>NW_019154097.1:3553399-3657206 GCF_002288905.1 Enhydra lutris kenyoni | reverse complement strand
GCCCCCGCCTGCCTCTCTGCCTACTTGTGATCTCTGTCTGTCAAATAAATAAATAAATAAAATCTTTTTTAAAAAAGAAAAAGGTTTGAATGAAAGAATTGCACTTTCAGTGTGGCAGTGACAATCTCTTACTGACTCTACTCTACTCCACAGTACCACGGCAGCTGGCTTTACTGAGAAAAAGAACCTGAGTGCAGGTTTGGTTACTCAGCCTAAGAAGGACTTGTGGGCTAGGTTGAGGGCAAAAATTGAAAAGCCCTTGAAAAACTAAAAGGCTGGGAAAATTAACTAATTCAAGTATTAACTGAGTGCCTTTAAGTACAAGGCTAAACAACACAGAAGATTCAAAGTACACAATCAGTCTAAAAGGAGAGAGAAAATATGGATACAAAAACAAGGAAGTAACTATCATGAGAACAGTACACACCAAATGTTATACGAGTTGAAGGTAAGGTCACTTCCTATTAGGGTGAGCAGAAAAAGCTTTATGGAGGAGACAACTTTGAAAGACTGGTAGGTTTTCAACAGGTTAAGTTCAGAGGGGAAGGGGAAATACCTTCTAGAATCAGGATAAAAACAATGGCATGAGTAAAAGCCCAACCGTGAGAAAGGCCATATATATTTTTGAGAAACACTTTGTAGCTCATTTGGCAGGTACATAAAAGGACATGGAAGGGAATGACAGAAAATAAACCTGGAGAAAGTAATCTAATCTGGGGCAAAAATGGGCCCCCAGGTACAGAGCAGGCACTCAAACAATACTGAATGAAATACTAAACAATGAGGATTTCTGGTCCTGGATTGAAATCCTGTCTTTAAATCCAGAATACAGGGAGAACTTTATCAGCCTGAGAAAAAAGGAAAGAGAATTCAAACCATTTTTTTTTTCATGGCTTAGTTACTTTTTTCTTTGAAAATCTTAAATTATCTCCGCTTTCTTGGGCTGCCTTAGAGCAGTTCCCAGTGGAAACACTAAGGAATCACAGAAAGTACATAGTCATAAGAAATTTCAGTGGCAGAACAAAATTTGGCCCCTCTTAGCACATGCTGGATACCAAAGCACTGGGACTCAACCAAACCCCCTGTAAGATGGGTAATATAGCCAGTAATGACAGCCTAAGGCTGTGTATCTTGCTGGAAAGAACTGACTGTCCACTCTCAAAGCTCTAGAATGAAGATGGCCTCCAGCCTAACTGGGCTGCTTGAAGGAAAGTCAAACCATGTTCTCAGTTTCTTGCTCACAAAAAATACACTTTCAGAAGGAAACTTCTTCTAGTCACTGCACTCCTTAGCCAAGAGACCAAAGGAGAGAGTTTCCCAACACTAGTGCTGATGATAGTACTTATCTCTGGGAAGGAAAAATCTAGATACTGCCAAGATTTTAACTGGGACTTTGGTTTGAAATTTCTCTCTCTCTCTCTCTCTTTCTCTCTCTCACACGCACACATACACACACACATGCACACAGTCTTCAAAAAATCCAGCATGAAAGGATATAACATTCCACTGCAAGTAATGGTCTTTAAGATTTAAGTAGGGGAGGAGAAGGGAGTGAAATTATATTTGCTTGTATGCATGAATATCCAGCTTCACAGTTCAGAGGGAATGTGTTAAAGGGTAAAATCAAGAAAATTATAAGGAATTCAATCTTACGTACTCTGCTGCTCTCCCCAGCCCAAATAGGTCCAGTGACCTAAGAAAACCGCAAGTGGTAGCAAAAAAAGAAGAGTGACAGAGACAATTTTAGGAATAATTCAAAGACCATTTCCCCATCCCACCAATGATTATACACCTCACCTTGCTTGAACCTGCCCTACTTGTATTCCATTAATTTTACATAACATGTAGAGAGCCTTCTGCCTTCTATCAGGGATGAGACAAATCTAGAAAATACCATTGCTCTAATTCACTATATAGAGAATAACAAAAAACTGCTTCTACACTTTTTAAAAAAGTTTTATTTATTTAACCATTTGTCTGTTGAAGGGCATCTCAGCTATGCCTTCATCAGAAAGGATAAATACCCAACTCTTTATCAACATGGACAGGACTGGAGATTATGCTGAGCGAAATAAGTCAAGCAGAAAGAGTAATTATCATATGGTTTCACTTCCTTGTGGAGCATAAGGAACAACATGGAGGACATTAGGAGAAGGATAGGAAAAGTGAATTGGGGGAAACTGGAGGGGGAGATGAACCATGAGAGACTGTGGACTCTGAGAAACAAACAGAGTTTTGGAGGGGAGGAGGGGGGGGGGATGGGTGAGCCTGGTGGTGGGTATTAAGGAGGACACATATTGCATGGAGCACTGGGTGTGGTGCATAAACAATGAATACTGGAACACTGAAAAAAAAAATAAAATAAAATTACATTTTAAAAAAAAAAAAAAGCTTTATTTATTTGAGTAATTCCGACACCTAAGGAGGAGCCCAGAATCGTGACCCTGAGAAGCAAGAGTCACACACTCCTCTGACTGACACAGCCAGGTGCCCATGCTTTTATGCTCTTTTAAAACTCCTTCTGGCCTAGGACTCAGAACATTATCATTTAGGAGCTAATATACCTTTCCTTATTCAAAATGACAAAAATTCAACCTCTTTCTAAGAAATCCTTCCTATCTCTTCATTCACCAAACCTGAGCCTACCATAGTATTTCCATGAGACTCTCAAACCTGATACAGTGGAAAAGAGAGTGATTTCCTTGTTTAGGAGTGATGATGTCTAGTTTTGATGCTCTCTATTGAAAATTAAAAGGCCAAAGAATGGCATTAACATCTAATCTTCCAAGTAATAAAACACTGTAGCCTTCTGCTCAGAATCATTTTTTCAAATGCCTGCAAAATTTATTTATTTATTTTTTTTTTTTAAAGATTTTATTTATTTGACAGACAGAGATCACAAGTAGGCAGAGAGGCAGACAGAGAGAGAGGGGGAAGCAGGCTCTCCACCGAGCAGAGAGCCCGATGCGGGGCTCGATCCCAGGACCCTGAGATCATGACCTGAGCTGAAGGCAGAGGCTTTAACCCACTGAGCCACCCAGGCGTCCCCAAATGCCTGCAAAATTTAATAAAATCCATTAAAATACAGAGGCTTTGAATGATGAGAGAAAACTGAACATTTTCTACTCATTTTTCAAAATAAAAAATTCAATGTTAATTACATTTAAATCCTATTCCATATTCAAAACTGAATTTGAGGCAACTAATGTCACACACACACACACACACACACACACACACACACACACACACTAAAAATAGGTCTTTATCCCAAGAAACAAGGAGTAATTTAGCTTCATAATTAAGAATATGAGAACTCAAGCCAAAGCTAAGTTCTTCTAGCTCTGCCACTACTCTTTAAAAGGTTATTATAGATATTTTTTCAACTGTAATATAAGAATATTATGAGTCTCATTGTTACCGAAGGATTATAAGAGAAAAATGCATGTAAAGAAACTAGTACAGGCCCCTGGAATGGGGCAAACAATTGGCATTTCTTGTTGTTGTGTCATGTTGCCAAGTTTTTGCTTCCTTATACGTTCCTAATAAATAGGTAGCAGGAAGATCCACACACTGATAACCCTAGTATCTGCTAAGGGATTGTCTATGTTTGGGTTAGAAAGTCCTCAAAGAAAGAAAAAAAAGTCCTCAGAGTTCTAAGGGTGCAGTTCCCTTGAAAATTTGCTATTAAGACTCAAAATTCTGGAAGCGTTGAATGATGCCAACAGAAGCTGGTTTCATTACCTGAGCTAACTCCCAATCCTGGAGATCAGGGACTACTAGTCAGTCACAGTTCAGGTGTAGAATATAATGATTCAACAATTCCATACATTACTTAGTGCTCATCATGTTAAGTTTACTCTTAATCTCCTTGACCTATTTCACCCATCCCCCATCCACCTCCCCTCTGGTAACCATCTGTTTGTTCTCTATGGTTAAGAGACTGTTTTTTAGGAGCACCTGGGTGGCTCAGTCGGTTAAAAGTCTGCCTTTGGGGTGGGGAGGCCTGGGTGGCTCAGTCAATTAAGCAGCTGCCTTAGGCTCAGGTCATGATCCCAGGGTCCTGGGATCCAGTGCTGCATGGGGTTCCCTGCTCAGTGGGGAATCTGCCTCTTCCTCTCCCTCTGTCCCTGCCCCCCACTTGTGCTCTCTCACTCTCTCTCAAAATCTTTTTTTTTTTTTAGTTTATTTTTTAGTTTATCTCTTTATTTTTCCTTTGTTTTGTTTCTTAAATTCCACATATGAGTGAAATCATATAGTATTAAGCATGGGAGAGAAGAATCAGATTTGTCACTTTAAAAAGAGAATGGTGGTACAGTGTGGCCGAACGTTTGTAGGGTAGATGGACTGGAGGCTGGTGTCAGGGAGGCTGGTAAGGAAGCTACTGCACTCACCTAATGATTGCCCGAACCAGGAAAGTTGCAGAGGGAGTGGAGAGATAGATTCATGAGATAAAATCAAGGGCTTTAGTAAGTAATTAAATGCAGGAGGTGAGGAGAATAAAGCCTAAATAATACTGCTTAGGTTTTCAGCTTGAGCTACTGGGTGGATATGATATCATTAAGAAGAGAAATATGAGAGTGGCAGACTAAAGGAAATGATGAATTCAGTGTTAGATTACTGGCTTTGAGGTATCTACGAAGTATTTTAAATGAATATGTCTGAGAAGACAGCTGGATATATGGTTGTGGAGCTGAGGAAAGATATGTGAAGTCTTAAGTTTTTAGAATACAAGCTGCCATGAAGACAGAGATTTTTCTGCTTTGTTCCTTTCTATATCCTTAGTGCCTAAACAGTGCTTGGCACGAAACAGCAACTCAACAAATATTTGTGAATTAATGGATAAAAATTATAACGTAAGTAAGAAAAAACAATGAGGCAGGGGTCCCTGGGTGGCTCAGTGGGCTAAGCAGCCAACTCCTGACTTAAGCTCGGTCATGTTCTCAGGATCCGGAGATTGAGCCCTGCAACAACCTCCACCCTCAGCAGGGAGTCTGCTTGGGATGCTCTCTCTCCTTCTACCTCTGCCCCTCCACCCCCCACTCTCTCTCTCTCTCCTTTTTGCAAGAATGCAAAGTGGCAGGCCACTATGGAAAATAAACTGGGTATTTCTTATTAAGTTTTATATATAATCATAAAACCCAGCAATCCCTCTCATATGTATTTACCCAAGAAAAATAAAACGTTCACATAAAATCCTATACATGAATGTTCACAGTTGGTTAATTCATATTCACTAATAACTGTAACATAAATGCCCATCTGCTGAATAAACAAACCATGATATATCCATATAGCAGAAGGCCATTCAGGAATAAAAAGGAATGAACTGACACACACAGATAAATCTCGAATGCAGTATGATTAGTGTAACAAGCCAGACTCAAAAAGCTACATATAATATGATTCCACGTATATGACTTTCTGAAAAATGCAATACCATAGGGGCAGAAAACAAATTAGGGTTTTCAGGCCAGGAATGGGAGAGGTTGACTAAAAAGGGGTCTAGAAAACTTTTAGGGTTGATGGAACTGCTCTATATCTTAACTATGGTTATGGTTACAAAATTGTATGTATTTGTCAAAACTCATATAACTGTACACTAAAAGGTAGAATTTTACTGAATGTAAGTTATACCATAATAAATCTGACTTAAAAAAAAAAAAAAAAAAAAAAGGAGGAGTCCATGAAGGAGGCTGTGAAGAAACCAAAGAGAGGAAAACAATGGTGGTGTGGTCTCTGAATCAGAAAAAACCAAGGTTTCAAGGAGGCAGTGATTAACAAGTGTTAAGCGCTGCAGGGTAGTCAAACAAAATAAAACTGAAAAAGGCCTACTGGATTTAGAAACAAAAAGGTTAATAAAAACTTCAATAGACATTTTAATGAATGAAAGCTGGAGTATAGACTGTTAAGAAGCAAATGGAAGCACATACAATGGAATAAGGAGACATCAAGAGATTCTGTAATTCATACAGTAAAACACTGAATGTGAGCAAGATGGTAGACACTGCTTATCACAGATGCCAAAACGAAGCAAGCAAGGAACAATCACCAAATGTGTTACAGAAAAAACTGAGTACATTAAGAGCTTCTTACAGAACCAGCAACATTCTCAAATTGGGCATTCACACATATCAAATGTGTGTCAAATTGACAATTATAATGAGCATGCTAATGTTTCCCACCTCCATAGAGCCTCAAACCTCTTCAGTTCACATATTTAACAAGTGAATAACCAATTACCCTGTAGCTCAGTGGCACCTGATGCTAAGAGTCAGGCAGTCTAGAAAACTAGAGCCTCCACTGGCAATGACATTGTATTTACAATGTTATGAGCTTTGTGCAGATTAACTTTACCAAGTTCACCTGAAGCCCAAAACCACTGAACTCCCAACACTTCAAACAGAAACTACAAGACCATTCCAAAATTCCTCTCTACTTTATCTCCCATTTCCAATCTGTCATCAAACTCAATAGTTAATTCCACTTAAGTCTCCTTCCTACTGTCCCTTCCTCCTAGGTTTCACAGTCCTTATCAAGGAACTCGTTACCTCATGCCTGAATTATTACAGATTTTGGCTGAACTTATGACCTTCTAATCTCTGTCCCATTCAATCTACTCAGCAGATGGCAACTAATTTTCCTAAATCCAGCTTCTAATCACATCATCGCCCTTTTAATAACTTATAACCTCTCACTATGTATAAAAGAGTGTATTTATCTTTCCAGCTTTCGAGTCCTCTATAATCTGATACCAAATAATATCAAAACACACTGTCAACCACTCACCCAAAACAAAGTCGTTATTGGCAAACAGGTCACAGTTCCTGTATCTGCCACACTTGGGAGATAGAGGAATGAGCCTGATTTCCCCTATTTGCCCCTCAACTTCTGAAGCTGGAAGGTCCTTCTTTTCCACTGCTTGTTGGTGTAATAGAAATGGTTTTGAGTTTTGGAACCAGATAATCCTAGGTCCAAAGCCATCATTAGTAGCTGTGTGACCTTAGGCAGGTTAACTTCTCTGCCCTTGTATTCGTCATCTGTAAAAAATGAAGAGTAATACCACTTACCTCTCAAATTTGCATAAATATTGAAAATCATGTATGTAGCATTTAACTCCATGTGCTAGATGAATGATAATTACTCAGTAAATGTTCCCTGTTCTCCCTTATTTGGTTGGTACCCATTCTTAAGTTCCTTTTAAACATCTTTCCTTACACAATGCTCAATGACTCTAGTACAATGTCTCTTATCAAAACAAAAGCCATTTGCCCGTTTCCTTAAAAATTAAACACATATCTACCCATATGATCCAGCCATTCCACCTCCAGATATTTAACCTAGAGAGATGAAAACATATCATCAAGCTGATGTTCATATTATTCATAATAACTAGGAAAAACCCAAGTGCCTATCAACAGATGAGTTGATAAAAAAAAATGTGGTATATCCATAATAGAAAACTACTCAGTAGGGGCGCCTGGGTGGCTCAGCGGGTTGCGCCGCTGCCTTCGGCTCAGGTCATGATCTCAGGGTCCTGGGATCGAGCCCCGCATCAGGCTCTCTGCTCAGCAGAGAGCCTGCTTCTACCTCTCTCTCTGCCTGCCTCTCTGCCTGCTTGTGATCTCTCTCTGTCAAATAAATAAATAAAAAATCTTTAAAAAAAAAAAAAAAAGAAAACTACTCAGTAATAAAAAGAAATGATTTACTGGTAAACCCAATAAAATGGCTGAGTAACAGAAGCCAGATACAAAAGAATATATGGTATGTGGTCCCATTTATATAAAACTCTAGAAAGACAAATTTAATCCACAGTGACCAAAAACCTAACAGTGGTTGTCTCGAGCCAGGAGTAGGGAGAAGGATGAAGTACAAAGGGCATGAGAAAACATTTAGAGGTAACAGAAATGTTCTGCGTCTTGACAGTGGTGGTAGTTTCACTGGTATATACATCTATCAAAACTAACCAAACCAGACAGTTCAAGTGGGTGTTTTTTGTATATATATCTAAATAAAGTTGATTTTAAATTTTTAAGATTTTATTTATTTATGAGAGTGAATGAGGAAAAGAGTGCATGCACAAGTAGGGGGGAGGGGCAGAGACAGAGAGAAGCAGACTTCCTGCTGAGCAGGGAGCCCGATGTGGGGTTCAATCCCAGGACCCTGGGATCATGACCTGAGTTGAAGGCAGATGCTTCTGGTGCCACCCAGGCACCCCTCAATATAGTTGATCAAAAAAAAAAAAACCCTTTATTTTTTTATTCTGTTAGTCACCATATATTACTTCATCAGTTTTTGATGTAGTGTTCCATTATTCATTATTTGCATATAACACTCAGTGTTCATTATTTGCATATAACACTCAGTGTTCATTGCAATACATGCCCTCCTTAATACCCATCATCAGGTTAACTTATCCCCCCATGCCCCACCATCTGAAACCCTCAGTTTGTTTCCCCAAGTCCATAATCTCTCATGGTTCGTCTCCCCCTCTGACTTCCCCTCCTTCAGTTTTCCCTTCCTTCTCCTAACGTCCTCCACGCTATTCCTTATGTTCCACATATGAGTGAAATATGATCTATGAAAATAAAAATGAAATATGATCATTGCCTTTCTCTGCTTGACTTATTTCACTTAGCATAATCCTCTCCAGTTCCACCCATGTCGATGCAAATGGTAGGTATTCATCCTTTCTGATGGCTGATATATACAATATTCCATTGTATATATGAACATCTTCTTTATCCCTTTGTCTGTTGAAGGGAATCTCCGCTCCCTCCAGTTTGGCTATTGTGGACAATGTTGCTATAAACACTGGGGTGCATGTGCCCCTTCTTTTTACCACATCTGTATCTTTGGGGTAAATACTTAGTAGTGCAGTTGCTGGGTTATAGGGTAGCTCTATTCTTAACTTTGTGAGGAAACTCCATACTGTTTTCCAAGTGGCTGAACAAACTTGCATTACCACCTACCGTGTAAGAGCGTTCCCCTTTCTCCACATCCTCTCCACAATTTGTTTCCTCCCTTGTTATTTTTGGCCATTCTAACTGGTGTAAGGTGGTATCTCAATGTGGTTTTGATTTGAATTTCCCTGATGGTTAATGATGTTGAACAACCTATACTTTCAATGTCATCCCTATCAAAATACCAAAGACATTTTTCAAAGAACTGGAACAAACAATCCTAAAATTTGTATGGAACCAGAAAAGACCCTGAATTGCCAAGGTAAAAAAGAAAAACAAAGCCAGGGGCATCATGCTGCCTGATTTCAGCCTATATTACCAAGCCGTGATCTCCAAGACGGCATGGTATTGGCACAAAAACAGACACATAAAGCAATGGGACAGAACAGAAAAAACTTTCTTTAAAATTAAAAAAAAAAAAAGACAAAAATAAAAAAGAAAAATAAATAAATAAAATTTAAAAAAGAAAAATCAGAAGTTAAAAAAATTTTTTTTTTAATAAAAATTTTTAAAAACCTGCATTAGAGGGGCGCCTGGGTGGCTCAGTGGGTTGAGGCCTCTGCCTTTGGCTCAATCGGGCCCCGCGTCGGGCTCTCCGCTCAGCAGAGCCTGCTTGCTCTTCTCTCTCTGCCTGCCTCTCTGCCTACTTGTGATCTCTGTCGAATAAATGGATGAAATCTTTAAAAAAAAAACCAAAAAAAAAAAAAAAACCTGCATTAGAACTTATCGCTTGCCTTTGTCCAATCCATCCATCCCTAACCTAGGTTGTAAGTTCCTTGAGGGTAAGATAGAAGTTTTATACTTCCTCTATATTTCTCTTAATGATTGGCACAGAAATCCTATACTGAAGGAGATAACAACTGAATAAAAGTAGGTTCCTCTTGGGCACGTAGATGGCTCTGTTGGTTATGTGTTTGCCTTCAGCTCAGGTCATAATCCCAGAGTCCCAGGATTGAACCCAAATTGGGCTCCCCGCTCAGCAGAGTCTGCTTCTCCCTCTGACCCCCACCATCTCATGCATACTCTCTCTCAAACAAATAAATAAAATCTTAAAAAAAAAAAAAAAAAAAAAGCAGGTTCCTCTTAATCCAAGCAGGGTCTTTAAATTTTAATAAAAATTACTTAACAGGAGCACCTGGGTGGCTCAGTTGTTAAGCATCTGACTTTGGCTCAGGTCATGATCCCAGGGTCCTGGGTTTGAGCCCCGCCTCGGGCTCCCTGCTCAGCGGGAGGCCTGCTTCTCCCTCTCCCACTCCTCCTGCTTGTGTTCCCTCTCTTGCTGTGTCTCTATCTGTCAAATAATAAATAAATAAAATCTTCTTTAAAAAAATTACTTAACGGGGTGCCTGGGTGGCTCAGAGGGTTAAAGCCTCTGCCTTCGGCTTAGGTCATGATCCCAGGGTCCTGGGATCGAGCCTCGCTTCGGGCTCTCTCCTTGGCGGGGAGCCTGCTTCCTCCTCTCTCTCTCTGCCTGCCTCTCTGCCTACTTGTGATCTCTCTATGTCGAATAAATAAATAAAATCTTTTAAAAAAAAATTACTTAACAGTATGCCTTTAACTTAACGGTAAGCCTGGCTGACTGTCAGTGGAGTGTGTGACCCTTGATCTTGGGGTTATAGGTTCAAGCCCCACCTTGAAAATAAAATCTTTAAAAGAACAAAACAAAACAGAGCGCCTGGGTGGCTCAGTCAGTTGAGTGTTCAGACTCTTGATTTTGGCCCAGGTCATGTATCTCAGGGTCATGAATTAAGCCCTGCCTCAGAGTCCATGCAGAGCCTGGAATCCGATTGGGATTTCTCTCTCCCTCTCCTCCCCACTCACACACTCTCTCCTTCTCTAAAAAAAATAAAGATAAAAACAACAACTTAAAAAAAGAAACCAAACTGAGACTTATGTTATAAAATGCAGATACCTAGACCCTACTCCCAGAGAGTCTCATTCAAAACCCCTGAAATGGCTTCAGAATCTATATTTGTTGTTGTTGCTGTTGTTGGAATATGCCTTTTCAGTAAGAAGCTGGGACTCTCATGTCAATGATTTTAAATTACAATTTGAAAAATACAGTTGCAGACTTTCCTATATGAAAAAAGCCAGTCTCTCAGTCAAAAGCATAGTGTTCCTGGACTGATGGAAAAGAGGCAGCCAGATGTACTATCCTATTAAGCTCAAAGACCAGTTCATTGTAAGCATACACATAAGTGAAAAAATTCTAGCAGGTCCAGACCCAATTAAAAATGAATCCTCTTTCCTAGAAGGCAAAACTTCTTCATTTATCCCTGCTGATAAAGCTACAGCACATATTCACAGGCTTCTTGTTCTGCCTATTTCATCTTGTTTCTAGTGGAAAATATAAGAAATCAGACATAGTCACATTAAGAAATAAGGCTGATAATTACCAAACAAAACACCCCCAGGCAACTGTTACATCACCAATCAATAGTCCAGTGTTGGTCAATTTTTCCAAGACAATGAAATGACAGGATATTTGATTTCAAGTGAACAGCCATCTGTCTAGGCAATGACAGGACTCCATTATCAATTACTAAACTGTAGTAATTACCAGGTAGCTCACAAAGGACAAAAAAAAAAAAAAAAAGTCAACCATTAGAAGTTATTCTGTTCTCCCTTTCAAAACAGATAAGTACCACAAAACTTTTCCTTCAATTGAAAATAGTTTTTTTAAAAATCTATAATTAAGAAAAGTACTTCAAACCTAACTTAAGAAAAAAAAAACTATTGACCAATCTTCTTTGTGAACATATGTATTAGAATACAAGCAAATTTAGCCTAACATTATAGTAAAAGAATAATTTACCATAATCGAATAGGGTATATTATAGGAAAACAGAGATGATTTATCAATAGAAACTGATTAATGAATTCATCACATTAATAAGTCAAAGGAACAATGGATACCCATAAACAATTGGGTAAGTACTACTGAGCAATTCTGAAATGTTCAACATCTACTCCTTATTTTTAATACAGAAGCTCTACTGAAATATAAGATGCAGTGAAGTATATAAATCATAAGTGCATTGTTCAATGAATACTGTGAACACACTCATGCAACCATTACATAGATGAAGGAACAGAATAGACCAACATCCAGCAGAACTCTTCCTACTCCTTTTCAGTCATTCAACCACCCTCCTTTTTTTTAAAGTGGGTTCCAACCCCAGCGTGGAGCCCAGTCCAGGGCTTGAACTCACAACCGTGAGATCAACACCTGAGCTGAGATCAAGGGTTGGACACTCACCCTACTGAGCTACCCAGGCACCCCTCAACTAGCTTCTGAACCAGCTATTTCCTCTGTGCATCACACTTTCCCCAGAGAGCCACATTACTAATTTCCTCACCTCCAAGTTTTACACAAAAGTCATCTTCTCACTGTGGCTTAAGCACTAACTACCTTATTTATAATTACAACCCAATTTCAATTCTAGCATTCTCAATTTACTTTCACCATCTACTCTTTTATTGGTCCACTCTCTAAATTCCTACATAATTTCCTATATAATTGGCCCACTCTCTAAATTCCTATATAATTTCCTATATAATTTCCTAAATTCCTATATATATAATAATGAATATAATGTAATACTCATTACATTTACTGTTTCCCCCGACCCAGGAGCTTGATGTGTTTTGCTTCCTCATATATCCCAAGCACCTAGAAGAGAATTGAGACTGTACCAAAAAATGTTTGTAAGGTGCTTGCTGGCTCAGTCAGAAGAGCACCCAACTCTTGATCTTGGGTCATGAGTTTGAGCCCCATGGTGGCTGTAGAGATTACTAAAAATAAATAAGCCTTTTTTTTTTTTTAAGATTTTATTTATTTATTTATTTGACAGAGAGAGAGAGACAGAGAGCACAAGCAGGCAGAGAGGCAGGCAGAGGCAGAGAGAGAAGCAGGCTCCCCATTGAGCAAGGAGCCTGACGCGGGGCTCGATCCCAGGACCCCGAGATCATGACCCGAGCTGAAGGCAGTGGCTTAACCCACTGAGCCACCCAGGTGCCCCATAAATAAACTTTTAAAAAATGTTTGTTGAAGGAAAGGATCAAGAGATAGAGGGGAAAGAGGCAGTGTAGTTGGAGGTGAGAAAATGAGTATCAGCAGTATAAATACAGATACAATCTTTCTAGAGTATAATTTGACAACATCTAACAAAACTAAAAATGTGTGTATTCCTGGGGCTCCTGGGTGGCTCAGTAGGTTAAGCCTCTGCCTTCGGCTCGGGTCATGGTCTCAGGGTCCTAGGACCGAGCCCCACATTGGGCTCTCTGCTCAGCAGGAAGCCTGCTTCCCTCTCTCTTTGCCTGCCTCTCTGCCTACTTGTGAGCTCACTCGCTCACTCTCTCTCTCTCTCTCTCGCTCTGTCAAATAAATAAATAAATCTTTTTTTTTTAAAGTGTGTATTCCTTAACTCAGTAATTCCGCTTAATAGAAATGCACTAATTCAACTAATATTATTGAGCAAAAGTACTAGGAATACACAAATAAGCATTTTCCTTATAAAATTTATGGCCTAGAGAAGAAAAATATTAATCAAATAATCATATATATTAAGTACTATGAAGGAAAGGTACATAAAATAATATATAATAGGGAAAGGGAGATTCATTTGCATGTTTACAAAAAACATTTATACAAAGTTGTTCACCATAACACTGTTTTAGGAGCAAAAATTTGGGGAAAATCCAAATATCTACCAATAGGGGAGGAGTTTTAAATTATACATTTCAAATGGAATATATCAACTTTGAATTTCATCAATCTTCTGGTACAACTACCAATTTACAAAAAAAAAAATATGAAGGACAGAAAAGTAAACTATGCTATGAGAATATACACAGCAAAATTCACAATATGGGAAACTATGAGTCAAACAAAGACATGCAATTAAATGGCTTCACTGCCTCAATAAATAATTGCAAGGAAAAAATTAAGACATGGAGAAGGAATCCATAGATTTTAAAAATTATAAGCTATATCAAAAAGATAAAACAGGTAAAAATAAATTCTAATGTTTAATGATGCACACTTGAGTGATAAAACATAAAGCAAGGAAGTCACTGTCATAAAGGTTGGTAGTTACTTTTAGGAAGGAGATTGGGAAGGGCATGTGGAAAGCTTTCTAGGATGCATGAGAAAGGGTTTTTTTTCCTATCTTATATGAATTCATTAAATGTTTGTTTTATAAAGTTGTCTATCTGTGTTACATTCTACAATAGATTTTTTTTAATGCCTCAAACAAACTGGGTATATCATTACAATTACCACCATCTGATGATTTCATTTCTCTTAAGTCTTCAAAAAGTGCCTCACTGTCTTCAAGATAAAATATAAATAGCTTGCTATGGCTTTCAAACCCAGCATGATATGAAGACTCTATATGCCTTATCTCTGACCCTGCCCCACACTTATTCCCTGCCCTCAAGTCATCCAGAATTTTCAACATGCTTACAAATCATGATTTTTCATAGTAATGTCCTAGTACCATAAACTCTTTTCTCCTTTACCTGACTGACTTTACTTATCTTTCAAAACTCAATTTATGCCAGAGGTTTCAGAGGAAGGAAGGATAAATAGGTAGGGCACAGGGAAATTTTAAGGAAGGGAAACTATTCTGTATCATATTACTAGGGTGAATACATTTGCCAAAACCCACAGAACATACAAGGCAAAGAGTGAACTATAATGTAACCTATGGGTTTTTGTTGACTTTTAAATTCTTTTCAATTTAAATATCATCTTCTCTGGGAAGCCTTTCTTTACTATCTAAAAATTGGATTAAGTTTTCTTCCTCTACTACTCACTGAATCACAAGGCAGTAAATTTCTTTTCCTCTCTGGACCTGAGCTCACTAAGGTCAAAGACTTTCATCTCTCTATCTCTAGTTCCTAGCATGGTTCTTGATATGAGGAAGAGGTGTCCAATAATTATTTGTGCAACAAATAATTCTAACAATTGTTGACCTCAACAGTACTTCTGTTAATCATGTTTTACCAAATTCATTTCTTCCCACTCTGAACCAACAAAACCAATAATAACAAACCAAAAATGACCATGTTTTTATGGGAATAACAAACTGTCATATATATACAACAAATACTGTGCCCAGGTTAGGCAGTTATGTGCTATAATCAAATGAAACTTTTTTTTAAGATTTTATTTTTTAAGTAATCTCTACACCCCACATGGGGCTCACACTCACAATCACAAGACCAACAGTAGCATTTTCCACCAACTGATCCAGGCAGGAGCCCCTCAAACTTGAATACATTAATCTGACATTTTTAATATACATAATTGTGTGCCATAGTAATTGAAAATAAATGATAATAAGTTGATGTAATAACTACAATTAGCCACCTCAAATTCTCTCTGGAAAAAGACAGGATAGAAATAAATGAGTCAGAAGACTACAATTAATATTATTTTTATCAGGCAAACCATACTGTTATAATTTCTCTCTTTTCTTTGTTAGTTTGCCAAAACCTATAATCATCATCAATATCAACTGCTTATACAGATACCACATGTACAGAGTAAAACTCATCACCCACTCTTACTGACATAAGTCCCAGACTCACTGCACTGCCCTATTACTAAAATAAGACTCCCTCTACACTCTGTGGAGTCTATAACCAGTATATTTTCCTGACTCTGAGAGTCCTAACCCTGGAATAAAAGTTGCAAAACTATCAATTGATTGATCATCTACTCCCACTACCCAGGGAGGATGTTCTAGCCAGTTATTGGCCAGGACTGAGAGTGGAGGGGGCTGTCTTTCAAATTTTCCCTTCATACTTTTCTTTTATCCTACTATGAATATCTTTTTGTTAATTCAATACATTCTAATTAGCTTCTTCAAAAGCCATCTCTAAACTCACATCTTCTGGAAAACTTTCCTGAACAAACTACATGACATTCTTTTGTTTTTGTTTTTGTTTTAAGATTATTTATTTATTTATTTATTTGGCAGAGAGAGATCACAAGTAGGCAGAGAGGCAGGCAGAGAAAGAGAGAGAGAGAGAGGAGGAAGCAGGCCCCCCGCCAAGCAGAGAGCCCAATGTGGGACTCGATCCTAGGACCCCAAGATCATGACCCGAGCCAAAGGCATAGGCTCAGCCCACTGAACCACCCAGGCGCCCCACTACATGCCATTCTTAACCATCCGCTTCTTCCTCAGCCACCTCTGGAAGATACGTGACAAAATTAACTCTAAAATAAATGTACTTCCAGGGCACCTGGGTGGCTCAGTCAATTAAGAGTCTGCCTTCGTCTCAGTCATGAGACGAAGGCAGGGTCCTATAATGGAGCCCCTCATTGCACTCCCTGCACAGCAGGGAGTCAGCTTCTCCCTCTCCCTCTGCTCCTCCTCTTGCTCATGCTCTCAATCTCTCTCAAATAAATAAAATCTTAAAAAAATAAATAATGTTTTAATTAATAAAATTAATTAATTTTATGTAAATTAATTTCATCTCAATTTTTAAAATGCCCATTAATAGGAACTGGTTCCCTATATAGTGTATATTCAACATATTAAGTGTAGTATATATTCAACATATTAAGTATATATTCAACATATTAAGTGAAAAAAAAGTAAGATATGTTAACATTGTGCAAAGCATACTACATTTGTGAGGGTGACTTTAAGTATATTACATGTTTATGAATGCATAAACTTTTTCTAGAGAAATCCATAATAAATGGCAATAGTGATTGCCTCAAGGCAGAAACTGAATGGCTCAAGGATAGGGTAGAGGGAAAAAAGCACTGTTTTTCATAGCATACGCTATAACTTTTGATATAAAAAATGAAATTTATGCATGAGGTTCCTTTAAAAAATAATAACAAAAGGGCAAGGAGGGGGTCCTAGGTTCAAGGTAACCAAGAATCAGCTACCCAGGGAACACCAATACAATTAGGATACTTTAAGTAAGAGCCAGAACAGAAGACTCAAACAGAAGTGGTAAATGGTGGAAGACAGATGGCAAAGAAAGAATATGAGCTCTGGGGTTTTAGAAATGAGAAAGGGAAAAACAGAAGAAATTGATGAGGTGGGAGAATCTGCAGGATAGAGGCCAGTTGGTCAAGCAATCCTATTTTCCTGAGGGCTTGTGGTTCTAGATAAGTAAGTGGAAGTAACTAGTGATGTAATACTTGCTTTTCTGCTTTCATTGCTCACAGTAATCAGTCATAAGCCACCAAGATTTTAAGTGGGACAAAGCTTTCAATCCTCTAACAAATTAAAAATGAGAAAGGGTAATAGGTGACGAGAAGGACACTAGGACCTAAAGTGATAAAGGTTCCCCCTGCTGACAGAAGACAGAAAGGAAGGAAGGAAGGAAGGAAGGAAGGAAGGAAGGAAGGGACTCCCAGAGGAGTGAATCTGCCAAATTGGGCCAGCCCTGTATTTTTTTTTTTTAATATATATATTTTTTTTAATTTATTTATTTGATAGAGAGAGATCACAAGTAGGCAGAGAGGCAGGCAGAGAGAGGGGGAAGAAGCAGGCTCCCTGCTGAGCAGAGAGCCCCATGCGGGGCTCGATCCCAGGACCCTGAGATCATGACCTGAGCCGAAGGCAGAGGCTTTAACCCACTGAGCCACCCAGGCGCCCCATTTTTTTTTTTTTTTTTTTGTCAGAGAGAGTGAGCACAGGCAGACAGAGTGGCAGGCAGAGGCAGAGGAAGGAGCAGGCTTCCTGTTGAGCAAGGAGCCCGATGTGGGACTCGATCCCAGGACGCTGGGATCATGACCTGAGCCAAAGGCAGCTGCTTAACCAACTGAGCCACCCAGGCGTCCCCAGCCCTGTATATCTTTACTCTTTGAAGAAGATGATGTACAAAAGAGGGACTCATTTTCCTCAGCACAGTAGCAAGTACAACTTTGGTATCACTCTATTCTCTCCAAGTCAATATGGTCAGCATATAATTTGGCATCTTTTTAATCCTCTTCCCACACTTACCACGTATCCTAGTATGAATAATCTTTGCTTTCAATAAACACATTTCAATTAGCTCCTTAAATATCATCTCTAAACTCATCTCTCTGGAAAGACTTCTTGAACCAACTTTATGCTATTCTTAACTATTTGCTTATTCCTCTGTCACCCGAGTACTTTCCTATTTCCAGGGTATCACATTGCACCTGAGGATCATCTCATAAATAAGAGCCAAGTTGCTACATTTGTGTATTTGTCCTCTTCTGACCTAAATAGGCTATAAGCTAAATCTTCTGATTCTTTTTCCATCTTTCCATCATTCTTCTTTGAACCCCACAAATATATTCTCTTGTCTATGTATCTATTCATTAAAAACAAGAATACTCCATGAAAATACAGAAGCCTCTGGAGAGGAGGAAATGAAAAGATTTAATGGATAAACTTATACCAAAAAGCTTTGAGTTTCTTCTCTGTAATGCTTGTCTGGAGTTTCCAAGTTTCACAAGAGAAGTTAAGAAAAGTATGACAATTCTTTCTGTCTGGCATCTGCTAAAAAGTCTTTATTTCTATGAAGAATAAACATGAACAATTTAATGCTTATAAATTACGACACAGCTCACAAAGCTTTAGTTACTGCCAATATCACCTATCAGTTACCTGATTATGAGTCTTAATATCAGTCCTATTATAGAAGCATCCTCAGAAATCTACACGTTCTGAAGAAACTAAATTTTCAACCCAAAGGAAAAGAATACTTCCTTCCAATAAATAATGCAAATTATACTTTTTCAATAATCATTTTTCTTTTTTCTTTTTTCTCCAGAAAACTTTTCCCCCAAAATCCATATGGGCTGAGGTCTCTCAGAGGCGAAAAGCCAGGCTTCACTCCCTGGTATGTAACATATCACAGAGTGAGATATAGTTGTGCAAATTCCAAAAGAAACAGAAGACTAAGTCCTTGCTCCTGCAATTCACCAGTCTAGTGGAGAAAAAATCCTACCAACCAGGAAAGGAAAGTCTAAGAAAACATGTAGAGTACATCACACTAAACTCTACTAGAAAATAATGAGAGGTGGTGGGCTCATGGGTATTAATTAGCTCCTTTATTCCTCTCCAAAACTTAAATGTGTTACAAGTACTCTCTCACATATTCAGGTACTGCATAATTAAAAATTTTTAACGTTTTCTTTAAGATTTTATTTATATGTTTGAGAGAGACTGAGCAAGAGGGAGAGAGCACAAGCAGGGAGGAGAAGCAGAGGGAACGGGAAAACCAGACCCTCCACTGCAGGGAGCCCAACAGGGGGCTTGATGCTCCACTCCAGAGTCATGACCCAAGCTGAAAGCAGATGCTTAGACTCCCAGTACACTCTGTGTACTGAGCCACCCAGATGGCCTGTGCATAATTAAAATTTAACTTGTTTTTTTAACGGGGCACCTGGGTGGCTCAGTCGTTAAGCATCTGCCTTCAGCTCAGGTCATGATCCCAAGGTCCTAAGATGGAGCCCCGCATCAGGCTCCCTGCTCAGCAGGAAGCCTTCTTCTCTCTCTCCCACTCCTCCTGCTTGTGTTCCCTCTCTTACTGTCTCTTTCTCTGTCAAATAAATAAATAGAACCTTTAAAATAAGTAAATAAAATCTAAGTTTTTTTTTTAAAAAGAAAAATTAAGATGTTGGAAGAGTATACTCCAAACTGTGAAAACTAGTTATCTTGGAGTCGGCTGGAGAGGGAGTATTATAGATAACTATAACTGTTTATAATACACATTTCTCAATCACTTAAAATTTTTTACAGAGAAGACATTATGTATTTTGGGTTTTTAAGTTTAGACTAAAAAGGGAATTGATTTAGTATGTTAGGGCAGGGGGCAACAATGCTTTATAACACGTTGCAAAGTAACCACAAAGTTTCCACACAAATTTTAAATTCCAACACATTATCTGGACATGAACTGCCAGAATTTCTTAACCCAGTAACAAACGTGTGAAACTCATTCTATCAGGGTGAATGAGGACAGAGGAAAATTCCTACTGTAGTCAAGGCCAGGATTTCAGGGAAACAGATCTTTGCCATGGGAAGCAACCCAAAATATAAACAATCTATTCCTTATGACTTCAAGAAATTTTTAAAACATAGTAAGAACCCAAAAGGGAGTATTCAACTCAAAAGGGGTATTCCACTCAAAGTTAGCTCTGAATATTTTTTTTGTAACACATGGTACTCTAAGACCAAGTCAAAGGATAGAAAAAATAATCAAAATGTTTCTCTGATGTACGCACACATACATTTTGACATGTGTAAAATCTCTCAAATTATTAATAAGAAACTGTTAATGATGACTACTTCTGGAGAGAAGACCCAAATAGCTAGGTATAGGAATGGAAGGGAGACCTTTTTACTGTATTCTCTTTAATATTTTAAAGTTTGTGTGGCATATGCATATTTCCTATTTAATAAATGAAGTAACTTTAAAATAACACAAAAGGCAGAAGGCAAATAAGAAGAGCATATTTTTCTGAATTATATCACATTAGATTTTTGACATCAAGAGGTCGTATAGGGAAAAGAACATGGACCTTAAGAGTCAAATAGACCAAGGTTTTAACCCCAGTTCACACACTTCCTAGAAACAAGTGGCACAAAAGAAGGCAACCGGTGAGAAGCCCTGATAAAAAGACTCTGGGCTGCTTTCTTCATGCTACCATGCAAAGTGGCCATCAAGATTTTAACAAGAAAAGCAATACATTGCCCAACTTTTAATACAAGTGACTTGAAATGAGACCAAGTTTTAACATTGAGGACATTGAACAGAACCTTCAAAATTCATGATATGTATTGAAAGCCACATTATGACAAAAACAACTGGGACAGTTTATGAGGTAGCACCACAATGGATGGAGCTAAAAGCCAGCTGGCAGAGGGACTAAACAGCCCACTAATCAGGCTTTGAATTTAAGTGAACAGCATAGGTATTATGGCTTGGGGGAGTGAATATATTTGTGATTAAGTCAAAAGTGACAGTGTCCCAGAGGAACCTGGGACAGGAATTCAATAATTTTCTAGGTGTCCCAGGACTATCTTGGACACCTATCACTCAATTTCAGTGCAGGGCATTGTTTAAGAAAGCTATCTGAAGTCTTAGTATACCGTGCTAATGTATGGAAGGATCCTGCCATGCAATAGCAACATGGCGTTGCAAAACATAGGACAAGCTGAGTTCTGTCCATTCAAAAGTTATGGTGAGGGATTCTTGATCTCTTCAAGACACTATGGGAAACAGATTCACCCAGTATACGCTCCTAAAAGGATGCTACTCCTAGTCGAGACTGTGAAGCCACAAAGTTCTCTAAGATTTAGATCTCTTGATAGGTAGGGGCTATCAGCATGGAAGCTACTGTCATCTGGAAATAGTAATACAGAAAAGAAAATTGCTGGAGAACAGGCCACAGGACCTGATGCCAGCCAAGCTTCCTTTTTATCTGCAGCTGTGCAAGGTGGTTAGGTCTGACAGTCATGACGTGCAAGTTGGTGTCCTCTGGTATAAAATGCTGGAGTGACAGTCTCATGGTCTACTCCATATGATCACACCCTGACACAGTAAGTACTTGCTAACTGGGTCTACTCCTTCTGGCAAGGGCTGGGTCCAGAATGAAAGAAGGAAATTCTGAATCAGACACAAAATTTCCTGCCTATTAGAATCCACCATCACCTGACTGGGAAAACAAGTCCTGGTCCCCACTGAGAGAAAACCAGAATACCCCAGAAGCTTAAAGATAGCCTTTTTTATGGTAAGGGGAGAACTAAGATTAAGAGCAGCACTGGCAGTATCAGCCCAGAGTTTTGTTTTGTGTCTGCTTGATTTTGCTCAAGGAATTATACCATCATCTGTATAGTACACTGGAATCTAATCTTCCAGATGGGGAATAACTGGTTATATATAACGAATGACCCATTTCTCTGCCTCCCCAAAAAGGTATATTAGAAGTAAGTCATAGCATGGCAGTGGACAATTTTAGATGGAAACCAAGAAAAATAGGAGAATCTTAGAGGACTATTCGAATGTAGTACAGACTAGGGATACTGCATGTCAGGCCTGATGGCTTAATAGTAGTGGGAAGTACTTCCCACTAGCTCCAGCTTCCTATCAAGGAATCAACAATATCAGCATTATGGATCGCCAGGAAATATAACAAAGTTGAAAAGGTAGGGTAAGTCATCTTATAAGAATATGTCTCTTTTCAGTATGATGGCAAAAAAGACCCTTTTGAAATTAGTGGTGGCCAAGATGTCACAACTTAGTAGCTAAGTTGATACTGATTCTACTTCTCAATGTTTGGTCACTATTATTCATGGATGTGACTCATATCCACTCTTCTGAACTGATTCATACTTTTAAGAAAAATGTTAGGGGCGCCTGGGTGGCTCAGTGGGTTAGGCCGCTGCCTTCGGCTCGGGTCATGATCTCAGGGTCCTGGGATCGAGCCCCGCATCGGGCTCTCTGCTCTCTAGGGCAGCCTACTTCCTCCTCTCTCTCTGCCTACCTCTCTGCCTGCTTGTGATCTCTCTGTCAAATAAATAAATAAAATCTTTAAAAAAAAAAAAAAAGAAAAATGTTAAACAATATGTTGAGCTATGCCCTATTTTACTAATTTAAAAGACTGATTCATACTCAAGAAATTCTGGTTTATGATCTGATATGTCACTATTTATAAGAAATATTGTAACAAAACCAGTGAAACACATCCTTCACAGATAATCAGAGAAATCTCTGAAACACCAATGGTGGGCTGTATCTCAGAAGTTCAAGCTACCTTCAAGGTCATATTACAAATGGAAATAACATAAACCCCAAAACCTTTTTATTTCAGACATAGTAATTGATTAGGAGAGGCCTTAGGAATAATCACCAATAAAAGCAACCCTGAAACTTCAAGAACTACTTAGAACTCTCGGGGCGCCTGGGTGGCTCAGTGGGTTAAACCTCTGCCTTTGGCTCAGGTCATGATCTCAGGGTCCTGGGATCGAGTCCTGCATCGAGCTCTCTGCTCAGCAGGGAGCCTGCTTCCTCCTCTCCCCCTCTCTGCCTGCCTCTCTGCCTACTTGTGATCTCTCTCAGTCAAATAAATAAATAAAATCTTTAAAAAAAAAAAAGAGCTACTTAGAACTCTCAATCAAGGAATCACTAGTATTATCAAACTAAACTGTGTCAACCTCAACAACCAACTATTGTTCAATTAAGTCTCAAATCCAAACTGAAAAAGGAAATCTACATGACTTGCCTCTACAATGTCAGGCCTAGGACCATTTTCTGATATTTATTGCTTTTTTTAAATTATCACATACAAAATGCATTTGGAGAAAAACTGCAAAGTTCAAAAGAGTATAAAGAAAAAAAGTAAAACTTCCCTACAATCCTAACCCTGAGAGCCACATTAACACTGTATTTTAGGGGCACCTGGGTGGCCCAGTTGGTTAAGCATCTGCCTTCAGCTCAGGTCATGATCCCAGGCTCCTGGGATCAAGCCCCACATAGGGCTCCCTACTCAGCAAGGAGCCTGCTTCTCCCTCTGCTTGTTCTTTCTCTCTGTCAAATAAATAAATATGGGCACCTGGGTGGCTCAGTCGTTGAGCATCTGCCTTTGGCTCAGGTCATCATTCCAGGGTCCTGAGATCGAGCCCCATATTGGGCTCCTTGCTTAGCAGGGAGCCTGCTACTCCCTCTCCCACTTCCCCTGCTTGTGTTCCCTCTCTCACTGTATCTCCCTCTGTCAAATAAATAAATAAAATAAAGAAACAAAATGCTAATAAATAAATAAAACCTTAAAAAAATACAACTAAATTGTATTTCCTTAGAGTTTTTCTTCCTATGCTTAGCTGTATATAATGTATTCTTTTTTTATATAATTTATTCTTTAGATAACTGAGATCATACTATTTATCACCTTAGGATCCTCCTTTTTAAAGCTTCTTCATATAGATATCGCCTGTATCTTAAACTATTTAAAAGCATAATACTCCATCACATGGAAATGCCACAATTACCCATTCTTTCAAAATTTTTGCAATTTTTCTCAACTATAATTAAAGTTTATATATAAATGTTCCTTTGCATCTCAACTTATTTTCCTTGAATATCACCTAGAAGTAAAATTACTGAGTTAGAAAGGTTGTGCTAACTTAGACACCCTGACAGAATGTGTGAGTAGTCATCCCAGCAAATCCTTGCCAGATACTAAATCACTTTTGATTCACTTCTCAATTGCAACCAGTGATACCATCATTAATAATACAGCAGGTGTGCTATAACAACCAGACATGTATAAAAACTGAAAATAGCAGAGGGTGCCTGGGTGGCTAAGTCAGCTAGGCGTCCAACTCCTGATCTCAGCTCAGGTCTTGATCTCAGGGTCATGAGTTCAGGCCCTGTGTTGAGGGGCTCCATGCTGGGCATGCAGCCTTTAAAAAAAATTGAAAATAGCAGAAAGTTGTAAAAATTAGTAGTCCTAAGGTCGTTTTGGTGTGGCAACATAGTGTGCTGTTTCATTCTTTGACAAGACATAGGTAGAAATATCCTTACTGAAGAATGAAGTTTGAATACCTTAGAAAATTTAAATACCTTTGGAAAAGGAATAAACCAGTTTATCTCTCTACACCACCTTCCTGTATGTTTAACGTTGTAACTAAAGTAAATTCACATTATACCATTTGTTGCGAATGAGATTTCTATCTAAACTGCAGACCAAATTGCAGAGCCTCAGAATAGCTCAATAAACTGAACAAGAATGATATAAATATGAAAAAGCTGGCATGCAGATAAGACCTGCAAAAGTAAATATGAGGTTCAAACATGCAAAAAGCATGCATCTGTTGGTATCTGCCACCAACCCTCAGTTGAGGACATATCTGAGGAACACATCCTAAAAACAAAAGTATATTTGGGCACCGGTGTGTCTCAGTTGGTTAAGCGTCTGCCTTCGGCTCAGGTCATGATCCCAGGTCCTGGGTTCAAGCCCCACATCGGGCTTTCTGCTCAGTGGGGAGCCTGCTTCCTCCTCTCTCTCTGCCTGCCTCTCTGCCTACTTGTGATTTCTCTCTGTCAAATAAATAAATAAAATCTTTAAAAAAAAAAAAAAAAAAGGAGCCACTATGAAATTCTGTTAAATTTTTAGGTGTGATAGTTTTGTAATCCTATGTGAATTATACCCTAAGGTAAAATACAACTTAAAAAAAAAACCAAAAAAACTTTCAAGAACACTGAATTTTAATTAGTAGGCCTGTTGTTACTAATAGCATTGGTACATTAATCCTGAAATTTGCCTGTGCACATGACAGGATAAAGCAAATGAGTACATAATTTGATATTCTTGGGAACAAGAGTTCTCACTGAGAGAAAAAGGAACATACAAATATGGAATGGCAGAAGGTGAGGAAAAACCCTGTCATGAAAATGTTAATTGGTAATAACAGTATGAACATATGAGTTAGGTATGTATGTTTGTTTTCCTAGTTCTGTCCATTCAAAGAACCAAAAAGCAATACTACTCCAGTAGCAATGAGCATGACCAGTTCCAAGATCTTGATTTCTAAATACTATTCCCCACTAAAACAAACCAGGGCTTGCTGGAGAAGTAACTTATTCTAAGACTGAGGCAGTGAAAGGACAAGATGAGCATGGAACATCTACCACCGAGAAAGGAAGGATTTATTAAAGAATGATGGGGCCCTGTCAAAAGGACACAGGATCTGGTTTAAAGGGAGTCTCAAAAGCCAAATTTGGGGAAATTTGAGCAAAGACAGTAACAGAGCTATATTATAAAACACTGAGTTAAAGAAAGAATACATGAGGGGTGCCTGGGTGGCTCAGTCAAACATCAAACTCTTGATTTCAGCTCAGGTCATGATCTCAGGGCTGTGATATCAAGCCCCACATCAGACTCTATGCTAGGTATGGAGCCTGCTTAAGATATCTCTCTTCCTCTCCCTCTGCCCCTTCCCACCCCCTGCACTCTCTCTCTCACTCCCTCTCTTTAAAAAAAAAAAAAAAAAAAAAAAAAGAGTATATCCAAATAATTGGGGTCAGAGAAACCTTCACAGCAAAGCTAAGAGTAAGGGCTTCTTTAGAGGAGTAGTCATTTGTGAAAACATTTTGAAGGCATCTCACAAGTAACTGCAGAAGACTGACCCTAAAAGAAAAGGCAGTGGAGGGACCTGTGAAGGTATCTCAGGATTAGGAAGTTACAGGATCATGTGATATGACAGCTAAAAGAAACCTAGAGACACAGTCTTCAGGGACAGGTGGGCCGTGGGGAACATGGTGGCAACGGACCTTGCCGAGATCACAGATGTGAACATCAATTCTCATGGCGTCTTCAACTGACATCTGTGACAAAGTACTGGGCAAGACACAGAAGAAGAGCTATAGTGCCTGGGAAGCAGGCCCATCTCCCACCAGACCCAGGACAAGAAGATCTACATGTATGTCTATTCAATGGGTTACGGTCATGCCCAACACTCCATCTCCACCAAGAAGATCAAAGCCATGTACCCTGACTACGAGGTCACCTGGGCCAATGATGGCTACTGAGGTCTGCTTAAGGGGCCAGCTCTACCCCCTGGCCAGACGTTGGAGACCAATACCAGTTTGGCCCAAGCACCCCGGTTTATCTCACGTACAGGAATTAAAAACATTATCACCCCTGCTGCCCCCAACACCCCGCCAAAAAAAAAAAAAAAAAAAAAAAGAAAGAAAGAAAGAGACCTAGAGACCATTTAGACTAACTCTCCCCTTTTATACATCAAGAAACTGAAGCAGACAAGTAAGAAGACTTCCAGAGTCACTCAGAGAGATAGCAGCAAACCCAAATTTAGAACAAGGACTAATTATTCCATTACTCTTCTTAGAAAGTTTTAGCTATTAAAAGTAGTACACTGTTGGGAGCGCCCGCCTGGCCCATTCAGTAGAGCCTGTGAACTTTGCTCTCAGGATCATGAGTTCAAGCCCCACACTGGGTGTAGAGATTATTTTTTTTTTTAAGTAGTACATCATTAAGTATTTAGAAAATGTAAGATGCAAAAAGGGGGTTAAAAAGTCATAATGCCATAGATGAACAGATAAAGAAGATGTGGTATACATAATGGGATACTACTCAGCCATAAAGAAGAATGAAATTTTGCCATGTGCAATAACATGGATGGATCTAGAGGATATAATTGTAAGTGAAGTGAGTCAGTCAAAGACAAATACCATATTATTTCACTCGTATGTGGAATTTAAGAAACAAAATGAACAAAGAAAAAAAGAGACAAAAAACCAGACTCTTAAATACAGAGAACAAACTGGTGGTTACCAGACGGGAGGTGAGTGGGGGAATAGATGAAATAGCAGTAAGGGATTAAGAGTATACTTATCATGATGAGCAATGAGTAAATGAGCAATGTACAGAATTGTTGAATCACTATACTGAATACCTGAAACTAATATAACACTTTATGTTAATTATCTGAATTAAAACAAGAAGGAAAACAATAGGTAGTACCACATAAATGTTCTGAGGTTTGAGTCCTTCAAAATAACCTGCTGGGGGGCACCTGGGTGGCTCAGTGGGTTAAAGCCTCTGCCTTTAGCTCGGGTCATGGTCCCAGTGTCCTGGGATCGAGCCCCACATCAGGCTCTCTGCTCAGCAGGGAACCTCCCTCCTCCTCTCTCTCTCTGCCTGCCTCTCTGCCTACTTGTGATCTCTATCTGTCAAATAAATAAATAAAATCTTTAAAAAAAAAAAAGAGTCAGACAAAATAACCTGCTGGACTTTCATTTGGAACTACTTATTGATTTCTTTTAGGTTAAAATTGGAAGGACAAAAAAAAAAAATGTCAATCCCTCATACCAGAGACAAATTTGATTAATATTTTGGTACTTCTATTTCCAGGTATTTTTCTCCTAATTATATAAATACATTTATATACATGTATTAATCTGCATGGGCTGCCATAACAAAATGCCACAGATTGGGTGCTTAAACAGCAGAAATTTATTTTCTCAGTTTCCAGAGGCTGAAAAGTCAAAGATCAAGGTTCTGGTAGGGTTCAGTTTCTACTGAGAGCTCTCCTACCTTGCAAATGGCAACCTTCCTGCTATGTCCTCACATGGGAGAGAGAGCTCTGGTGTCTCTTCCTCTTTTTAAAAGGCGACCCATCCTTTCAGATTAGGGTCCCCCCATGACTTCATTTAACTTTAACACCTCCTCACAGGTTCTCTCTCAAAATACAATCACATTAGGGGTTAGGACTTCAATATACAAATGTTAGGGGAACACAATTCAGCCCACAGCATTCCACCTCTGGCCCCTTCAAAATTCATGTCTTTATCACATGCAAAATACATGTTTTCCATCTCACCAGCCCCACAAGTCTCAAATCCAGATCAACCCTAAAGTCTAAAATCCAAAGTCTCACTTAAATAGCAACTAATTAGATATTAGTGAGACTCCAGGTATGATTCCTCCTGAGGCAAAATTCCTCTCCAGTTGCGAACCTGTGAAGCCAAACAAGTTACAATGGTGGAAGGGACAGGAATAAGTGAGAGATTCCCATTCTACAAGAAAGAAAAAGGAAAGAAGGAAGAGCTGACAGATCCCAAGCAAGTCCAAAACCTAGCAAGGCAAATTATATTAGATGTTAAAGCTGTAGAATAATTCTCTTTGGTTGATGTCCTACCTTCCAGACCCACTGGGTTAGCAGCATCACCCCCACAGCTCTTCAGGATGGCCCTGCCACATGGCTTTCCTCAGGGGCCTCCCACTGAAACAGAAGAGCATTGCCCACTGGGCCTGTGCTGGGAGTAGCAGCGCTGATATTCTCTGAATTACCTTCCAGGTCATTCTTCCCTTTCTTCAAGAAAAGCACATGTTCACACCAAAATAATGCTACGGTCTGATCCTGTAGAATCCAAGAAGTCCAATAGCCTTCATTCCTTCCCTCTTTGTCTCTGTTAGTTGAAACTGGCATATATACACATATATACAGGAAGTTTTATATAGTTTCTAAAAGATATTTTTAAAATAATCTCTACACCCAACTTGGGGCTTGAACTTATAACCCCAAGATCAAAGTCACACATTCCTCTAAGCCAGCAGACACCCCTGTATTATATACTTTTTAACTTAAAGGTCTTTTTTTAAGATTTTATTTTATTTTATTTTGAGAGAGAAAAATACGAGTATATGAGTGGGGAGGGGCAGAGGGAGAGGGAAGAGTTGGACGCTTAACCAACTGACCCACCCAGGGGCCCCTTTAAAGTTTCATAAAACTGTCTCTATTATCATTCAAAGCATAATTTTAATTAATGCATAATACTCAATCTTATGATTATCATTTACTATTAACTATAGTCATTTTTTAACTTTATATTTAAATATTCTGTAATCAACATCTTTATACACAAATCTTTATCTGCTTTTTGATTACTTATAATAAACTCCCAAATATTCAATGACTGAACCAAATGATCTTCTGATTGGAAAAAAATATATACCACTATAATAAATGACCAAAAAGGCAAGGATTTTTTTATGATTATTAAAGTATATTAAAAAATCAGGACAACTAAGTTAAATGTGTGATTCCTGACTGGATCATACAATGAGGGAAAAAAGAGCTATAAAAATATTTGGGGGATAACTGGGGAATTCTTAATATGCACCATATATTAGATAATATTATTGTGTCAGTGTTAAATTTCTTGATTCTGATCATGGTGGTTTGGTTATGTAGACTGTCCTAGCTCTAAGGAGATACATGCTGATGTGTCATGAAGTCTGAAGATTACATCCAAATGGACGGCTCCATACTGAGGCTGCCTGGGTGAGGTTCACCAGGTTGCTCTGTCCACCGATTCATGATTTTCTGCCATTTCTTGGCAAAAATGGCAACTAATGGTGCTGTTCTGAAGAGATTGGAACAGAAGGGTGCAGAAGTAGATCAAATTATTGAATATTTAAAGCAGCAAGTTGCTCTTCTTAAAGAGAAAGCAATTTTGCAGGAAACTTTGAGAGAAGAGAAGAAACTTCGAGTTGAAAATGCCCAATTAAAGAAAGAAATTGAAGAACTGAAACAAGAGCTAATTCAGGCAGAAATTCAAAATGGAGTGAAACAAATACCATTTCCATCTGATTATCCGCTGCAAGCTAATTCTACAGTTTCTGAAAATGTGATACAGTCTAGACCAATAACAACTATAACTGCTGGTGCCAAAGAACAGATAGGAAGAGGAGCAGAAGAAAAGAAGATGAAAGAGAAAACTGAAGTGAAAGGAGAGAAAAAGGAGAAAAAAACAGCAGTCAGTAGCAGGAAGCATTGACTCTAAGCCAGTAGATGTTTCTCGTCTGGGTCTTCGAGTTGGTTGTATCATCACTGCCAGAAAACTCCCCGATGCAGATTCTTTATATGTGGAAGAAGTAGATGTTGGAGAAACAGTCCCAAGTACAGTTGTCAGTGGCCTGGTGAATCATGTTCCTCTTGAACATATGCAAAATCGGATGGTGAGACGCGCCTGGGGGGCTCAGTGGGTTAAAGCCTCTGCCTTTGGCTCAGGTCATGATCCCAGAGTCCTGGGATCGAGCCCCACATCAGGCTCTCTGCTTGGCGGGGAGCCTGCTTCCCCCTCTCTCTCCCTCTGCCTGCCTCTCTGCCTACTTGTGATCTCTGTCAAATAAATAAATAAAATATTTTTTAAAAATCGGATGGTGATTTTACTTTGTAACCTGAAACCTGCAAAGATGAGAGGGATAATATCTCAAGCAACGGTGATGTGTGCTAGTTCACCTGAGAAAGTTGAAATCTTGGCACCTCCTAATGGGTCTGTTCCTGGAGACAGAATTGTTTTTGATGCTTTTCCTGGAGAGCCTGACAAGGAGCTGAATCCTAAGAAGATGATTTGGGAGCAGATCCAGACTGATCTCTTTACTAATGATGAGTGTGTGGCTACATACAAAGGAGCTCCCTTTGAGGTGAAAGGGAAGGGAGTGTGTAGGGCTCAAACTATGACTAACAGTGGAATAAAATAAAATTAAATGCTTCATTTACTGAACTACATTGGAGAAAACTTTAATAACAATAGAAAGAAATACATTTGTCACTTGTAAAAAAAAAGATTATATCCAAATGATTCAGAAAATACGTGTATTTTTGTGTATGCATATACATAGAAAGAGAGAAATGAGAGGTTGGGACAAGGGAGAGCAAGTGTGGCAAAATGTTTACCACTGAATCTAGTAAAGGATAAATGGGTCCTCATTATACGGTCAACTTTTCTGTTTTGGGGTGTTTCTTTTCCCAAAAGATAGGAACAGACTATTCACAGAAAAATAAATTAGCCAATAAACATATGAAAATTTTTAAATTTTTTTATTTTTAAAAAATATTTTATTTATTTTTTATTTGTCAGAGAGAGCTAGTGAGCACAAGCAGGGGAGTGGCAGGCAGAGGGAGAAGGTGGCAGGAGAAGCAAGGTCTCCACTGACCAAGGAGCACAATGTCGGACTGGATCTCAGGACTCTGGGATGAGGACCTCAGCCGAAGGCAGACACTTAACTGACTGAGCCACCCAAGTATCTCAAACCTATTGATTATTTACGGCCTTTTATTTCTACCAGCTCTTTTGGCATTTGATCTCCAGTCACTTCAACTGAACTTCAAAAAGGGTGCAGGAAGGAAAGGGAAGTGAAATCTCAATCACTCCATTTCACATCTCATTAGCAGTCCTGGAGAAAGGTTGAAGAGATTAAAAAGGTCAAGAGTGCCTGGATGGCTCAGTCAGTTAAGCAACTGACTCAATTTCGGCTCAGGTCACAATCTCAGGGTTGTGAGATCAAGCCCCATGTTGGGCTCTGTCCTGGTCATGGAGCTGACTGAAATTTTCTCTCTCTCTCTCCCTCTGCCCTCTCACTCTATCTTGCTAAAAAATAACTAAATAAATAAATAACTTAAAAGGTCAAAACTAACTCATTAGAATGAGTTCTGGAAAGGACCTATAGACTTTAATTTACAGCCTGGTTTTCAATTTAGACTCTTCTGGTCTCTTATGACCCTAAATGTTTGATAAATTCAAAGTCCTATATGGAAAAAAAAAGTTAGCAATAAGTAAAATGAAAAATTGCAGACTTTCTCTAAAGAAAGAAAAAATGTTGAGGTCTGCCACTGGTCATACTTTTATCAGGAAAGAAGCCTATAAAATGGAAGACAACCAATGGACTGACAAACCATGAATGGAGGTTTTCCTTCTCAGAAACACTATGAAGGTTATAATGGTTCCAAGTATTGGCTGTGGAGTTAGGTCGTCTGTGTTAGAATATTTACTTAACTACCTACTACCTATCTGATTTGTGTCAAATTACTCAATCTCTTTATGCCTCAGTTTCCTCATCTGAAAAAATGGGACAACAATAAAAACCATGTCTTAGGGTTATTGTGAAGATTAAATAAATTAGTACATTTTAGTTCTGATGACAGCATCTGGCATACCGTAAGACCTCAATTTATGTTACTATGGTTACTATGGTTCTTATTATTACCACTATTGCTACACTAACTACTACAACAATACAACTACTACAATAACTGCTACAATAACTACTACAACTACTACAACAACTTTCAACCAGCAGCTATTTAGAATTTGGCATCTGGTTTAGAAAAACTATACTAACACAAAAGAAGCACAAAACACACACACACAGCGGGTGAAAAAGTGAAAGACAAAGACTACAAGTCAGTCCTTTAGTGTCTCCTCAGGCTATTTTGAGAGACACTGAGAAGGGAAAACTACACCAACAAAACACAGCTCATTTCAAGAGTGAATCTTTGTAGTCTGGATAAATTAATCTCGAGAGAAATGACAAATTCTCTCAGTCATTCATCAAACTTTATTGTGGCTTTCTGTACTATGATTCAGGTATTCAGAAAGAGTCTAGAAATATAAAATAGAAGAATGTTTATGCCTATAAAAACTGTGTTCTTACCAAAGAAATATAGACAGATTATAATATATAATGGGTTATACGATGAATGTATGCATAGGATACTATGGAAGCAGAGGAGAGACACCCAAACTAGACATGGGGGAGGGAGGAAACAGCAAGATTTCCCAGGAGTGATGACACTGAAACTGAACTAACTTTAAAGGACAGTAACAGGTAAATGGGATACAATGGGGAAAAAAATCATTTCCCCATGGTAAAAGCTTTCACATGGAGATAAAAGATGAGCATCACTGCCCTGCTTATAGCCACATAAAACCAAAAGGACTCTTCCAAACACTAATGACTAGATAACCACTGCAGATATGGGCCTGAATAGGTATGCCTCCAGAATATCTTTTGTTGACATCTCCACCCTCCCCAACTCAAAAAGAGCCATGTTTGGAGAACTGACAGAAAGCTTTGATAAATGATACTCAAAGACAAGTTTCTCACTTACAACACTGGGCGGCAGCAGTGGGCAATGGCTTCCTCTGGTTTTCTTCTTGACTGGAACACTAGAAGCAAAAAGGAGAAAGAAAAAAAAACACAGATAAGAGGCCCAAATACAGGCAAAAAAAAAAAAAAAAAAAAATCACAGCTGCTTGTGAAAAGATTTAGTGTTTGATTAGAGTTAAATTTTTATTTAACAGAAACAAGTCATCCTGCTGATTTCCCTGTATGATCCTGATATATAGGCCAGACTATATGTCAGATTATGGCACTTGCCCAATTTAACAGGCTAACTAATGCAGGAGAGCAGAGAGATTGTTTCGATCAAGGGCACCTGGGTACGTACCAGCTCTGCCAGACAGCCGTAGAAGGCTTCGAGGAGCCTTAGAGAGCTTAGAGAACTCAGTCCTCTGAGTTTTCTTATGGATAACATACAGATTTCCATTTGGTGTGATGGAACTGAAAACCTCTCTGAAACGGGAGTTTTCCCATCTTTAAAAACATAATAGTGCTTCTTTCCTCACAAGGGCATGTGGGAAGTAAAATTACTTTTTTAAGCATGTAATGCAACATCTCATACCTACTACAGTTCCCTTTCCATTCTAGCCTCCCCAACCCAACACCACCATCACAACCAAAAAAACAAATACAGATTACTGAAGCCACTAAAAAAAAAAAAAAAAAAAAAAAAGTTCTGTAAAAGAGAGCATAACTAAATGCAAGTCTTGAGGATGGGCAAGATTTGTAAAGGCAAAACAAGAGAAAGGCATAAACAAGTTAACAAAGGTACACAGTCTGAAAAACAAAATATTTTGATCAGAGCCTACTGGAGGATTCAAAAGACATAATTTGGTCCAGCAATTTGCAAATATGAAATCTGGAGTTCTCATCCTGACTCTGCCACTTATTACTATGCTCTGATGTACTGGGCAAGACAGTTCTCTAACACTGCCAACGAATAAGTCACTCATTCAGCATAAAGTTCTTAAGAACCCATTATCTACAAAGGCCTTGATGGAGTTTGTACATCATGGTAAGGAGTTCGGATTTTATTCTAGTGTACTGGGAAGCCATTTATAATTTTAGACACAAAAGGGATATGATTCAATTACACTGTAAAAGTCTTTCTGGCTGCTGCATAAGGTGAACTAGAGGGAACAAGAGGAAAAGACTAATTACTGCAATAATCCAGACGAAAGTTTATGGCGACTTACATAGGAGTTATTAATGGTAAAGGACATCTCAAATAGTCGAACACAAAATACAAAACACTTTTTGTATGTAAATATAGTTTTATATGTGAAGTACTTTATAAACGATTAACTATGATACAAATATCAGAGTTAGATACTGCCATTACTAATTCCAATAGAGAATAATGAGAAGTCAAGCACAACCTAAACAATAGTAATAGTAAATCTGCCAATCATAAAAATGCTCAAAAAGTTCTTGAAAGTTAAGCAACCCACCACTCAAAGGTAAAAAATGGACTTGGTTATAAATAGTAACCATTACAAATGAGGATGATTTTTATAGGTAGTACACAAATCTATCAGTGAGAAAATTCTGTAACTTTAATTTTTAAGTAGGTTCCACACCCAAAATGGGATTTGAACTCACAGCCCTAAGATTAAGAGTCGCATGCTCTACTAACTGAGCCAACCCGGAACCCCCAAAATTCTATAACTTTAAATATTAAACTAGAAGAATTCAGATTTAAGAAATGAAAGTAGAAGGATGCCTGGGTGGCTCAGTCACTTTAGTGTCTGCCTTGGGCTCAGGTCATGATCCTGGAGTCCTGAGATCTGTCTGCATCAGGCTCCTTGCTCAGTGGGGAGGTCTGCTTCTCCCTCTGTTTGCCTCTCCCTCAGCTTGTGCTCTCCCTTTGTGACAATACATTAAAAAGATGCTAAAAAAAAAAAAAAAAAAAGACAATAGCAGATATTTTCAGAAGACATATTTCATGAATATCCTCTAGGCCCAAAGCAGAAAGATGGAAAACCAACTAAAGCCTAATTAACAATATTAAAAGAGCTAAGGAAAAATCTATCATACATATGTACCAAAACAAAACAAAACAAAACAAAAACAAAAACAGAGGGGCACCTAGCTAGCTCAGTTAATAGAACATACTCTTGATATCTTGGGGCTCTGAGTCTGAACCCCAAATTGGGGGTAGAGTTTACTTCATCAAACAAATGAACAAACAAAAAAACCATACACACACACACATACACACACAGGAAAAAAAAATAATCCTAATTATATCCAATCTCATCATGAATATAAGTGGACAATTCTCAAGAGATTACTAAGTCAAATCCATCACATTATTTATCTATAATATACAAGTATTATAATGTTAATATGTACAGATATGTTTGTACACTTTAAATGTATGCATTGTATGGTATGTGAACCCTATTTCAATAAAGCTTTTAAAAATAACAAGAGAGTGGGGCGCCTGGTGGCTTAGTCAGTTAAGCAACTGACTCTTGATTTTGGCTCAGGTCATGATCTCAGGGTCCTGGGATCCAGCTCCATGCTCAGCAGGGAGTCTGCTAGAGGATTCTCTCTCTCTCTCTCTCTCTTTCAGCCTCTACCCCTACACCTGCGCCTGCTTTCTCTTTATCCTTCTCTTAAATAAATAAATCTTTAAAAACAACAAGAAGAGGGTTATAAAGGAAGGGATGAAAGAAGTAAACTGAGTGAACTCTGAATCCTAGAACAGAAACAAAAAGCAAAAATCTTAGAAGAAGTTGAGAACCATAGACCAAGAATCACCATTTTCAGAACTTGTAAAATTCTGCAGTACTTGTATAAGTTACATTCGGTTTTTTATTGTTTTAACTTCTTCATCTGATTCTGCATAGTGACACACAGTAAGCCTATAAAATCAAAAGTACAATGTGGGTTTTTTTTTATATTTTATTTTTAAGTAATTTCTACACCCAATGTGGGACTCAAACTCAACCCTGAGATCAAGAGTTGCATGTTCTACCAACTGAGCCAGCCAGGCATTCAGAAATGTGTTTCTTTAAGAGGGAAAAAAAGAAGATGGGAGTTTGGAAAACTGTATACCAGTCTACACCCAGGCTGTGGGAAAAAAAAAAAAGCACAATGGGTAAAGTGGATATAATGATAAGAGTCTATGTGGCATTTATCAAGGGATGAAGAAAGATTGAAGCTTTCAACAAACAAAAAAAGTTGAGGTGTTGGCTTGGACATGAGAAGAGTTACAAAGTTTAATAATAGGAAGCCTAAAGAGGATTCAGTTAAATTAAGAGAAAACCCTGACAAGAGTAATTTGCAATTATCACAAATTCTATTTCTTTATCTTTAACTCATTGTGTGTTGAACTGTGTACCTCAAAAAAATATGAAGGGGCGCCTGGGTGGCTCAGTGGGTTAAACCTCTGCCTTCGGCTCAGATCATGATCCCAGAGTCTTGGGATTGACCCCCCGCGTCGGGCTGTCTGCTCAGCGGGGAGCCTGCTTCCCCACCTCTATCTGCTGGTCTCTGCCTACTTGTGATCTCTCTCTGTCCAATAAATAAATAAAATCTTTTTAAAAAAAAATGAATGTCTTAATCCCCAGTACCTACGAATGTGACCCTATTTGTAAATGGGGTTCTATAGATGTAATCCAATTAATCCAATGACTGTTGCCCTTACAACATAAATGTAAATTTGGACAGAGACACACCAAGAGAACACACTGTGAGGACAGACTGAGAGACAGAGAGGCATGTGATTAACAGAGGCAGAGAATGGAACAATGTGTCTTCAAGCCAAGGGACAGCAAGGACTACTGAAAACCACCAGAAGGCAGAAGAGAGGCATAAGACAATTCTTTAGAGCATCCAGAAGGAACTGACCCTGCCAATAACTTAATTTCAGAATTCTAGCCTCCAGATTTGTGAGAAGATAAATTTCTGTTTTTGTAAGCCACCTAGATAGTGGTACTTTGTTATGGCAGCCCTAGGAAACAAATACACTCATCAAAATATTTCATTTTGGCTTCCCACACTAATCCAGAGATATTGGTTATTAATTACCAAATGCAACAGCTCCATTTCACTCCTCATCATCTTTTTTCTCAATAACACTTGACAGTATCAAGAATTTCTGCCTTGGGGCACCTGGGTGGCTCAGTGGGTTAAAGCCTCTGCCTTCGGCTCAGGTCATGATCCCAGGGTCCTGGGATCGAGCCCCACATCGGGCTCTCTGCTCAGCGGGGAGCCTGCTTCCTCCTCTCTCTCTCTGCCTGCCTCTCTGCCTACTTGTGACCTCTGTCTTTCAAACAAATAAATAAAATTTAAAAAAAAAAAAAAAGAATTTCTGCCTTAAAACCCTTTGTTCCATGAACCTTTTTCTCTTTCTCCCACTTACTCTCTTCAGGCAACTCTTTCTCCACCTCTTTGGTTTTTTCCATATTCTATCTTTGATGTTCCCCCAAGGTTTTGTCCTCATTCCTCCTCAATACTTTCTATATATTCTACCTGAGTGAATTCTTCTATTCCTGGGACTCCAAATGCTACCATCGTGTTCATGAATCCAAACTCTATGCCTATAGCTCCTAACCCTATCTAACCCTGAGTTTCATATTCTTTCATGAGGTTGCTTACCAGACATTTCCATTGAAATATCCGCTGGCACTCTAAATTCTACCTTAAAATCAGACCAATTTTCTAACAGCCCAACATGCCCCAAAATGAAAATCTTATCTTTTCCCTTCACCACCAATAACAAAACCATTCCCCATTCCTGACTGCCCAGGCTGAGTTGACTGTGTTCCCTTCTGTGCACCAGACTTCTCTGTGGAGATAAGACGGGATCAAGCAATGCAATACTCTAAGCATCCCTAAAAAGAACATACTAATAACAATATACAGTTGACTCAGACAATGGGGGGGTACGGGCACTGACCTTCAACACAGGCAAAAGTTTCCATATAATTTTTTTTATTTTTTAAGATTTATTTATTTGAGAGAGAGAGAGAATGAGAGAGAGAGAGAGAGAGAGCCCATGAGAAGCAGGAGGGTCAGAGGGAGAAGCAGACTCCCTGCCAAGCAGGGAGCCCGATGCGGGACTCGATCCCAGGACTCCAGGATCATGACCTGAGCCAAAGGCAGTCACTTAACCAACAGACCACCCAGGCACCCCACATATAACTTTTGACCCCCCAAAAACTTAACTACTAATAGCCTACTTTTGACTGGAAGCCTTAACAATTAACAGTCAATGAAAGCATATTTTGTATGTTATATGTATTATATACTGTATTCTTACAAGCTAGAGGGGGAAAAAAGTTCATAAAATCATAAAAGTAATAAATACATTTACAGTACTGTATTTGTTTTTAAAAAAATCTGTGTACGGGACACCTGGGTGGCTCAGTCAATTAAGCATCTGCCTTGGGGTCAGGTCATGATCCCAGCGTCCTAGGACTGAGCCCATATCAGGCTCCTTGCTCAGCGGGTAGCCTGCTTCTCCCTCTGCTACCACTCCCCCTGCTTGTGCACTCACTCTCTTTCTCTCTCTCTCTCCCCACCATCTCTAACAAATAAAATAAAAATCTTAAAAAAAAAAAAAAAAAAAAGATCTGTGTACAAGTGAACCCACACAGTTCAAATTCCTGTTGTTCAACAGTCAGTTGTATATCCCAAAATCTGGGAATTAGCAGAAGAAATGCTTTTCACTCACCTGTGTAACAAGAGGACAGTTTCCCTAGTATAAGCTCCCACTCAGAGTCCTCAGTCAGACTAAATACCAACTCAGCCATTTATGGGGGACAGTGAGAAAAATAGAAGAAGTGGGAAACAGATCCTTCTAATGAATGTCCAGTGATCTTCCAGTTGTTTTCTTTCTTTAATGCAGCTTAAATTCTTTCATTTTTTAACATGCTCCTAGGTCCTTCCTTGGCAAACTATAGTGTCCTAGAAAGAAATTTTCCCCATCCTTCTGTACTGCATATAAGGCAGTTCCTACCTCACTATCAGCTCCCAAGACATTGATTTGTTCCAACTTGTAGGTCCAATATCTGGCTTCCTCCTCTGGGATATCTACCATGAAAAAGAAGAAACTAAATTACTAGGTTGTTAATTTAATCATGGTTCAATAGTCCTCTATTCCATCAAATAATCAAAGTTAGAAAGTGATGGACTAATTTTACTGGAAGGCTTGGTTCTTGCCATGAACTTCATCTTGAATCTTCATAAAAAAACCAAAATAAGGTACTATTATTCCCATTAGATCAGAGGACTTAATATTGTTAAAATGTCAACACTGCTCAGTGTGATCTATATATTGAATGCAATCACTATCAAAATCTCAACGATGTTTCTTTGCAGAAACAGAAAACCCCATTCTATGGATAAAGAAGATGTGGTATATGTATACACACACAGACACACATATACACACTGGAATATTACTCAGCCATCAAAGAAATGAAATCTTGCCACCTGGGTATCTCAGATGGTTAAGCATCCAACTCTTGGTGTTGGCTCAGACTATGATCTCAGGGCCATAAAATCAAGCCCCTTGTTGCGCTCCACGCTCAGTGCAGAGTCTGCTTGAAACTCTCTCTCCCTCTCTCTCTGCCCCTCACTCTCTCTCAAATAAATATTTTTTTTTAAATTTTTTAAAGATTTTATTTATTGTGGCGCCTGGGTGGCTCAGTCAGTTAAGCATCTGCTATCAGCTTGGATCATGATATCAGGGTCCTGGGATTGAGCCCTACATAGGGCTCCCTGCTCAGCAGGGAGCCTGCTTCTCCCTCTCCTCTGCCCTTCCCCAGCTCATGCTCTCTCTCACATAAATAAAAAAAAATCTTAAAAAAAAAAGATTTTTCAAATTTATTTGACAGAGAGAGAGACAGCAAGAGTAGGAACACAAACAGGAGGAGCGGGAAAGGGAGAAGCAGGAGGAGTGGAAAAGGGAAAAGCAGGCTCCCCGCTGAGCAGGAAGCCTTATGTGGGGCTCTATCCCAGGACTGCAGGACCTGAGGCAAAAGGCAGACACTTAATGACTGAGCCACCCAGATGTCCCTAAAAATTTTTTTGAAAATAAATGAAACACAGGGCGCCTGGGTGGCTCAGTGGGTTAAGCCTCTGCCTTTAGCTCAGGGCATGATCTCAGGGTACTGGGATCAAAGCCCTGCATCGGGCTCTCTACTCAGCGGGGAGCCTGCTTCCCCCTCTCTCCCTGCCTGCCTCTCTGCCTACTTGTGATCTCTCTCTCTCTCTCTCTCTGTCAAATGAATAAATAAAATGTTTTAAAAAAAAAGTAACAGACAAAAGTTTAAAAAAAAAATAAAAAGAAACATATCAACATGTAAAAAAACATCTCTAGTTGATGAGGTCGTAAGAAATTTTCATGTTCTTTTTGCATACCTGTATTTTCTGAACTTTCAACATAATAAATCATGTTACTATTTTTAAAAGATAATGGTATATAACTGAATAGAATATTTCACAGGTTTCTGAATTATCCAAAAGAAAATTCCATTGCCAAAATATGGCAAACTGTAAGCTAAAATTCTTCCCTTAGAAAGACCCTTTATTAAGCCTTTTTAGTTTTCTAAAAGATTTATTTATTTATTTTAGAGAGAGAGCCAGTGTATGCATGCAAGCGGGAGGAGGGGCAGAGGGACAGAGAGAGAAGCAAAGTCCCCACTGAGCAGGGAGCCCTACTTGGGGCTCTATCTCATGACCCTGAGACCATGACCTGAGCCGAAAACAAGAGTTGGAGCCTTAACTGACTGAGCCACCCAAGCACCTCCCTTTCTTTTTTTTAATTAATTAATTAATTTATTTTTTATGGTACCTCCCTTTCTTAAGCCTTTTAAAACTGTATCCCCAAAAACGTGAAAAAATAAAAAAATAAAACTGAATCCCAAATGTGGTTATCATAGAGGCACAAGCTTGGCACATTCACGTTCACTTATCTGAGGTTTTACCTTAACATTTATTCAAAAACCCATTTATCAGACACCTATTATATGCCAAGCAACTCAAAAGATACCAAAATAAAATACACAAGAGCCCTCATGAAACTGAAATCTAGACAGAAATGTATACTGCCACCAATGACACAATGTAAGTGATACAGTGTTTAAAGAGAAGAATGTCTTTTTAAAATGCCTTGGTGCAGGGGGGGGCCTGACTGGTTCAGTCTGTGGAGCACATGACTCTTGATCTCACGGTCGTGAATTCAAAAGCCCTATGTTAAGCATGAAGCCTACTTAAAATAAAAATAAATAAGTAAAATAAAATGCAATGAGGGATGGATTGACAGTGTGAGGAGCTCCACAGATCCACTCTTTAGCAAAACTGTAAATATACAAAAAAACTATTTTTGCCATGATCATGTATTTTTCAGTTTTTATTAAAAATTATTTTTATTTTTCATTTAAATTCAATTTAGTTAACATAGAGTATATTATTAGATTCAGGGGTAGAATTTAATGATTCATCAGTTGCATATAACACCCAGTGCTCATTACATAAGTACCCTCCTTAATGCCCATCACCCAATTACCCCATCTCCCGACCCACCATCCCTCCAGTAACCTTCAGTTTATTTTCTAGAGTTAAGAGTCTCTTACAGTTTGCCTCCCTCTGTTTTTATTTTATTTTTCCTTCCCCTCCCTTATGTTCATCTATTTTGTGTCTTAAATTCCACATATGAGTGAAATCATATGGTATTTGTGTTTTTCTGACTTAAAAATTATTTTTTAAATATTTTTCTATTTATTAATGCTACTTCAATGTTTAACTGACAAATCACAAGGTATACATTCACTTCAAGACAATGAATATTAAATTATCAAAAGAATAAATCTTTATTCTCTAATAAGCAAGTATTTCCTGTCATTAAAATGTCAGAGAAACCTATTGACTTGAAGAGAATGCGCTTAGTGTGGATTCTTTAATGAGTACCATTCTACAGCCTGCACCATTTCTGGGCTAGGTAGATGACTAAAGTAGAAGATGTCAGAATGCCCTCAAAGGAGATAGCTGACAAGACAAAAAATACAGTAATCAGACTAGCAAACAATTGTTAACAAAATGATAAAAAGTGTTAAGTGGTTTTTAAAGTCTAATTCAACAGACTCACCAAAAGGCAACTCAAACCTTGTATCAAGCAAAATCTTATGAGGAGTCGGGTTTTTCGTTCCACAGATCTCATCATCTTTCATCAATGTCTCTGCCTCCAATGTGGACCACTCCCCAGGCCCTTCCTAGAAAACAGAGGATCTAAGATTAAACTTTATTTCTTCATGACTCTCCTCCTCCTGTTTTAAGAGTTGGGTGTTTTTTTCTGAATGTCATTGTTGGAGAGCTCCTGGAGACCACTCACATCCTGATGAGGCAAACACACCACTGTCACCACTTGTCTCTGCTGCTATGTGGCTTCTGTTCTCCCTCTTTGGTGGAAGAGCAGCTTACACCATGCTCAGCTCTCTGCAAGCCCACTGAACATAGAATTCTGGAGTACCAAACTCAAAAACCAAACATCTCAATAGATCAATATTTAATCTGCACAACTTTTAATGGCTGTATCACTTAATATGTATTACTACTTCTAATCAGTAAAGAGCTACTAACATTGCTACTTAAAGTAGACCTGAACTGGAGCCACAATAAAAACGAACTGTCCATCTGCCTAGGGAAGTAGAGATAGCTAGAACTAAAAGAATTTAGGAAAGAGGCAAGCCTTCACTATTCCTACTCCCAGAGAAAGCACATAGTCAATGTTAAAGCCAAACAGGAATATAATACATTTTTTTCCAGGTTGAAAGTGAGTGTGTATGGGAATATGATGCTGAGTTATGTTTTAATCTGGGAAAATGGAGTAGAAAACCACTCTTGGAAATAATGTATAGAGACAGGGTGAATAACAATTGCTATCCATGTTAATGTCTTAAATTCTGTTAGGGTTACATGTGGAAGATGGAAGACTGAAAGCAGTTCCCTGGCAATTTGTGACTCAAAGAAATAAAGCAGAGAATGGGATCCAGGCTAAGGAATTTTGATGGAACCTCTCCCAGGATAGCATCTTAGAGGAGAATGCAGAAACCAGAGGTATCCTAGATCACAAACATACACTTACTCCCCCTCTTCTCTCCTTTTCCCTCCAAACTCTCTGTCTCTCTCTCTCCCACATACACAGTACTCAGAAGGGGCTATCTACCTGATATGTTCTAAAGAGATGTTCTGGCACCTCTGAGTTCAGTCATAAAACAGAGAGAAAACAAGAATTAAATAAAATCTATGGAACCTCTGTGTGAGGTTAGGAATAGGCTGGTTGCATGCTCACAAATTAGGAAGGGGGACAGAGCAATCTGAGATGCATGGTGAACATTAGCTGAACAGAGCCAGGACCGGGACAAGCACGGGCTAGAACTGTACCTCCAAATGGGCAATGCATTGACTGACCTCATCCGACTGACGAACAGTCTTCAGTGCAATCCACACGGTCCCCACCATGGTGTCCCAGATCAGTCCTTTGTTCCATACCTCCACACTTAGACCTAGGTCCAGGCGACTAATTTCACTGAAGGAAAAGAAGAAAGCCCTTTAAAGAAGCCAGAAAGGGGTGCCAGGTGGTCTCAGTAGGAACAGCATATGACTCTTGATATCAGGGTTGTGAGTCTGAGCCCCATGCTGGGTGTAGAGATCACTAAAAAATAAATAAATAAATTTGAAAAAAAAAAAAAAGAAAGCCAAATAATATGAAATATGTATCTCCTACATCTACATCTCCTGTTTTGCTAAACCTTGAATACTTTCTCACCAGGATCCTATTGTCAGGAAAAATCAAAATGTCCCAGAATGCTACAACCATTCTTCAGGTTCCTAGAAAACTATGTAATTATCTATACAAAAATGCCTTTGTCCATCCGTCCCCTCTCCTTTGGAACCACAAATATGGTTAGATTAATGCACTTGCACAAAAAAAAGGGGTTAAATAATAAGGGCATTACTGCCAGGCCTGCAAGTCTATAATCTCTACCCTTACTAACCACTTTTATATGTTTTATTATTAATAGTAACACTGCCCTCAACTTACACTTACAAACTATATATAGGAAACATAGGAAAAGGCAAGCCTTCTTTACAAGACTTATAAAAGGGATTCCAAGCAGAAGTAAATAGGCCCTTGAGAAGATCTAAGTCTGATGGGAACTTGTGGTCAGAGGCAGGTAAGGAACACTAAAGTATGCCAGTTCACTCCACTCAGCCCCTGGAGAACCCAGTTAAAACAGACACTGTTCCTTCCAAACAAAATGTTTGTCAGAGGATAGTGATAAACACAATGATTATCCTGTAATAACTAGGAAAAAAATTTTTGAAAAGAAATTCTAGAAAGGGCTACTAACCACTAAGCAAAAACAGCATCATACATGGTAGAATATCAGCTTAGAAGGGCCAACTTAAATATAATTATAGTCTTAAAGGGGAACAAGCAAACACTTATATTATGCTAAAAACATCCTCCAGAAAGCTCTTATTGAAATAGAGAGTTATTTGAAAGGAAATGCAAGAAACATTAAAAAAAAAAAATTCTAGGGGCGCCTGGGTGGCTCAGTGGGTTAAGCCGCTGCCTTCGGCTCAGGTCATGATCTCAGGGTCCTGGGATCGAGTCCCGCATCGGGCTCTCTGCTCGGCAGGGAGCCTGCTTCCCTCTCTCTCTCTCTGCCTCTCTGTCTACTTGTGATCTCTCTCTGTCAAATAAATAAATAAAATCTTAAAAAAAAAAAAAAATTCTAGCAGAAAAAGTAGAAAGGTATTCTCAGTGAGACAACAGCTATTCATTACATGAAGTTTCAAGTTCACAGTTTTCTGTTTTTTGTTTTTATGGTGAAAAAATTTGTATTTAGATTTAGCCAGCTCGACTCAGTTTAGATGATCCAAATTTTTTTGGAAACATCCAAAGCATTACAGTCAGGAGCCAGTCAAACATATGCCTTCTTCTCTCCTTCAGGCCTCATCAAGGTATTGACCTTGGCCACATCAATATCATAGAGGTTCTTCACAGCCTGTTTGAGCTGGTGCTTATTGGCCTTGACATCCACAATGAACACAAGTGTGTTGCTGTCTTCTATTTTCTTCATGGCTGACTCAACAGTCGGGGAACTTGATGATGGCATAGTGATCAAGCTTGTTTCTCCTAAGGGTACTCTTTTGAGGATATTTGGGCTGCTTTCAGAGACAGATTCTTGGCTCATTGGAATGTAGATGACATGTGGGACAAAAAATGTGTGACTGTGGATGCCTTTCAGCTCCATTTTCTTGGCCTTTAAAGCCTTTGCTTTGGCTTCAGCTTTCGGAGGAGCAGGGGCTTCCTTCTTAGCCTTACGGCGCCATCTTGGTAAAAGGGAAATTCACACTTTAGAGAAAGTTTGGTTTCCCTCTTCTAGTCAGATACATGTTCCCGGGCACCTGGGTGGCTCAGCCTATTAAGCATCTGCTTCCGGCTCAGGTCACAGGGACCTGGGATCGAGCCCCACTTCGAGTTCCCTACTCAACAGTGAGTCTGTTTCTCCCTCTCTCTCTGTCCCTCTGCTTGCTTGTGTGTGCTCCCTCTCTTTCTCTCAAAAAAATAAATAATCTTTAAAAAAAAAAATACACGTTCTCAGAATCACAAGTTTAGGATGTGGTATTAGAGCCAAAGACTTCTCATCAAGTATGTTGAAAACAAGTGAAACAAGGAAAAGTCATCCCTTTTACATAAATACACTAGAACAGAGAATGTACTGAGTTCATTTTTTCACTTAATTAATGTTTCCTCAGCACATAAAATACATATGGTTTGGTATTCTGAGCAAGACACACTATATAGGACCTAATTCCTATCTCTAAAACCTTCTAAGCTATCTTGAGAGCTGTTCAAAACCACAAAGTGACTAAACCCAGCCAGTAAACTAAGGTGTTCACGGCGTGAGGAAACTAAGCTTTTGTCACACAGTTTCATTCAACCTAATTAATCAATTAGCCTTGGAAAAGACATCTGACAACCCCAAATCTTTTGAATATGTAAAAGAAAAATTGGTTGGAGATACATACATAATGTTCCTAAAGCAAGTCCTAAGCAACATATCAATCCAATAGATGAAAGAAATAGCCAGAGGTCTTTACAGCTTAACTGGGACAGAATAAAGTTCTTTAGGGAACTCTGGGTAATCAAACTCAATGAGGCTATCTCCTATAAGAAGCTTCTTCACTCATCTATGTGTGTTCAACAGGCCCAACTTAAAAGAAGTCTGAGAGTTCTGTTCATGCCTCATCCCTAAAGCTCTGGGGAAACTTCTTTTCTCTATTAATTAATCAACAAGTATATATGTATATACATATACAAGATTTGGGGCTAGGGAAATTCACAGTAACTAAAGGGTAAATTATTCATTTACCCTTAAATGAATAATCTAGTCCTAGAAATAAGATACAAAAATATTAAAGATAAATAACAAAAATACAAGAATGACTATTAGATACCACCATATAATACATCAGGAAGAAGGAAAAAGGAGAAAGGGAGACAAGAGACCAGCAATGGAGCTGTCAGTAACAAAAGAACAGGGTAGGAGGAATAAGGAATAGGAGCAGAAAAGAGGAAAATGTAGCTAGTAAAATTCATGTATAACAGGGGACAGAGTAAAATTCACACAGCATCTCAAGGTGGGAGATGAAAAAAAATTCATATCACAGAAGGATTGAAAGAGGAAGTGCTATGGGTAATTAGAAAATAAACACACAAGAATAAAGCTAGTTATGCTGATGACAGGCTACAGAAGATTGCTAGGTTTCATACAATGGGAACAGTTGTAACAGTAAATATTACTGCCAAATGGAAGTCAGAATAAAGTGGAATTTCTGGATTTTATATGCCAAACAGCCATGGGAAGAGACCTGAATAAACCCTCATAGCTGATTATGTACACTACAGGTATAAAGAAACACACAGTCTCACTCTAACATCACTGTAACTGAGAAAGGGAATGAATGAGGCTTATAAACTTGAGAGAGAGGCAACCAATGAGAAATGTGACAACACTGGCCCTCTCTCTTCTTGAAGCCCCAGTTCTCTCTCAGCTTCTTGTTTCTCCTTCTCTCTGTTCATTCCTATTTAGCCCCCTCTGTCCCACTTAAAATGCTGGTGCCCTTCCAGGCTTTACCCCAAGCTCTGTTCTCAATTTACTTAGCATCTCCCTAAGCTTCCTCATCTACATCTACAGTTCCAACCGACCAAAATATTTCTCCAACCCTGACTTCTTTCCCAAGTGCCAGGTTCAAGTTCTTAACTATCTTCTATACCTCTCTTCCTATTAGTCCTGTAAGAACCTCAAATATAAGCTCATCCATAACTGATCTTATTATTATCCTCTATCCTAATGAGTAATACAATACCTACCCAATTATGCAAGACAAGTCTACCTCCTTAACACCTTCTTTCCATCTTTTTCTATCCCTTTTGCTACTGTCTTATTAACCCAGCTGTTCATAATCTCACCCTTATTTACAATCTAGTTTCCTAAATGGTACTATAAGAAGTAATACATTAAAAGCTCAAAGGATTGGAACATATCTACAAGAAAATAATCATCCCTATGTGCTTCTGAGGTGCACTACAAAATTTGTAAAGCAATTTCACTTCCATTTCAAAATTCACAGCAATTTTAATACATTTTCTTGTTTGACACCCTCATGCCTAAGTTCCCAGAAAACAAGCATAACCTTGTAAGAAAAATACACCTATAGAGGTGAAGTAACTGGTACTCAGAGAAGTTCAATGATTTGTACAGTCCTTCAAAATGATATTCTACATTTTCCCCTTTTCCAAAGCAGGAAAAAAATGTCTGAAATTTCAGAGGAAAAAAGGGAAATGTCAAGTTTTTAAAGCCAGAGCTTACAATGTACTACATTTTGTGTAATACGTAAGAAATTCTAATAGTTACTCATTTCTATTAATTAGGGGAAGGTAGGACATTTCACTCTATAAAGCAAAAGGATTTTAAGCACAGAAATCCTTATCTTCTATAGCAGGTAACATGGATATACACACACATATACACATTCTCTCTGTCTTTCTCTCTGTCTCTGTCTCTCTCTCTCTCTCTCTCTCTCACACACACACACACACACATGCACGCACGCGTGAGCACACATAACACATTCCTTCAAGGAGCCTTCTGAGAATCGAAGCAAGATTCAAATTATGTTTACTTTCATGCTAAGTATATTGTACTATATCTTAATTCTGACCACTGGGAAAATCTGACCAGGCAGTATATTTACCCAAATAAATGAACTGGGAGTTTACTTACATTCATAATTCGCATAATGTAGATCAATTACAAACCCAGGAGAGAACAAAACTGCAGATTTACTTCACCCCACCATACCCCTCACTTGTTCTTGTAACTCTGTAGTTTTCATAAAGAATACTGTAGGCAGCTGCTGCTGCAAAGCACTTACAACATAAAATCTTGTTCCCAAGAAGGTTGATCACCACGAACTGCTACAGTTGTGCTCTTCACATTCTGCACTTTCAGGGTCACATATGTGTTAAATTTATCTTTAAAAAAATGCAAAAAAATGCACAGTGAAGATGTAATACTTAGTGCTCAAATTGTTACTCAATCTCACAAAGTCTTTGGAACTGAGTAACCCAAATTAAAGTATTATATGATGAAGAAAAAAATAAAAGTATATATTGTACTATATGGCATCATTCTAAGCATACAGAGCCGTAAAAGATTATTAAACACATTCTCAAAACACATTATTCTCATTCTAAGCATACAGAGCCGTAAAAGATTATTAAACACATTCTCAAAAGCACAAGCTATAATAGTTTTTCAAATTTTAGAAATACATATTTGACCCTGTAGATACACATACACACAAATGAAAACAAAGCTTCATGAAATACATTATGTGATACATTGATATTTCCTGTTCTAATTTATTTAAACTATTAAAACATTAATCATAACCAACTGAATTGATTTTATAGACAATCTTCAGTTTGAAAAAAACAAATCTAATTGATCTAATAGAAAAGATAAGATACATAAATTAACAAAATGAGTAAGTACCATAAGAGAAAGAGAAAAAATGGTAAAGATTGAAGGAGAGGAAAGGATTATCTCTAGCTGTTGAAAGGGACAAGAATTGAGAAAAAAACCTTCATAAAAGAAAGGGATTCCAAGCTTTATCTATTCAGGCTGGCCTAAAACACAACTTACATAAAAAGCAATACTGGGGCACCTGGGTGACTCGGTCCATTGAGCACCTGACTCGGTTTCAGCAGGTCCAATCGAGCTCCCCTCTATCCTCACGGGCTCTCCACTCAGCAGGAGTCTGCTTGGGATTCTCTCTCCCTCTCTCTGCCCGTCCCCCACTGTGTACTCACGCTTGTTCTCAAATAAATAAATCTTTAAAAAAAAAAAAAAGATTTATTTATTTATTTATTTATTTATTTGAGAGAGGGGCAGCACAAGTAGAAGGGGCAGAGAGAGAGAGAATCTCAAGCACACTCCATTCTGAGCATGGAGCCTGACACAGGGCTCAACCCCAGGACTCCGAGATCACAACCCCGGCCAAAACCAAGAGTTGATGACTTAACCAACTCAGCCACCCAGGCTCCCCTCAAATAAATAAATCTTTAAAAAAGAAAAAAAGCAATATTATTATAGAGTTCGGAAAAGGAGATTCTTTAACCTGAGAATATAAATTGAGTACTCCTGCTTAAACACAGCACCTTTTTCATGCCCCCTAATACACTGACATGAACCATGATTAGAGGCACTGAACTAATAGTTTACTTTTCTATGTAAGAAATTAATCTTAACATTATAAAATGAAAAAAAGAATATCATTTTTGACTCATCAAATAGGCAAAGATTATTTAAAATGATTACCTAATGTTAGGGGTATGAGTTAATAGGCCCTGATATGCACTTCTAACAGAAGGTAAATCTTCTCTAAAACATCGTTAGAAATTGTGCAGTCTCATAAAAAGCAGAATCCTGGGGAACCTGGGTGGCTCAGTTAGTTAAGTGGCTGCCTTCGGCTCTGGTCATGATCTCAGGGTCCTGGGATGGAGTCCCAATTCAGGCTCCCTGCTAAGCAGGGAGCCTGCTTCTCCCTCTGCCGTTCCCCTCACTTGCTTTCTCCCTCCCTCTCTCTCTCTCTCATAAATAAATCTTAAAAACAAAACAAAACAAAACCATGCAGAATCAGACCCAAAAACACAGAGAACAAACTGATGGTTGCCAGATGGGTGGGAAAGGATAAAATGGGGAGTGAGAGATACAGGCTTCCAGTTATGGAATGAATAAGTCACAGAAATAAAAAACACAGCAAAAGGAATACAGTCAAAGGTATTGTGATACTACTATATGGTGACAGACAGTAGCTACACTTGTGGTAAACACAGCGTAACGTATAAACTTACAGAATCACGACATTATACACATAAAACTATAACGTTGTATGTCAACTATACTCATTAAAAAAAATTTTAGGGGTGCCTGGGTGGCTCAGTTGGTTAAGTGTCCGACTCTGATTTCAGTTCAGGTCACAATCTCAGAGCTGTGACACTAAGCCCCATGTTGGGTTCTGCACTGGTCATAGAGCCTGCTTAAGATTCCCTCTCTCTCTCCCTCTGTCTCTCCCCTCTCAAAAAAATGTAAATAATAAAAGTGAGAATAATACAATGTTCTAAGTTTGTTGTGATAATTAAATAAGACATTTGTGAAAGTATTTAGGCAACGCCCTGATATAGCAAGTGTTCAATAAATCATAGCCATTTTAACTATTAGGACTATTATTAAATCCTTATGAAATCATTTAAAAAATTACATAGTTTTATACTTAGACATTAGAAGTTTACCAGAATTATACCCAAGATATATGAAAATATAAGTCTGTCTACATGAGAGAATCCCCATCCATATTCAGTAGCAGTGTAATAGACCACTGAGCTATGTTTCCTATCATGATTTTGTACTCCACCCCCCAACATCCAACCACAGGTGACCAGAGCAGGTTTAGATGCCACCCAAGAGCAGCTAATCCCTGAAGTGGTCAACAAAAACAGAAACCAATCCAATTCCCTCTCAAAAGATCTTAAATAAGGAAAATAAAGAAATAGTGAAACAATTGGTGGTTGGTGCTGAAGCTCAGAGAAGTATATATACTCCACTGGAGCTGCCATCAAGGGCTGTGTACACAACAGGTAAGCACAGAAAGCCAGCTAGAAGAGAAAGGAAAATAAAACAGATTCTCTGAAAGAGAGACCTCGCTAGTGGAGAGAACAATAGGCTCAGTAACTGTTCTAGTTCCTATTGTACCCAAGGTTTGGTTTTTTCAGCGTTCCATGGGTTCCTAATCATGTTCACTTTTCCCCCGTAATCCGCAGTACCTTCCCTTTTCCCCAGCAATAAACAAAATAAGTCTCTGTAACTTGACATTCATAATTAAGAAAATGTATATTAAAACAAGTAAAGACTATTTTCACCTTCTGATGGGTAAAGATTAAAAAGTTTCATACTGGGCACCTGCGTGGCTCAGTGGGTTAAGCCCCTGCCTTCAGCTCAGGTCATGATCTCAGGGTCTGGGATCAAGCCCATCGGGCTCTCTGCTCGGTGGGGAGCCTGCTTCCCCCTCTCTCTCTCTGCCTACTTGTGATCTCTCTGTTAAATAAACAAAATCTTTTTTTAAAAAAAGTTTCATACTACCTAATGTGGATAAGAATTCGGATAAACACTCATTTTTTTATTACGCTCAGTTAGCCAACATAAATTACATCATGAGTTTTTGGTGCAGTGTTCAATGACTCATTAGTTGTATATAACACCCAGTGCTCATCAACACTCATATACTTTTAAGTATAATCTCCCCAAAACTTTCAGAAGTGCAATGTGGCAGCAGCTACCATATTTTTAAAAAATGCATACCCTTGTCCCAGCAATTTTCTACTTCTGGACTCCAGTGTATAGATACATTTACAAAAGCAGACAATAATAAATGCACAAAAACATGTATTGCTTATAATAGTAAAAAATGGAAGCAACCTAAATATTCATCAATCAGGTTCCTAGGGTACAAATTTATAACAAAATTCTGTACACTTAAAAAGAAAGGGGGTGCCTGAGTGGCGCAGTGGGTTAAGCCTCTGCCTTCGGCCCAGGTCATGATCTCAGAATCCTGGGATCGAGCCCGGCATCGGCATCAGCATCGGGCTCTCTGCTCAGCAAGGAGCCTGCTTCCCTCTCTTTCTCTCTCTGCCTGCCTCTCTGCCTACTTGTGATCTCTGTCTGTCAAGTAAATAAATAAACTCTTTAAAAAAAAAAATTTTTTTTAATAGAAAGAACCAGAGGGGTGCCTGCCTCGCTCAGTTGGTAGAGCATGAAACTCATGATCTCGGGGTCATGAGTTCGAACCTCACAATGCGCACAAAGTTAAATTTTTTTTTTTTTTTAAGATTTACTCATTTATTTATTTAGACAGAGAAAGCATGCATGCACATACATGCACAGCGGGGAGGAACAGCGGGAGAGGGGGAGAAAAATCCAAGCCAACTGCACTGAGCACGGAGCCTGATGTGGGGCCCAGCCCCATGATCCTGAGATCACGACCTGAGCCCAAACCAAGAGTCAGACGCTTAACCAAGAGTGCCATCCAGATGCACCCAAAGTTAACTCTAAATAATTAAATAAAAATAAAAAAGAAGAACCAGATATATGTATACACACACTAAAAGTGATGTTATTAGAATAAAAGCAGATTGAACAAGGTTAATCTATTTGTTTATACGTGCATATACAAAGAAGAAATTTGAGAAGGTATATACAAACCTCTAGAGAGTTACTGGGAAGAAGTAGAATTGAGTTGGCCAAGAGGTAAGGGGACTTTAAGTTTTCACTAGATATGTTTCTTTAATGTTTTACAACAGCATTGATTTTTTCTAGCTTTGCTGAGGTATAATTGACAACTTAAAATTGTTTTATTTTGTTTTTTATAGATTTTGTGTATTTATTTGACAGAGAGAGACACAGCAAAAGAGGGAACATAAGCAGAGGGAGAGGGAGAAGCAGGCTTCCCATCAAGCAGGGAGCCCAATGCGGGGCTCGATCCCAGGACACTGGGATCGTGACCTCAGCCGAGGCAGGCGCTTAACAACTGAGCCACAGTCGTCGTTGTCAGGTACTCTGACAGCTTAAAATTGCATATATTTAAGGTATATGACTTGATCTGATACACATTACGAAATAACCACCATAATCAGCTAATTAATATATATTAATGTATTCATCACAACTCATATAATTACCATGTTCTTTTCAAGTTTGTGTATGTACACAACAACTTGAGATCTATTCTCTTAGCAAATTTCAAGAATACAGTAATCATTAATTATGAACATGTATGTTAATTCTCTAGAAATTATTCATCTTGCATTACTAAAACTTTGTACCCCTTAACCAACATCTCCCCATATTGATTTTGAATAATTTAATAAATTTTGTGAATTTAATCAGTGAGTTAAATGAAATTAATGACTGTTTAAAAGACTGATTTTTTTTAAAGATTTATTTTAAATCACAGCAAGTATGAAGGGAAAAGACATAATAATTAAAGGTTGGCCTTACCTGGTGAGCCCTGGAATTTGGCTCTTTTAACTGCAAGAGAAAAAAAGAGGACACCATGAAGAATTTTTACAAATTCATTAACTAAACCAACATTTCTTAAGCATCTACTATATACCAATGGTAGAGTTAGAACTAGATTTGTAAGTCTAAGTCTAAGAGAAAAGATGCTGGGACATCTGAGCAAAGCTTGAAGGCAGAGAGTTAGAAGGGCCTTTACAAATCATCCAATCTCTTCCTCAACACAGAAATCTCTTACAGCCTCTTGACAACAAGATAGAGGAAACTAAATTACTCCTATGGCAGGCAACCAGTTTCATGTCACATATCTAAGGTTTAAGTTACATATGTTTCTCATTTAAAGCCCATCATAGAAACTCCCTCCATTTCATTCATGCCAAAAGACAAGCTCAACAGGCAGATTTAAACAACAGATTTTAAACAATGGGGAGAAGTAATTTCTTGCTGGGAATAAACAAGTTAACAAGAGACGCTCCTATCCAAATGATCACAAAGAGCTATTCACCAAACCTCAGCGCAGGACTGCAAAGAAAAAAGCCCTCACTAGGATTGCAGCATGCCAGCTTCTAGGAAAGGTCGAAGACAACAAACATGCAGGAGAACTGCTAAATTCCAGTAAACATGAAACATTTTCCCATTAATGAAGAGTAGGACAAAGTGTGCAGGGATAGGGGGAGAATAAAAAGAAATCCCAAGACAACTGAAAGCTTCTCCTTAGCTGACATCCAAGCTCTTCCTAACACATCCAAGAGAATAGGTAATTCAGCACCTTTTTACAAGACCCTCTCCATTTTTAGGAGATTTCAGGAAATTTTAGCATTAACACTTAATGCTAAAATCTATTTTACTGAATCAAAGTATGTCTCCCACTGGGCTGTCCCTTACAGTCTCACATCAATCCCTCTTCCCAATTATTCAATTATTCTTTAATAGTTTCATTTAATCTAAGACTTACTATAAAGCTACAGTAATCAAGATAGCATAGCACTGGCAAAAATAGACATAGATCAAGGAAATAAAATTGAAATATATATAAGATATATAACTATAACACATTATCTTTACTTCATATACATGTAAAACTTGAAATGGATCATGAACAGAACTAAATATGAGCTAAAACTATAAAATATCTAGGAGAAAAAGGAAAATCTTAGTGATCTTGGGCTAGGCCAAGATTTCTTAAATTGAATAAAAAATCATGAACTTTAAAAGAAAAAAATGGATAGACTAGACTGAGAATTTAAAACATGCATTCCTCAAGACACTATTAAAAAGGCAAGTCTGGGGCACCTGGGTAGCTCAATCAGTTAAGCTTCTGAGTCTTGATTTCGGCTCAGGTAACAATCTCAGGGTCATGGGATCAAGCCCTGTGTCCAGCTCCACACTCAGCATGGAGTCTGCTTGGGAATCTGCTTAGGATTCTTTCTTTCCTTCTCCCCCTCCCCTGGCTCGCACACATGCTCTCTAAGTAAATGAATAAAACCTTAAAAAAAAAAAAAAAAAAAAAAAAAAGGCAAGTTTAGGAGGAAATATTAGCAAAACACGTATGGTAAGACTGATAAAGGGCTATAAGAAGAAATCTCAAAACTCAATATTAAGAAGTCAAGAACCCACATTTAAAAACTGTAGAAAGGAAGGCACTGGGCTGGCTTAGTTGGTAGACCATGTGACTGTTGGTCTAGGGGTCATGAGTTTCACCCCCACACTGGGTGTAGAGCTTACTTAAAAACAAAACAAAAAAATTTTAAAACACACTTAACATTTACATTAGCACAAAAGAATTAAATACTTAAGTATAAACCTAAAAAATATGTACCAGATCTAGACGAGGAATACTACAAAACTCTGATGAACGATATAAAAGAAGTAATTAGAGAAATAATCCATGCTCATGGATAGGAAGACTCAATATTATCAAGATGTCAGTACTTTCCAACTTTAACCTAGAGATTCAAAACAATCCTAATCAAAATCCCAGCAAGTTAATATTAAAATTTCCTGCATCACTTAAAAAAAGCAGTTCAAAAATAATACTTTACACTACAACCCTGCATGACTAAGATTTTGAACATCTAAATTGATGATTTTTACCCATGAGTTATTTAATATTGTTAGCACTATAATATTATATGAGTCACTTATATTTGTATTACCATGTAATGGTAATTGTATGTAAATGTAATGATGTAATTAAACAGAATTCTGACCATCATAGTCTGCTAACCTTTAAAATGTCACTTATTGGGCACCTGGGTGGCTGGCTCAGTGGGTTAAGCCGCTGCCTTCGGCTCAGGTCATGATCTCAGCATCCTGGGATCGAGTCCCGCATCGGGCTCTCTGCTCTGCAGGGAGTCTGCTTCCTCCTCTCCCTCTCTCTGCCTGCCTGTCTGCCTACTTGTGATCTCTGTCTGTCAAATAAATAAATAAATAAATAAATAAATAAATAAATAAAAATGTCACTTATTCCTTCATTCATTGGCTTGCTACTTTCAAAATAAAGTAAAAGGCTATTAAAAAAAAAAAAAAATCCCAGCAAACTATCTTGTGGATATGGACAAACTGATTGTAAAGTTTATATGGAAAAGCATAACACCCACAACAGCCAACTCTATGCTAAGTTCCAGACCAATTTTACCCAATTTTGGAGACTTACTATAAAGCTAATAAAAGCTAGTATGGTTTTAGTGAAAAAACAGACAAATAGATCAAATAGAACAGAACAGAAGAGCAAGAAACAGACCCACATAAATATAGCCACCTAATTTTTTTTTTAAGATTTTATCTTTCAGCAACCTTTACATCCAATGTGGGTGTCAAACTTAACAACCCTGAGAGATACCTGCTCCATCCACCAACTGAGCCAACCAAGAGCCCCAGTCAACTAATCTTCAACAAAGGAACAAAGGCAATACAATGGAGGAACAATAGCCTTTTCAACAAATGATGCTGTAACTAATGGATGTGTACATGGTGGGGAAAAAAAAAATCTAGAGACAGACTTTCACAAAAATTAACTCAAAATGGATCACAGGCCTAAATGTAAAACAAAATTATGAAATTCCTAGAAGATAACATAAGAGAAAATGCAGATGACCTTGGGTATGATTAGGACTTTTTTAGACACAACACGAAGGCACAATTCACAAAAGAAGTAATTGATTAGGGGAAATTCAGTAAATTAAAAACAGCTCTGTGAATGCTCGCTTCGGCAGCACATATAAAAACAGCTCTGTGAAAGGCCATGCCAAAAAGAATGAGAAGATAAGCCACAGAATGGGAAAAAGTATTTGCAAAAGACACATCTCATATAGGACTGTTATCCAAAATACACGAAGAACTACTAAAACTCAACAGTAAGAAAACACACAACTTGATTTTTTTTTTTTAAGATTTTATTTATTTATTTGACAGAGATCAGGAGCAGGCAGAGAGAGAGAAGGAAGCAGGCTACCTGCTGAGCAGAGAGCCCAATGTGAGGCTCGACCCCAGGGACCCTGGGATCATGATCCAAGCCAAAGACAGAGGCTTTAATCCACTGAGCCACCCAGGCACCCTGCACTACTTGATTTAAAAATGAACAAAAGACATTAACAGACACTTCACTGAAGAAGATATACAAGATAGCAAGTAACCCCATGAAGAGATGTTCAATATCATATGTCATTAGGGAATTACAAATTAAAACAATGGTGTTAAGCAAGGAAAAAACTGCCTAAAAACTGAATTAAATGGATGAGGTAGCTATTTGTCTTCTGGGCTCCTTAGTATCAAAACACTCTCCTTCTGAAGTAATCCTGAGAGAGATGGGAGACAGAACCTAAAACACACTACAGAAGCCAAAGGCAACTGACATAGATGCTGTAATCACATACTCCCAACTTCAATTTTGAGGGAGTGAAACAAAGATGCAGGGTTGGTTAGAGAAAGCTGCAGAGAAGAGTTCTAAAGGACAACAGTAAATTTCCAGAGTGTTAGAGCACCCCAATGGACCTTTCCTGTTAAGAGATGTTTGGAGCTTATGCTAATTTTCCTTTTTATCTCCATTTTACAGATTAGCAAAATTCAAGTTCACAGAGCTTCTATGGAAGGGTCAGATTAAGAATCTGTTGGCAACATCATATGGATAATAAGTAATGGAGCTTCATAAAGGATTTATGTCTTCTGACTAAAAATTTAGTTCTTCCCATTTCACCAGAATGCCAAAGCAGCAGCAGAAGGAAAAGAAAAAATGAAAAACTACAGTCTCTACGCTAAGGAAGTTGGGAAAGAAAAAAAAAAAAAAAATGCAAGCACACAGAGGAAAGATCCAATCATAAAATTCATTGTGAGTCTAGAAACCAAAAACCAGTGTTTGGGTGAAATGTGCCACAAAGAAAAGATCAATGAGGAGGATGGGATAGTAATTAAAGTCTTCTAATGGGTAAAATATAGATAAGAAAAGAGACATAAGAAATAGCATTAAAAAGGCATGGGAAAAAATCACTGGAGCATCTTTTTCTACATTGTCATGAAGGTAACAGCACCTAAAATCTGAATGTTTCCCAACATTCCAAAGGCAGGCAAAGTCCACTAGCCCCACAAAATCTCCAAGAGTTTGGGTACAGGTATTTGGGGCTAGTTAGACACGGAACTAAAACAAAGGAGTTATAATAGTATCTTAAATCCAGAGTTTTTCCTATTTAAGAATAAATCTTAAAAAAAAAAAAAAGGAAATCTTTCTAAATCTCCTTTGGAAAGACAGCACAAGGATACCAGAAAGTAGAAGTGGACACATTTTGTTCACGTTTCAGCTTTTTCTAGGTATAGTCCCTCTCTTCCTCTTTTATTATTACTTGCTCCTCCTTAAAACTGTGCCAACATGCCTTCCCTCCCATTGTGTATTACCATAAATTCTTAACCTTTTAAAAATTAGACTCCTTTGATAATTCAACAAAAGCTACAGATCTGCTCTCCAGAAAAATGCACATGTATCCACAAAACAATGTGCATATCAAGGGTAAATTCATGCAGTTTAAGATCATCTCCTAATAAAATTGTGTTTTGCTAAAGTTACCAATGTTGTCATTCTCCTTAGATTTTCCTAGTTTATATTTGCAAAAGCCTACTTTACTGACTAGTCTAATGTCTATTTGCTCTATTAAAATGGGCTAATGACATGGTGTTTGCCCATGATGTCTGCAAGTTATCTCTTTGGAATCAATTCTAACTCAGGGTCTACTCTAGCAGTAGGAATAATGAACATAGGCCCTTGAGAAAATCACAGGAACATGTTTTTCTAAGTATTTGTCATAAAGATACGGCACCTAAAATCTGAGTGATTCCCAACATTTCAATGATAACTCTTGAAATGTTACATTTAATTCTACAGAAGTGGAACAAAAATAGCAGCAGCTAATGCTAGAAAACCATTGCAGTTATTTGGGAAAAGCACAGGACAAGGAACCAGACCTAGATTCTAGACCTGGTTCTGACACGGCTCATCTGTGGGCCCTTAGATTAAAAAAAAAAAAAAAAAAAAAAAAGTATTATCTTAGCCCTCAGGGTTTTCAGATAGAAGGTGAATATTATGTCTGTTCTGGAAAATAAAAGTTCTTGCATATTGAGTTTCTGTGTAAATGGGGAGAGAGGGAGATAAAAGAATTGATGTGAAAGGACAGTGAAATGTAAAAAAGCATTTATTTCAGTTCCCATTTTTAAATTAACTCCTATTTTTACAAATTAAAATGTTTTCATGACATGCATATTTTAGTAAAAGCAACAGCACAAAAATTCACTTGAAAAGTCAAATTGCACTGGAGTTACTTGAAAAATAAGATCCTCAAAAGTCCTGGTGACCTAGTTTTACTGATTTATTTTGGAATTTGGATACTTATACATAGAGAGTAACAAAGATTGCTTCAGCTATCATTATTTTAAATCTTAGAATACTATATTAAAGTTGACCTATGTCCTATTTTTTACTTTTCTTTACTTGTCATAATATACATGTATATTTAAGTATCACGTACTTTTCTTTATATAACTATAATGTTATTTTTAAAATCTTGATACCAGCTAAGGCAAGAGACTCCTGCCTAGTTCTTTAGTGTTTTGCTTACTCCTTTTTTGTATCTCTTAACATAAGGTTTTTCCCCATTAATTTCTTAATGTTGCTATTACATAAACAGGTTTTCAGATGATAACCAAACCTTTATAAATTTTATAATCAAATGGCAAGTTCCCAAAATCAGTGTTAAGATTGATCAGAACTGCATTTAACATCTATAAATCAAATAAGCAAACTTTACATTTTAAAAATATTTAGGTTTCCGCTGGCGGGTGGAACAGAAATTTTTAGGTTTCTTATACTTGAAAACAGCATGTCTATTTATTTAACCCTTCTTTAACGTCTTAGTTTAATTTAATTTGGCCCCATACATCTTTTGCTAGAACTCACTACAGAACTCTTTTTTTGCTATTGCCACTGATATTTGTACTACATAGAAATGTGGTTAACTTTTTTTTTTTAAAGACTTAATTTATTTGACACACAGAGAGAGATCACAAGTAGGGAGGCAGAGAGAGAGGGGGAAGAAGGCTGCCTGTTGAGCAGAAAGCCCGATAGAGGGCTCGATCCCAGGACTCTGAAATCATGACCCGAGCCAAAGGCGGAGGCTTAACCCACTGAGCCATCATCCAGGTGCCCCGAAATGTAGTTAACTTTTGAAAACTACCTTAAGTCCAATAATTCTGTTACATTCTTCTTTTAGGCCTAGATTCTCTAGTTTTCTTTACAGAAAATCACACCATCTATCATTTTTTTCTTTCTTTCCAAACCTAAAATTTTCCATTCTTTTTCTGATCTTATGGCAGAGGTTAGGACTTCTAATAAACTACTGAAAGTAATAAAAGTTGGCACCCTCGAATTGTTTGATTTTAAGCGGGATTTTTTTTTAAGATTTTATTTATTTTTATTAAGATTTTATTTATTTGACACAGAGAGAGTGCGCGCACAAGCAGGGGGAGCGGCCATCAGAGGCAGAGAGAGAAGCAGGCTCTCTGCTGAGCAAAGAGCCTGATACAGGACTTGATCCCAGGATGCTGGGATCATGACCTGGGCTGAAGGCAGATGCCCAACTGACTGAGCCACCCAGGTGTCCCAAGCAGGAGTTTTTAAAATATTAACACCTTGAACTTCAATTTTTTTATTGAAGTATAATGCATAGTTACATTAGTTTCAGGTGTACAACGATTCACCAAGTTCTTATGTTCACAAGTGTAGTTACCATCTGTCATCATGCATTGCTATTACAATTACGTTGACTATATTCCCTATGCTTTATCTTTCCTTCATCCCTATAATTTATTCATTCCATAACTGGAAGCCTCTATCTTTCATCTACTCCTCTTCACCCATTTTGCCCATCTCCCCCACCATCCCAACCCCCTCACATAACTGTATTTATGAGTTTGTTTTTGTGTTTATGTATTTATGAGTTTGTTTCTGTATTTATGAGTTTGTTTCTGTGTTTTGTTTATTCATTTATTTTTTAGATTCCATTTACAAGTAAAATCGTATTGTATCTGTCTTTCTTTTACTTATTTCGCTCAGCATAATACCCTTTAGGTCTATCTATGTTGCTGCAAATGGCAACATCTCATCCTTTTTATGGCTAAGTGATTCCTTTATGTGTTTGTGAGTGTGTGTGTGTGTGTGTGTGTGTGTGTGTATACACATAAATAATTATTTTTTAACGTTTCAATATTGAACACAATGTTTATTATAGGACTTTTACTTTGAAATAATTATAGATTTACAGAGAGTTGCAACGATAATAGAGGGATCCAAGGTACCCTTCACCCAGTTTCCCCCAACAGTTAAATCTTACAGAAATCTTATATAATCATACACAATGATATTACAATATCAAAACCAGGAAACTGTGGCGCTTGGGTGGCGCAGTTGTAGAGCATCTGCCTTCAGCTCAGGTCATGATACTGGGATCCTGGGATCGAGTCCCACATTGGGCTCCCTGCTCAGCAGGAAGCCTGCTTCTCCAGCTCCTACCCCCTGTGCTTCTGTTCCCTCTCTCACTGTCTTTCCCTATCAAATTTAAAAAAAAATCTTTAAAAAATAAATAAAAATAAAAGAAAGTGGTCTTTCAAGATGGCTTTTTTCCACTCAGCATAATGACCCTGAGGTCCATCCAAGCTGTTCTATGTATAAATATAGAGCTATGTTTTTATATCCATTCTGCCAAACTCTTATATACCTTGATCATTCACATCTAATGTAATTCTTAAACTGTTAGGGCTTAAGTCTGTCATTTTTTGTTTTCTGTTTGTTCTCAGGTTTTTTTTCTATTTTCTTGACTTCCTGTGGGTTACTAAACATTTTTTTGGGGGGAACTCCATTTTTATTTATAGCATATTTTAATGTATCACTTGGTACAGATTTTAGCAGTATCCCTTAATATTACATCTTACACATATAACATCACAGTCTAAGGTTATCAACATCTTACCAGTTCAAGTGAAGTATAGAAGCTGTTATATTGCCTTTAAGTCACCTTACCATTCCTCTACTTCTATTATAATGATCTTAAATATTTCCACTACAAAGATAAGAACCAGGGGCACCTGGGTGGCTCAGTGGGTTAAGCCGCTGCCTTCGGCTCAGGTCATGATCTCAGGGTCCTGGGATCGAGCCCCACATCGGGCTCTCTGCGCAGCAGGGAGCTTGCTTCCCCATCTCTCTCTCCCTCTGCCTACTTATGATCCCGCTCTGTCAAATAAATAACTAAAATCTTTAAAAAAAAAAAAAAGATAAGAACCACATAGAACAATATTCCAATTATTGAACATAATTTAGAAACTCAAGAAGCCTATTTTATTTATCCACATTTTTCTCTTTCCATTGTTCTTTCTTCCTGATGTTCCTAGATTTCTTCTTTTATCATTTCCTTACTGTTTGAAGAACTTTCTTCATCTAAGAACATGTTCATTCTTCAAAGATATTTTCACTGAATATAGAATTTTGAGTTGACTGTCTTTTTCTTTCTGAATTTGAAAAGTGTTGTACCACTTCCTTCTGGTCTTCATGGTTTCTAATGAGAAATCCACTGTCATTTAAACTGTTTTTATTCTGTATATTTCTCTTCTGCTGCTTTCAATATTTTTGTCTTTAATTTACCAAAGTTTAATTATGACGTGTCTCGGTGTGGACTTCTTTTATTATGCTCAAGCTTCTTAAATTTGTAGATTTATGCTTTTTGCCAATTTGAAAAGCTTTCAAGCCATTGTTTCTTTGAATACTTTTTCATCCCCATCCTCTTTTTCCCCTCTGAAATTCTGATGACATGAGTATCAGATCTTTTCCAGTAATCCCACAGGTCTCTGAGGTTCTCTTCACTTTTTTTAGTCTATTTTCTCTTATTGAAAGAGCACAGTTTCTATTATCCTATCTTCAAGTTCACTGAACCTTTGCTCTCTTCATTCTGCCACTGGGATAATTCATTGAGGGTTATTTGGCGATTGTATTTTTTATTTCTTTAAAATTTCCACTTGGTTCTTCTTTAGATTTTCTATTTCTTTCCTGAGATTTTCTAACTATTCATTTATTTCAAGTGCATTTATAATTGTTCACTGGAGCATTTTTATGATGGCAGTTTTAAAATCCTTGTCAGGTGATTCTAATAACTGTATCATCTCAGGTTTGGCACTTGTTGATCATCTAACACAACGCAGCAAAAATATTCCCTTGAAATAATCAGAGTGATAGTCATAATATGAATGGTTTATATGAAAGGCCAAATATGTCTTAGATTACGCCTCCCCAGTAGCATTTAACCATACAAAACCAATGTTTTAGTTTAGCTCAAAATGTATGGATACATTAAAATGGAAATCAAAGTACAGCCTGAAAGCAAGTGGTCTAAAGTTTGGTTTGGAACAGAGTCTGGGTCAATACACAGCTGGCAAAGGTGACTGCCATATCATATCAATGCTCCAGAATGGGAAGTTTACAAATTAGAAAAGTAACACCTTACTTTATTCATAGACTTTTTTTTTATTCATAGACTTTTTTTTTTAAGATTTTATTTATTTACTTGACAGAGAGATCACAAGTAGGCAGAGAGGCAGGCAGAGAGAGAGAGAGGAGGAAGCAGGCTTCCCGCTGGGCAGAGAGCCCGATGCAGGGCTCGATCCCAGGACCCTGGGATCATGACCTGAGCCGAAGGCACAGGCTTAACCCACTGAGCCACCCAGGCGCCCTTATTCATAGACTTTTAAAATACAAAAGATATAAATGACCAGAAAAGATAGCCAGGATGTATTATCAAGTAAAAATATATAATACACTTCATGTAATTATTTTGTAAAATCAAACAAAAAATCTCACACCATATATAAAATTAACTCAAAATAGATCTAAGACCTAACTGTAAGAACTCATACTATGAAAAGTCTTAAAAGCACAGACGTAAATCTTTATGACTTTAAATTAGGTCATGTTTTCTTATATAAAACACCTAAAACACAAACAACAAAAGAAAAATAAATTGAACTTCACACTTAAATTTTCTTGTCAAAGGACACGATTAAGGAAGTGAAAATATAACCAGAGAATGGGAGAAAATATTTGCAAAGCATATACAAGGGTTTTGTATCTAGAATATATAAAGAACCTCTATAACTTAATAAAAATAAACTGATTAAAAATGTGCAAAGAATTTGAATAGATGCATTTCCAAAGAAGATATACAAATGACCAACAAACACACGAAAGATGTTCAACATCATTAGTTATTAGGGAAATGTATGTGAAAACAAAACAAAAATGTAAATCGAAATTAGTATTCACAAATGAGATACCATTTCATACCCAATGGGATGGGTAAAATAAAAAAAAATACCCTACTGGCTTGGATATGGAAAAATTGGAATCAATATTCACTGCTGATTGGAAATGTACAATGGTACAGATACTGTAAAAACAGTTCACAGTTCCTCAAAACATTATACACAGAGCTACCATCTGGCTCCTAGGAACAATACACTCTCAGGTATACATCCAGGAAAAATGAAAACACATGCCCACACCAAAACATGTATACAAATGTTTGTAACATTACTCATAATATCAAGCAATATTCATAGTATCCAACCCAAATGTCCATGAACTAATAAATGGATAAATAAAATGTGATATATCCATACAGAATATTATTCAGCCATAAAAAAGAATGAAATACTGAGGGGTACCTGGGTGGCTCAGTTGGTTGGGTGTGTGCCTTCAGCTTGGGTCATGATCTCAGGGTCCTGGGATCCAGCCCTACATAGGGCTCCCTGCTCAGCCGGGACCCTGCTTCTTCTCCCTCTCCCTTTGCCCCTCCCACCTCTCATGCTTTCTCTCTAATAAATAAATAAAATATATTAAAAAAAAAAAAAGAATGAACTACTGATAAATGCTACAACATGCAAAAAGGTTGAAAACATTATGCTAAATGAAAGAAACCAGTCACAAAGGACTACAAACTGCATGATTCCTTTTACATGATACAATATATCCAAAATTGGAAAAGCCAGAAGGCAGATTAGTGGTTACCAGGAGATAGAGGAAGAGGGAGTGATTACTTAATAATTATGGGGTATTTTTCTAGGATGATGAAAAAGTTTGAAAACTTCAGAGAGGTGGTGATTGTACAACCATTTTAAATATACTAAATGTCACTGAATTTTAATTTAAAATGATTAATTGTATGTTTTATGAGTTCTGCCTCAATTTTTAAAAAATTGTACATGAATGTTCTTAGCAGCATTATTCATAATAACTCAAAAGCAGAAACAACCCAAACGTCTATTAACAGATGAACAGAAAACAAAATATGGTATATCCAAACAATGTAATCTCATTCAGCCATAAAAGGGATAAAAGTACTGATGAAAGCTAAAACTTGAATAAACTTCAAAAACATTATACCAAGTGAAAGAAACCAGCCATAAAAGACAATTATAGTGAATAATTCCATTTATATAAAATATCCAGAAAAGTAATTCTATGACGAGAAAAAGCAAATTAGCAGCTGCCTAAGACTAGAGAGATTGGAGGGGAAAAGCAGAGTAACTGCTAATGGGTAAGGTATTTCTTTTGGGGTGATAATGTTCTAGAACTGATTGCACTGATGGTTGAACAACTCTGAATATACTAAAAACCACTGCACTGTAAACTTTAAGTGGATAAATTGTACAGTATGTGAATTACCTAAAAAAAAAAAAAAAACCTGTTATTTAAAAAAGGAAACAAAAATATATATGTAGGGGTGCCTGGATGGCTCAGTAGGTTAAGCCTCTGCCTTCCACTGGGGTCATGATCCCAGGTTCCTGGGATCAAGCCACACATCGGGCTCTCTGCTCAGCAGGGAGCCTGCTTCCCGCCCCCACCGCCACTGCCTGCCTGCCTGCCTCTCTGCCTACTTGTGATCTCTGTCAAATAACTAAATAAAAATCTTTAAGATATAATATATGTATATATGCTTGTATATTTCTTACAAATAGGAATAAGAAAGGCGTAGAAAGATACACGCCATGTTGGCTGTTAGTTACCTCAGGAAATGAGACAGGGATAGATGTAAGGTTATCAAATTTTTTAAAGTTTTTAAATCCTTACATATCTTCATATTGTCCACTTATTAAAACAAACAGGTATTAATTTGAAAGTCTGAAAGGTTTAAAGTTTGAAAAGCATTAAATACGTATTTAAAATAAAACATTATACAACTCTACATTATCAACAATTTCCTCGAATCATTAAAAAAACAGATGGATAAACAAACTTGGTATCTATCTAATTACAAAACTAATTTAAAAGTAGTATTCTCACAGACAAAACTGGGAAGGGCTCCAATCCCCTCTTATCATCTAATTTCACACTACTATTATGTACTTAAAAAAAAAAAAGTCATAACTGAACAGTTAGGCCCTTTAATACTCCAGCAAACATGGAAACCCTGGAAGTCAGGACTAAAGAGAGAGTCCAGGGGCGCCTGGGTGGCTCAGTGGGTTAAGCCGCTGCCTTCGGCTCAGGTCATGATCTCAGGGTCCTGGGATCGAGTCCCGCATCGGGCTCTCTGCTCAGCAGGGAGCCTGCTTCCCTCTCTCTCTCTCTCTCTCTGCCTGCCTCTCTGTCTACTTGTGATCTCTCTCTGTCAAATAAATAAATAAAATCTTTAAAAAATAAAAAAATAAAAAAATAAAGAGAGAGTCCACAGGAAGAGCATTTGGCCCCAAACTCCTTATAAATAAAAAGCAGAAATAAGAGAAGATACACTATGCCTAACCCTCAAACCATTAACTTCAGCCCTTGAGTTTCTCTGACCTTGCTGAAGAATCAAATCTACAACTGGCACCCTTAAGATTACAGGAAATAATCCTATTCACACTGACTCTGCATCCAGTGACCTGGTTCCTCAGATATAGGGAATGGCTAACCTGCCTTGTTCAAGCTTGTCCTACTCAAGAAACAATAATCCCACTGCTGTTTTCAATCTGGCATGGTACACATTTTATATTTATGTGTGCATACATGTATACCTGCAATTATTAATTTGTATATTTTGTTGTATTACACTTTTACATTTGTCAAATACTTGGACATAAAATTGCACTACTGTGACTTCTGTCAGTCAACTGACCATAGGAGTTGACTTAGCTGTTATGACTGGCTAACAAGATGTCCTTTTTCCTTTCCCCTCCTTTATGAATAACCAGCAAAGCTGAACACTCTAAAAAAGAAAACTATACAATGAAAAATCATTTTCCTCTTAAAATGATAGCAAATATTTTTTCACGTCTATCCAGTCTTTACAACTATCATTTTTAATGGTTCCCTAAAATAATCATGTTCTAAGTACCATATTATATATTAAATCATTCTCCCATGAATTTACATTTACAAATTATTTTTTTACACTGTCTTAAGCTACTCATTTTTATGAGGGAAAATGAAATTTGGTCCTTAAAAGACACCTGGGTGCCTCAGTTGGTTAAGCATCTGCCTTCAGCTCAGGTCATGATCCCAGAGTACTGGGATGGAGTACCTCATCACCATCATCATCATCATCATCAGGCTCCCTGCGGAGCCTACTTCTACCTCTGCCCGCCACTCCCCCTGCTTGTGTGTGCACGCTCTCTCTGTCAAAGAAATACATAAAAACTTAAAAAAAAAAAAAAAGTTTCTTGGGGCGCCTGGGTGGCTTAGTCGTTAAGCGTCTACCTTCGGCTCAGGTCATGATCCCAGGGTCCTGGGATAGAGCCCAGCAACAGGCTCCATGCTCAGTGGGGAGCCTGCTTCTCTCTCTCCCACTCCCTCTGCTTGTATTCCCTTTCTCACTGTGTCTCTATCAAATAAATAAATAAAATCTTTTAAAAAAAGAAAAAACTTTCTTTATCAAAAGTACTTTGCAAGACTTCTTGGGACCACGGACTGAGAATGCAAGTCTGACTCCTACTTGGCCCTGATAAATCACTTGATAAATTCTTACTGAAATAAGCAAAGACACACAAAACAGTGGAAAGCCTGAAATTAGGGAAGTGCACAAAATGTTTAAGATTTTTGGAATTCTTGATACATACCATACACAAGGAAGTAGCAAACTAGCAGGATTTGAGAAGAGTTGTGGACAGGAGCTCAAAGAGGGTCTTGGCATTGGAGGAACATTCTTACTAAAGCAGTGGGAGGGACCCTCCTCTCATAAGGTGAGGTACAGCACCTGGAGATCAACTTGGCAGAATTTGAGGGTAGTTATACCAGAAAGCCTGGGGCATGAACGTTAGTTGCACAAGTGGCAAACCATTTTCTAGTGTAGCAAAGGTAGCTACACGAAACAGAGCCACAGAGCCATACAAGGCAGTGGGGTGGCCGTATTAGAGCTGAACCTGACATAGCAACTTTTCCAAAAACAAAATCCTACAAAAAGATAAGTTTCCCCTAAAAGAGTACCTTGCAGCCAGGGTTCCCTCCTCATTCCCTTGAGGTTGCCACGTTACTTAACCGGCAATGAGGATCCTATGTTAAAATCTAAGAGGAACTGGAAGTGACATTATCTAAGAAATGGTCATTTGCCTGTTTTGAGGGGGAGAGAGGGATGAGGGGAAAGCCACATATGAATGAAAATCTCATTATTCATAGAAAGAAAAAAAGAACATTTAAATTGTTTTTGTTTGTTTTTAGAGAGGGAAAGGTAGAGAGACAGGGAGAGAAAGAATTTTAAGCAGGCTCCAAGCCCAGCATAGAGCCAAATGCATGGCTTGATCTCATGACCCTAAGATCATGACCTGAGCGGAAATCAAGAGTTAGACGCTTAACCGATTGAGCCACCCAGGAGCCTCCATTTAAATTGTTTCTAAAAAGACCATGAAGGGAGACTGGGTGGCTTAGTGGGTTAAAGCCTCTGGACCCTAAGATCAGGACCTGAGCGGAAATCAAGAGTCAGACGCTTAACCGATTGAGCCACCCAGGAGCCTCCATTTAAATTGTTTCTAAAAAGACCATGAGGGGAGACTGGGTGGCTTAGTGGGTTAAAGCCTCTGCCTTCAACCCGGGTCGTGGCTGCGGGGTCCTGGGTTCGAGCCCCACGTCAGGCTCTCCACTGGTGGGGAGCCTACTTCCTCCTCTCTCTCTCTGCCTGCCTCTCCACCTACTTGAGATCTCTGTCTGTTAAATAAATAAATAAAATCTTTTTTAAAAAAATTAAAAATAAATAAATAAAAAGACCATTAAAAAAAAAAAAAAAAGAAACAGACCATGAAATGATTCTAAAACCATGTAAGAACATAACATTCAAGGGTAAAGAGACACTTTTGAAATTATGGATTGCAAAAAGAAGATTCTAGGTAGTATTCCAGAGCCTCTAGTTATTTTTTTAATGGAGTCATAGAAGTAAAAGAGAAAAGGTAAAACAAAAGACTAAAATACTAAGGAAGCTTGATAAGAGATAGACAAAAATAAAAAGGAAGCTCAGTGAGATAAGTATACTGAGGTAAACACGAGGGGAAAAAAAATTTTTAAGACTATTTTTTTTTTAAGTAATCTCTACATCTAACACAGGGTTCGAACCTATAATCCCGAGATCAAGAGTCACATGCTCCACCGACCAGTCTTAAAAATAAAATCTTAAAAAAGAAAAAAAGCACCATCTATCTACAGCTTCTAACAACAAAATATTACAAGCAAGGAACTCTCTGCCCACCCAGTTAAAACCATTCATATATGAAAAAGGAGCCCATTATGCTCTAGGTGCCTCACTAAAATAAATACCTCATCATTGGCCCTGAGCTAAGGAAAAAAGCCCAGTGCAATTCTTCATATTTTTAAGTACTTGTGCCCAAAACGTAACCCTAACATCCTGTCCTCCTTTGATTATACCAAGGGTGATTCTCAAGCCCAAAGGCTACAAAGCAGCAGCAGCTCAACAAATGTCCTGAAGAAAAAACTATGCCAAAAGTAAACACTTATAAGGGGCAATCACTGACCAAATCAATCAGCCACTTAGGGGAAATGTAACTCACAGACACAAGTCTGAGAGTTGGGAGTAAGGCCAAATTAGGGGGGGGGGCAATCAAAAACAAAAAAACACTGTTTCTGCTCCATATTGACAAATTCCTGAGGCTAAAGGGTTAACAAGATAGCCTGTTTATTAGAATTGCATTCATTCCTGAACAACCTTTTAGTTTCCAAACTTTTAAGTTCTCTCTACTCAGAGAGACTGATTCCTAGTTGTGTGGCTTTGGGGGTTTTCATGAAGCTAGGCTGAACATTTGACAGTTCTCTTCATATCTTTCCTTTTAGATATATCATCAAAGGTGAGGGGGAAAAAAGTATTTTGAGGAATCACTGGTAGTTTGATTATAATCAGAACTTAAACAGTGAGGGTAAGAAATGGCAAAAGTTAAAGAGAAAGCCAGAGACAGCCGTGAAGGGCCTTGTAAACCACATTAGGAAGCTGAGGGATTTTAAGCAGGGTAGTGCCCTGATCAGATTCACATTTTAGAAAATTTATTCTGGCTACAGTACAGAGAATAAACTGGAGGAAGGCAAGTTGGGGACCAATAAGAAGTCTGTTGCAGGGACACCTGGGTGGCTCAGTTAAGCGTCTGCCTTTGGCTCAGGCCATGATCCCAGGGTCCTGGGATCCAGTCCTGCAAAGGGCTCCCTGCTCAGCAAGGAGCCTGCTTCTTCCTCTACCTTGGCCTACCACTCCCCTGCTTGTGCTCACTCGCTCTCTCTCACACAAAAATAAACAAAATCTTAAAAAAAAAAAAAAAAAAAGCTGTTGTAGAATCCCAAGTTAGAGAGGATAGCAGTCTATACCTAGAGAGTGAGAACTTGAAGAGAGATGAAGGAAAAAATGATGAAGTTCTCAACAGGAAAGTCAAAGACTGGGAGAGCTGAGTAACTGCTATAACTCATGGCTGGCATCTCCATATAGAACTGGAGATGCACTGAATGCCAGCCACCCTACACCCCAAGGTGAAGTACAGCATAAGGAAAGCAAGCAGTAATTATCTCAAGGGGAGAGTGGAACAGGTACACAGCTTCTCCTCCCATACCTTGCATATAATAGCAAGCACTAAACTTACACTTCTAATGGGAAGGGATGGGGGGGGGGGGACTGATGTTTGTCCTAACAAAATTTATAATGTTTACTGACTGGCTGTTTACTTTTTTTTTAAAAGATTTTATTTATTTATTTGACAGACAGAGAGATCACAAGTAGGCAGAGAGGCAAGCAGAGAGAGAGGGAGAAGCAGACACCCTGCCAAGCAGAGAGCCTGATGCAGGGCTCCATCCCAGGACCCTGAGATCATGACCTGAGCCGAAGGTAGAGGCTTAACATACTGAGCCACCCAAGTGCCCCTGATTGGCTGTTTAAATTATATGCACATGTAACTTTGATTAAAAAAAAAAAATATGTATATATATATATATATATGTATATATATGTATATCTAGCAACATCTAGCAGGAAACATCTAGCAGGAAAGAAAAAGGCAACATCTAGCAGGAAAGAAAAAGGCAGGAAAAAAAAGATTATAAAGAGAAAATATTTAGAGGCACCTGGAGTGCTCAGTAGATTGAGCATCCAACTCTTGGTTTCAGCTCAGGTCATTACCTCAGGATCCTGAGATCAAGCTATGCACTCAATGTGGGATCTGCTATTCTTCTCCCTCTGTTCCTACCCTGCTCTCTCACCTATAAATAAATAAAATCATTAAAAGAGAGAGAGAGAAAAAACATCCAGCTTAATAGTCAGTTGTGGTTGGTCCTAGAATCTGACTACAGAGGTTGGAACCCAAGCTACTTCCATTTATTACCATATGATCTTGGGCAAGTTAATTACTTAATCTGTCTGGGCCTCATGTCTCATTTCCTTTAAAATAAAGATAACAGGTTTGTGAAAACTGAGTTAATAAATGTCAAGCACTTAGAACAGATTCTGGCATAGAATAGGCAATCAATAAATGTCAGCTATTACAAGGATTACTCATACTCATAATCTCCTATCAAAATATACTCATATCAAAAATGGCCAAGAAGGGGGCGCCTGAGTGGCTCAGTCAGTTGAACTTCCAACTCTTAATGGAAGCTTAAGTCAAAATCTCAGGGTTGTGAGATCAAGCCTCCACACTGGGCTCTGTGCTCAGCAGGGAGTCTGCTTAGGATTCTCTCCCTCTCCCTCTGCTCCTACCCCCTGCACGCACGTTCTCTCTCTAAAATAAAGGAACAAATCTTTTCAAAAAATAATAGCCAAGAAGTAGATTACATATTTTTTTTAAGATTTTATTTATTCATTTGACACAGAGAGAGATCACAAGGAGGCAGAGAGGCAGGCAGAGAGGGGGGAAGCAGGCTCCCGCTGAGCAGAGAGCCCGATGTGCGGGGCTGGATCCCAGGACCCTGAGATCATGACCTGAGCTGAAGGCAGAGGCTTAACCCACTGAGCCACCCAGGTGCTCCTAGATTACATATTATTAATATGACTCCTGTCCTTAATAAGGACAGTCACAGTATACTTCATTTCCACATGTTCAAAATATTCCTCATTTTTCAACACCAAACACAAATACTATCTCTCCTACTAAACTTCCCAATTTTTTCCCCAAATACTATCAGTCAAAAATACTGTCTCTTTGTTCCAAATTACCATAGCAGTTTTTATGTACCTCTTGCTTTCTTTCTCTCCCCTCACCCAGCTTTTATATCAAAATCTTAACTCCAGAGGCGCCTGGGTGGCTCAGTGGGTTAAAGCCTCTGCCTTCGGCTCAGGTCATGATCCCAGGGTCTTGGGATCGAGCCCCACATCGGGCTCTCTGCTCAGCAGGGAGCCTGCTTCCTCCTTTCTCTCTGCCTGCCTCTCTGCCTACTTGTGATCTCTGTCTGTCAAATAAATAAATAAAATCTTTAAAAAAAAAATCTTAACTCCAATAATGAGCAAAAGCTCTTTAAGGACAGGATTCTTTTTTTTTTTTTTTCCCATATCATTGCTCTAAAAATTTGTTGAGTATAATTTTGCTAAGAAGTCCCTGAAACAATTTCTTTTTTTGGAACCTATAACACTCTTCCAAATAACATAAATGTCTTTTTGCCACAAGACTTTCTTTAGTAACCCAACTAACAATTCCCTAAAGTAATTAGAAATCTGTGGGCCTTACATATAAAATTAGTTGATGCAATCTAATTATAGTAAAGCAATTTTGAGTTTAAGTGCCAATGCTACATATAACATATATGATTGGCTTTTTACTTCAGTATTTTCAAGAAGCAAGGGATTATCTGTGCCCAGTCCCTGAATGCCCGGACATATTAAAGTCTAGACCACATGTAGTTGGCTCCACAAAACAAAAGTACCAATGGCCACTTCATTGGGACAACTATAGACAATGGAACTGATGGTTGAAGGGCTAAGGTTCTTTGGGGACCCAAAGGCTGACAAAAGAAACCTACCCATCTTTCTTTGATGTCAGTATATAGCAAAAATATGTGACTCTCAATTTTTGTATTTAGCAAAGGAATTATCCCTTTCTTCTCCACTAGATCTCGGTAAGCAATATTAAAGCTTGCTTTTTTTATCAATCCTTTGTAAGTCTGTGTACTCTGTACAAAAGTCCACTAATTTAGAAGAACTCAATGTTAGTCTTATTCAGACTAATCCAAATATAGATGGCATGTCAAGTATACTAGGCATGGGATGCCTGGGTGGCTCAGTGGGTTAAGCATCTGCCTTCGTCTCAGGTCACGACCCCAGGGTCCTGGGATCGAGTCCTGCATTTGGCTCCTTGCTCGGCAGGGAGCCTGCTTCTCCCTCTCCGTCTGCCTCTGCCTGCTGCTCCTCCTGCTTGTGCTCTCCCTCTCCCACAAATATATAAATGAAATCTTTAAAAAAAAAAAGTATACTAGGCACCAAGGAATACAAATTTTAAAATGAGCCTCTTAAAGTGTCTGGGAAAATAAATCTAGAAACAGAAAGTTACAACACAAATGCTATAACAGAAATAAATACTACACTTCCTTGGAATGGGGTAGGATTACAGTGGTAATAGTGAAAACTGTAAAAACAGTAACTACGACTAACATTTTTGAAAACACACTAACTGTACTTAATCTCTTAAATGCTCTCTTAATCCCTACAGAAACTTACAGATAAGCAGCAGTATTATTTCCATGTTATAGATAAGGAAACTGGGTCTTAGAGGAGTTTAAACAATTTGCCCAAAGTTATATAGTAAAAGAGCTAGGACTCAAATTCAGGCAATCTGAATTCAAGATCTACGTATACTCTTAATCAATACGGTAGACTGCCATTCTCATGGCCTGGATAGTATGGATTGGTATCCTTGTTAAATTCCTTCATTTTGAGTGGAAAAGGCTTAAGGAATTTAGTAATTATTTCTTCCTTCAGACCTAGAGAAAGGAAGGCTCAGTCGGTGCCTGTCGTGTATATATATATTAGAAACCCTTCCTGAGGAACTGGATGAGGTGGTTAAAGAGGTAGAAGAACATTCCCATTCATGTTTTAATTGGATCTTGAGTCTTAAAACATACTTGTTTTGAAGCTCTTTTGAAGCTTTTCTGCCTGCCAATGTTGTTTTTCCAGGTATATTTTTGGGGTTGGAGGGAGGAGATGGGGAATAGAAACACTTTATACAAGAATCCTTCAGTATCAGAATATCAGTTCTTCTAATTCAGTAAATAGAACAGATTTTATTTTATTTTTTTTAAAGATTTTATTTATTTGACAGACAGAGATCACAAGTAGGGAGAGAGGCAGGCAGAGAGAGAGGGGAAGTAGGCTCCCTGCTGAGCAGAGAGCCCGATTCGGGGCTTGATCCCAGGACCCTGGGATCATGACCTGAGCCGAAGGCAGAGGCTTTAACCCACTGAGCCATCCAGGTGCCCCAGAACAGATTTTAAAAGTGTAAGATATATAATGAGAAGTCACTGGAAGATCGGGGTAGATAGGCAACATGATCCAATTTACATTTTTAGAAGATAGCTCTGACTATTGTTTGGAGAATGTACCCCAGAGAAGCACAAATGAGGGGCACCTGGGTGGCTCAATTGGTTAAGTCGCTGCCTTAGGCTCAGGTCATCACAGGGACCTGAAATCGAGCTCCATATTGAGCTCCCTGCTCAGTGAGGAGTCTGCTTCTCTCTCTCCCTCTGCTGCTCCCCCTGCTTGTGCTCACTCAGACTCTCTCTCAAATTATTAAAATCTGTAAAAAAGGGGGTGCACAAATGAAAGAAAAAAGATACATTAGAAAGCTATTTCAGTAGTCCAGCCAAGAGATGATAGTGACTTAATGTGCATTAATGTAGTAGAGGCAGAGATGGTGAAGAAAGATCTGTGAAAATAAATTCTGTGAAGGATTATGAATTTGCTTCTAGAGCCAAGGCAGAACAGATGAGCATTAACAGACTCTGATACACAGATGTCTTTCCATTTTCCTTCTTCATTTTTCATTCCTTCAATATCGAATGCCTATTATCAGGCAATGTGCTACATATTAGACTAAGAAAGATAATGATACTGTCTCTGCCCTCAAGGATCTCAGAATCTAATAAGGCAATGACCGCACCAGACAGTGTGCTGTTGATGCCCAGATTCTGTTTGACTCTAACTATCACAGCTGAAGGACATTCTTCCTCCAGTTTCAGTATCAAAACAACAATTTAATTAGCATCCGGGCCCACGAAGGGCTCCTATGGTCAACTCTTTTTATTTTGAAATCCAACAAAAAATGAAAACAAAACAAAAACAGCAAAGGGGGATGCCTGGGTGGCTCCTGATTTTGGTTCAGGTCATAATCTCATGGTTGTGAGATGGAACCCTGCCTCAGGCTCTGCGCACAGCAGGGAATCTGTTTGAGATTCTCTCTCTGCCCACCCCCCACTCACATGCTCTCTGTAAAATAAATAAATCTGGGGTGCCTGGATGGCTCAATCGGCTAAGCATCTGCCTTTAGCTCAGGTCATGATCCCAGGATCCTGGGATCCAGCCCTGCATCGGGCTCCCTACTCAGGGGAGAGTCCGCTTCTCCTTACCCCTCTGACTGCTGCTCTGCCTACGTGAGCTATCTCTCTGTCAAATAAATAAAGTATTTTTAAAAAAATAAAACAAAATAAATCTGTAAAAAAAAAAAAATGCAAACAAAATACCAGCAAAGGACCTGATATCTCAAGTCAGTCCTGAATTATATGCTAGACCCATCTTCAACTTAACTTCCCAACCTGTAACTGGGTTCCTTGGCTCCTTTCATTTCATATTTTCAGGTATTCAACTCATTCCTACAATTTCTTATACTTTTACTTTTTTTTTTTTTTTAAGATTTTATGTATTTGACAGAGACAGAGAGAAGCTGACTCCCCACTAAGCAGAGAGCCCAATGTGGGGCTAGATTGCAGGCCCCTGAAATCATGACCTGAGCCAAAGGCAGACACTTAACCAACTGAGCCACCCAGAAGCCCCTCCTTTTATTTATTTATTTAATTTTTTTAGTTTTTATTTTAATTCCAGTTAGTTAATATAGTGTTACATGTTAGTTTCAGGTGTAAAATACAGTGATTCAACACTTTCATACATCACCCAATGCTCATCACAACAAGTGCACTCCTTAATCCCCATCACCTGTTTCACCCCAACCCCCCCCCCCCCCCCACCACCTCCCTCTGGTAACCATCAGTTTGTCCTCTACAGTTAAGAGCCTGTTCCTTGGTTTATCTTTTTCCCCTTTGATCCTTTGTTTCTGAAATTTCACATATAAGTGGAACCATATGGTATTTGTCTTTCTCTGGCTTCTTTCACTTCACATTACACTCTCTAGTTCCATCTGTGTTGTTACAAATGTTAAGATTTCATTTTTTATGGCTGTCAAATACCTGTCTCTCTGTCAAATACCACATCTTCTTTACCCACTCATCAATGGACACTTAGGTTATTTTTATATCTTGGCTACTGTAAATAATGCTGCTATAAACACGAGGTGCATGTATCCCTTTGAATTAGTGTTTCTGTATTATTTGGGTAAATAACCCAGTAGTGGAATTGCTGCATCACAGACTAGTTTATTTTTAACTTTTTGGGGTATTCTACACGTTCAAAGAAACTTCTCTAGTAACAAACTATAGAAATGATCTCTGAAAGTATAGTCTTTATTTTTAATATTTTTTAAAAACTTACGTAGTGTCTTCCAGAGTGGCTGTACCAGTATGCATTCCTGCCAAAAGTATAAGGTTCCTTTTTTTTGCCCATGTCCTCGCCAGCACCTGATGTTTGTGTTTTTGAATTTAGCCATTTTGACAGGTGTGAAGTGAGATCTCATTGTGGTTTTGATTTGCATTTCCCTGATAAGTGATGATGAGCATCTTTTTACGTGTCTGTTGGCCTCACTCCTGCCAATGTGATGATTGATACTGCTTCTCTGAATCTAAATAAGCAGACTAAAAGAATTACAAAATTATGAGACCAGAAAGTGGTTATTTTCTCATCTCTGTACTCTTTTGACACAGTACCAATAATACCTTCTCTTTAGGAAACCCCTGTGGCCCATGGGATTTATGCAGTTCTAGGGCCAGAAAAAAATAATCAAGTAGGTACTTGGGCCTGGACCTGTGAATACTGAGATCTCCTCAGATACCTACTTTCCTCACTGGAAAAGGAAAGCAGATAAAGAATCAAGGTAGAGGGGTGCCTGGGTGGCTCAGTGGATTAAAGCCTTCGGCTCGGGTGGTTGTCCCGGGATCAAGCCCTGCATTGGGCTCTTGGCTCCGCCGGGTGCCTGCTTCCTCCTCCTCTCCCTCTGCCTGCCTCTCTGCCTACTTGTGATCTCTGTCAAATAAATAAATAAAATTCTTTTAAAAAATTTAAAAAAAAAAGAATCAAGGTAGATGCCTTGGTTTAAAATAAAGAGTGTTTATTAACCTGAATCATCTGCTGGACATGTCTCTCTTACATCCCCTAATACAGTAAAAAAACATCTAGATGGAGAGCACAGAAATGTTCAAGACAAAGGAACACTAAAAGGAGAAGAGTAAAATGGTAAGAACTTAGGAGAATGAACTCAAAAGGAGGAATAACTAGCATAAACTCAACACTTAAAAACCAGCTTAGAGGAGTGCCTGGTGGCTCAGTTAAGCATCTGACCCGTGATTTCAGGTCAGATCATGATCTCATGGGATCAAGCCCTGCACTGGACAACATGTCGGAGTCAGCTTGAGAGTCTCTCTATCTCCCTCTCCCCCTCCCCCCACTTGCCACTCCCTCATGTATTCTCTAAAATAAAAATATTTAAAATAAAAAAAGTTCGAATTCTAGGGTGTCTGGCAAGCTCAGTCCAAAGGGCATGAGACTCTTGATCTTGGGGTCATGAGTTTGAGCTCTTACTGGGTGTAGAGATGACTAAAAAAACTGTAAAAAGTTCAAATGTTTTGCTTTTAACCTAGCAATTCCACATCTAGAAATGTATTATGGTTTTTTTTTCTATTATGAAACTGGTATATAGTCATTGAAAACATCATAGGGGCGCCTGGGTGGCTCAGTGGGTTAGGCCGCTGCCTTTGGCTCAGGTCGTGGTCTCAGGGTCCTGGGATCGAGTCCCGCTTCGGGCTCTCTGCAAAGCAGGGAGCCTGCTTCCCTCTCTCTCTCTCTCTCTGCCTGCCTCTCTGCCTACTTGTGATCTCTCTCTGTCAAATAAATAAATAAAATCTTTAAAAAAAAAAAAGAAAACATCATAAAAGATCAACATTTTCCACAGTTCTACCATGTTAATCATTTTAACATTACTATGTACATATTTTTAGTCTTTTATTAATATACATTATTTTTGTTTTACTTAGCTAGTTTGGAATTTACTGTACCTAGCTGGTTTTACAAGCTGTTTTCCCCCATTAACAATGTTTTATGAAACACCTTTCAATGTTACTAGATATTAATTTATAACGTGATTTTTTTAGCTGTTACAGACTGAATGTGTCCCCTCAATGTGATCATATTTGGAGGTGGGGCCTTTTAGGGTAATTAGGTTTAGATGAGGTCATGAGGGTAGGGTCCTCATACTGGGATTAGTATCCTTATAAGAAGAAACCAAAAGGCTAGCTCTCTCCCTCTCTACCATAGGAGGAATGAAAGCAGCCACCGGCAAGCCAAGATGATGGATTTCACCAAGAATTCAACCATGCTAGATACTTGACCTTGGACTTTCCAGCCTCCAGAATTGAGAAATATCAATGTCTGTTGTTTAAGCTACCCAGTCTATGGTATATTGTTGTAGTAGCCCAAGCTGAAACAGCTGCATAAATGGTATTTATACTGTTCACTCTTTCAGGACTTTTACCTTGCTTTCAATTATCAGATATTATTGTTATGGTGTGAATTGTATTCCCCTAAAACTCAAATACTGAAGTCCTCACCCCAAGGAATTCAGAACGTGACCTTATTTGGAAATAGGATCAGCTATAACTAATTAAGATGAAGTCTTCAGAGTAGACCGTAATCCATTATGCCTGATATCCTTATAAAATGGGGAAGTTTGGACACAGAGACATGCATACCAGGAGAATACCGTGTGAAAATAAGGCAGAGATGCTTCTACAAGCCAAGGAATGCCACTGATTGCCAGAAAGCCAGCAGAAACTAGGGGACAGGCATGAAATAGATTCTCACACAACCCTCAAAAGTATGCTGCAGACACCCTGATCCTGGACTTCAAGCCTCCAGAACTGTGAGACAAATTTCTGTTGTTCAAGCCACTCACAGTTTGTGGGATTTGTTGATGGCCCTAGAAAATTAATACAATTTTAAATAACCATGGATGACTCTTCTCAAAGATAATAAGGGATATATAAAAATTTCACTTTCTTAGGTTAAAGTCCTAGAAGTAAAATTGCAGTAAAAAAAAATACAGTTTAACGGCATATAATATATAATATCCCATCTGACTGGTATTTTCTCAAGAGGCTCTCCTTTAACTTTTCCCTAGGATCCCCAGACGTGGTTAAGGCAAGAATTATTAGTCCCCTTCTACACACAGGGAAACAAATTTAGGAAATTCACTAATATGTCAGTAATCAAACCTAGCACTTTTTTTAAAAAAGATTTTATTTTTAAAGTAATCTCTACACCCAACATGGGGCTCAAATTTACAACCCCAAGATCAAGAGTTGCATGCTCTACCGACTGAACCAGCCAGGTACCCCAAATCTAGCATTCTTTTCAACAGACTAGAGCAGCACTGACCAGTATGGTAGCCAACAACCCCAAAGGGATACTTAAATTAACCAAAATCAAAGATTAAGTCCTTAGGTCATACTAGCCACAGTACAAAAGCTGAATAGCTTCATCTGACTAGCAGCCACCATACTGAAAGAGCAATAACATGGAACATTTCATCATTGCAGAAAGTTCTATTCAACAGCACTGGACTAGAACATACTGAGAATCTATAATGCAGCCTTATAATGCTTGGCACAACAGATCTTTGAGTAAGTACTACAAGTAGTTAACCAGGATCGTCAAGAAATTGCTTTATGATGATGTAGCAAATGACATATGTAACATAGTAAAGGCAGGAGCCAAGACATACTGAAGCATAACTATAACAAAAGTCTATCTGAAAAACTACAGGAGCCTCTTAAGGTTGTGACTCGTGCTTGTAGAGCAATGGGCAAATAACATGCACAGAAAGGATAGATTCATACAAAGAAATATGTCTAGGTTGAAGCTTTGGTTCCTTATCATGGAAATACATCCACTAATTCTACTTGATATATTTTTACCTATGTCTACATTGAACTAAAATCTTACTAGAGGGGCACCCGGGTAGCTCAGCTGGTTAAGCATTTATTTGCCTTCAGCTCAGGTCAGGGTCCTGGGATAGAGCCCTGTGTCAGACTCCCTGCTCAGCAGAGAGTTTGCTTCTCCCTCTTCCTCTCCCCCCAGTTCATGCACTCATGTGTGCTCTCTCTCTCTCAAATGAATAAAATCTAAGAGGAAGAAAGGAAGGGAGAGAGGGAGGGAGGGAAGGAGGTTGAAAGATCTTACTGGAAAGCCTAGAAGATCACCTAAGTAGGTTAAGCCCTCGTTTGTAGAAAACTCATTATTCTCTAGACCATAAAACAATGTGCTATTTTTAATAGATATCACTGAGTGTTTTATCAGTGTCATGAATTGGGTACTATTTTTTTTAATATTTTATTTATTTGACAGACAGAGATCACAAGTAGGCAGAGAGGCAGGCAGAGAGAGAGGAAGGGAAGCAGGCTCCCCACTGAGCAGAGAGCCCGATGAGGGAATTCGATCCCAGGACCCTGAGATCATGACCCGAGCTGAAGGCAGAGGCTTCAACCCACTGAGCCACCCAGGCGCCCCTTGGGTACTAAATTTTTTAAGGAACTGTGTTTTTTATTTCAATATTTAAAACATACAGGGAAAACAAAAAAGATTTAAGACCACCCGTATACCTAACAGCCAGACTGGCCAGACCATTATTTTGCCATATTTGATTCAGATTTTTTTCTCTCCAATATTTATTACAGATACAACTAAAATCCCTACTTAATCCCATTCCTTCCCTCCCTTTAACTATCCATCATCCTGACACTAATATGTATCATTCCAGTCCAAATTTTTATATTTGTATCCATAAACAATATATGGTACTGTTTTTCAATGATTTTAAGTGTTAAATATATGGTGTTGGGGAAACTGGGTGGCACAGTCGGTTAGGTGTCCAACTCGGTTTCCACTCTGGTCATCTCAGGGCCGCAGGATCAAGCACTTCATAGGGCTCCGTGCTCACTGTGAAGTTAGCTTTGGATATTCTCTCCCTCTGCCTCTGCCCCCCAGTCATGAACACTCTCACACTCTTTCTCTCTCTCTCTGATAGATGAATCTTTACCAAAAAAAAAAAAAAAATTAAAAATTTTTAAAATACATATATATATTTCATATATATATACCAAAAAACAAAAATGAAAAATAAAAATATATAGATATAGATATATAATGTCATACTGTAATCTGTCTGCAACTTGCTTTTCTACCCATTTTGATATGAAGTCAATCATTATTGATAAATAAAGTTTAGTGTATTTTTTTTGTATTCTTTTAACTTAGTTAAGTTTAGCATTTCATTTGATTAACACATCACATTATCCACATTTGATTAACATAGCACGCATGGGACTTTTAAGAAGTTTAAGTTCTTGCCATTATAAACAATGCAGCAATCAACATCCTCCTGCATGTCTCCCTTGACACAACCACAAGAACTGAAAACACTAGGCTGTAGCATACTCTTGTCTTCACCTTTTCTAGGCATTGCCCAATTGCACTCCAAGTGGTCTTAGAAACTTACACTCCCACCTACCATGTATGAGTTCCCAAAACAATACTTTCCCAAAACCTTTCTGTGTCAAGTAATTTTCTAAATTTGAAGTAACAATCCAATTTTTTATTGTATAGCTCTTGGAACAAAGACCAAATCTGTATAAACGCAACAAAATACAAGAAAGCCAAAATCTCCAACACGATTTCTCCATCTTTCTCTCAGTGTCTATCTATGTTAGGCACTTAATCCTAATGACCATATAGGAAAATATTTTTAAAATGTTTATGATAAGAAATATATCTTACAATGTATCTTACAATGCAACAAAGTTCCCATATGCTTAACCACATATGCATTATATACATGTATATATTATGAAACAAAAGTCTCACAAAATAGCATTTTCCCTTATTAAATGCAACTCTTTGTTTATGTATCTTTTTCTCCTTTCACCTGCTAAACTTATTTCAGAACTAATGAATCAGGCCTACAGTTTGAAAAAATACTGCTATAGAGTGTACAATTTCCACTTTACAGATTAACTAAAACAGAAATGTTAAGTAACTTGTCCAAGGTCTCAGACTTAAAACAGTGATATCTGAAACTCAAATCCAGATTCAAAAGCCTATACTTCTTGTGGTCTGCAGCTTTCTCCCTGCAACATTAATGCCAAAATCACACCAAATAAATAGCCAACTCTTTAATTTATGCCCACATAAACCAAGACAAGACAAATTCTGTAAAAATATGGTGGTATAGAGTAATAAAAAAATCAAAGTTGCAAATAAGTAATTACACCTATGATTTCATTCATACACATTTCTCGAAAATATCACTGCAAAGCCTCTACTTGACTTTATAGCTATTTGTCATAACTTAAATAGGATATTATTATAGAATACATAAATATGCTACTCAGTCCTTGAAAAAAGTTTCTGCAAGAATCAACAAGATTTACTACCTATAAACGTCTTCTCAAACCAAAAGACAAACAAGTACTTACGTCAAACTTCAACTAACAAAGCCGATGACTAATTCTAAAGTAAACACAGTCTAGGTTATAACTGAGCACATACAAGTGCTCAAATATACCTTTTTTAAATGTTTTCTAAACAAATAAAGCTTAGATGGAATAGAGTTTATATTAATATACAATCAGATTTCTATGGTAACTACTTATCAGAAATAATTCAAGCTTAGTTATACATGGACTGCACAAGGTCAGTCTAGCCATTTAGCCACCTAATTCCTTCATTAGGCAACTGTCTTACAGGCTATACTGGAGTATAAAGAAAAATCAGGACATTATTTAATTCACTTAGCTTAATGTTATAACTTCAATAACTAAAACCATTATAATAATATACCTTATCTTGCTCATAACTCCTAACTATTTCTTGGTCTTTATTAAAATCCAGTAGGTCTTTATTAAAATCCAGTAATTATCCTACAGAGAAGCCCACAGGATAATTGTTGGTATATACATATATTAAAACAAATCATATGTTTATTGAACATTACTTATCCTGTAAAAGGTTCTCGGGTCCTTTAAGATACTAAATAGGGACACCTGGGTGGCTCAGTGGGTTAAGCCTCTGCCTTTGGCTCAGGTCCTGATCCCAGGGTCCTGGGATCGAGTCCCACATCAGGCTCCTTGCCCAGTAGAGAGCCTGCTTCTCCCTCTGTGCCTGCTCTGCCTACAGCTCTCCATGTTCTTCTGCTCTCTCTGACAAATAAACTCTTTAAAAAAAAAAAAAAAAAGAGGGGCGCCTGGGTGGCTCAGTGGGTTAAGCCTCTGCCTTTGGCTCAGGTCATGATCTCAGGGTTATGGGATCGAGCCCCATGTCGGGCTCTCTGCTCAGCAGGGAGCCTTCTACCCCCACCTCCTCTGTCTGCCTCTCTGTCTGCTTGTGATCTCTGTCAAATAAATAAATAAAATCTTAAAAAAAAAAAAGATACTAAAACTAGCTACAAGCTAGAACTCAAGTCGCACACACAGGGCAGAGAGGAATGCACACATCTGTGTGTGTCTCTGTGAGGCTTTATTTTTTTTTATTTAATTTTTTATTTTTTTATAAACATATAATGTATTATTAGCCCCAGGAGTACAGGTCTGTGTGGCTTTATTTTTTATGTTTAGATTGGGTTATTACCTTGAAATGTTGATGCTGTATAAATATTATAAATAAAATTCAAAGGCAAACTATAAAATGTATATGTTATTTACAAGTACTATATACAAATATGTCATTAACATACTGATTAATCATTAACAGATCAAAATATTAATAATTAATGATAATATATAAAGACCGCTTACAAATCAATATAAAACACTAATATAAAAAACAGGGAAAAAGGAAAAATAGATGATTCACAAAAAAGATAAATGAATTTCTACTCTAACATGAAAATTTAACTTCATACATGTACAAAATACACTTAGAAAAATTCATGAAAAAAAAAATTAAGTATCAGAAAAAAAAATTAAGTATCAGTAATAGAGACAGAAAACTGGATGCTGGTGAGGGTTTAAGGAGATGAGCACTCTTACACACAACTCATGAAAATATAAATTGGTATGAGGTAGTACATAAAACAAAATCCTTTTCTACAGAGTAGTTTGACAAATTATAAAAGATCCTTAAAAAAACACTCATTTGGGGTGGCTGCGCAGCTCAGTCATTAAGCGTCTGCCTTTGGCTCAGGTCATGATCCCAGGGTCCTGGGATTCAGCCCTGCATCAAGCTCCCTGCTCAGCGGGAAATGTGCTTCTCCCTCTCACTCCCTCTGCTCCTATTCCCTCTCTCCATGTCTCTGTCTCTCTGTCAAATAAGTAAATAAAATCTTTTTTTTTTTTAAAGATTTTATTTATTTGACAGAGAGAGATCACAAGTAGGCAGAGAGGCAGGCAGAGAGAGAGAGGGGAGGAAACAGGCTCCCTGTGGAGCAGAGAGCCCGATGTGGGGCTCGATCCCAGGACCCTGGGATCATGACCTGAACTGAAGGCAGAGGCTTTAACCCACTGAGCCACCCAGGTGCCCCGTAAATAAAATCTTTTAAAAAAAAAAATATTCATTGAGGTTTAACAATCCCAACTTCTGGGACTTTGTCCTTGAGATATAATTAGAAATACAACCAGAAAGTTATTAACAAGGATGTTTTTTAAGTTTTTATTTTTTTTAAAGATTTTATTTATTTATTTGTCAGAGAGAGAAAGCACAAGCAGGCAGAGTGGCAGACAGAGGCAGAGAGAGCCAGCCAGGCACCCCTTGACAAGGATTTTTTTTTCTTTTTAGTGATTTTTAGTAGCTTACCTCCCTTCTCTAGTTGCAACAAAGCATATACAGACTTAGATCTCAAGAAATATAGAAAAGCAAGTTTTCTGGACATTATAAAATAGCACTCACAGATCATAGCAAGAAATACCTGTTATCACCCTGACTCTAGACTACAGTACTGACTCTAGACTGCAGTACTGTTAGAAACGGCTAGATCATTCCAACCAGAGCAACAGATACTGACACCACAAAGAGTTGTTTAGCACCATCCTCTAATATCAAATATTGGTACCTCATTTCATTTCAGTGACTTATTGTGGTTTATTTCACTACAGTGATCTCTGAATGGTAAGAAAATTAGATTAATACAGCAATTAATACATGCCCTTGTCTATTTTATTTTTCATATACTTTCTCAAATAGCTTAAAAAGTGCTATCATAACTTCAATAATTCATCACACTGGAACATTCGGGCGCCTGGGTGGCTCAGTTGGTTAAACGACTGCCTTCAGCTCAGGTCATGATCCTGGAGTCCCGGGATCGAGTCCCGCATCAGGCTCCCTGCTCCATGGGGAGTCTGCTTCTCCCTCTGACCTTCTCCTCGCTCATGCTCTCTCACTGTCTCTCTCTCTCTCAAATAAATAAATAAAATGTTTAAAAAAAAAAACTAGGTATATTCAAAACCAGTATCATTTGCCTAAGGCCAGCAAACCAGCATCTTGCCAGACCTAAACAAGTAGGAAAGTCTACAGTTTTAACCTGAGTTGTCTTGGTATAGAATGTTCCAATATAATAATTACCTTTCTCATTTTACATGAAAGACTGCTGCTGTATTTCAGTGGAAGCCCAATTAATTCCCCACTAGTTCTTATATCTTAGATCAGGCTTTAATTTTTTTTTTTTAAGATTTTATTTTGGAGGGGCGCTTGGGTGGCTCAGTGGGTTAAAGCCTCTGCCTTCGGCTCGGGTCATGATCCCACGGTACTGGGATCAAGCCCCGCATCCGGCTCTCTGCTCAGCAGGGAGCCTGCTTCCTCCTCTCTCTCTCTCTCTCTCTCTCTCTCTGCCTGCCTCTCTGCCTACTTGTGATCTCGATCTGTCAAATAAATAAATAAAATCTTAAAAAAAAAAAAAAGATTTTATTTTAGAGAGAAAGAAAGAGCACGTGCATAGGACCCAGGGGAGCAGCAGGGGGGTGGGGGGGGGGAGAACCTCAACCAGACTCCACACTGAGCATGGAACCCGATGAGGGCTCAATCCCACAACCCCGAGATCATGACCTAAGCCAAAACCAAGAGTCAGTAGTTTAAATGACTGAGCCACCCATGTGCCCCTTAGGTCAGGCTTTATGAATATTTCCAGCTCCTAAACTTTTCAGAATAATTATACCTACCGGTCTGTACTATCTGAGTCTTTTTTAAAACTACACAGTATTTTTTTAACTGTCAATCTGACCCTCACTCCAATCCAGTAAGACTGGTATGTGTATTATCTCTTCCATTTGACACATGATTCTGAATGAAGTTAAAAGACTAATAGATAACATTTTAGTCATTACCTAGTGAGACTCAAAACAGGGTTCTCCTGAATCCAAAATCCTGGATTTCCCATTATACCACATGTCGTCCCAAGAATAAAAAGAATATAAGTTGTAAACACTATTACAGTAGAGCCATAATGAACTCTCCAATCTATAAAACACCTGTTATTATACTGCCCCGAATACATCCTAAGCAAACAGAAACCACAGCTATAGTGACACTGATTCAGAGGCAAGAGTGCACCAAGCTATCCTCCCCGAAACATTATTTATATAGATTTTTTCATGTTCCAAAGCATTATCCTGTATTATTAATTTCAGCTTATATTAAGGCAAAAAAGATCTAAATTCAGCATTACAGGATGTTAAAGTTGTAACTTCTGTGAGTCCAGTGCCCTCATCTGTAAAAAGGAAGTAAAGATAAATAAGATTATTAGAATTAAATTTTTTTTGAGATTTTTATTTACTTATTTGACAGAGAGAGAGAGACACACAGAGAGAGAGAACACAACCGAGGGAGTAGGAAAGGAGGAAACAGACCTCACTCTGAGCAGGGAGCCTGACGAGGGGCTCAATCCCAGGACCCTGGGATCAGGACCTGAGCCGAAGGCTTGACCACTGAGCCATCCAGGCACCCCCAGAATTAAATTGTTAATGCTTACCTATTTACTGGCAGGCAGCTTGGCAAAGAGAAAAAGGCTCATTAAATGTTAGCTTCAGTATGTCATTGATTTCTAAGACAGTGGGACATTTTCTCATTTAACAACTGAAATCAAAATGTGTCTTAAAATCAATTACATAGGTTTTTTTCCCCCAAAGATGACACACAGATGACCAACACATAAAAGATGCTCAACTAGTCACCAGAAAAATGAAAGTCAAAAATGATGCAATATCACATCAAACCAGTCAGAATGGCTACTGTGAAGACAAGAAATAACAAGTGTTGAAGAGGATGTGAAGAAGGAACCCTTCTGCACTGTTGATGGAAATGTAAATTGGTACAATCATTGTGGAGAACAATATGGAAGTTCCACAAAAATTAAAAATAGAAATACCATATGACCCAGTTATTCCGCTACTGGGTATTTACACAAAGAAAACAAAAACTCTAATTCAAAAAGATATATGTGGGGCTCCTAGGTGGTTCAGTGGGTTAAGCCTCTGCCTTTGGCTCGGGTCATGATCTCAGGGTCCTGGGATCGAGCCCCGCACATCGGGCTCTCTGCTCAGCGGGAGCCTGCTTCCCCCCTCTCTGCCTGCCTCTTTGCCTCCTTGTGATCTCTCTCTGTGTCAAATGAATAAATAAAATCTTAAAAAAACAAAAAAGATATATGCATCCCCATGTTTACTGCAGCATTATTTACAATAGCCAAGATACAGAAGCAACCCAAATGTCCATGAATAGATAAATGGATAAAGAAGATGTGGTGTGTATATATATATATAATGGACTATTACTTGGCCATAAAAAAAGAATAAGATTTTGCTATTTGTGACAAGATGTATGGACCTGAGGGTATTATGCTAAGTGAAATAGCTAAGAGAAAGACAAAACCATATGATTTCAGGTATATGTGGAATCTTCAAAAAAAATTACAAACAACAAGAGAAAATAAACAGACTCTTAAGTACAGAGAACAAACTGGTGGGGAGGGAAGGAGGTAGGATGGGCAAAATGGGTGAAGGAGATGAAGGAAAGTGGGAAATATAGGCTTTCAGTTATAGAATGAATAAGTCACAAGGATGAAAGGCATAACATAGGGAATACAGTCAATGGTATTGTAATAGCAGTGCATGGTGACAGATGGTAGCTATACTTGTGATAAACACAGAATATACAGAGTTGTTCAATCACTATGCTGTATACCCGAAACTAATATATCATTGTGCAGCAACTATACTTCAACTAAAAAAAAAAAAAAAAAAATTAAAGCAAAAAAAAGTCAAAGATGTGTTGTAGTTCAATCAATAGTATTTCTTTCTTAATGGTACATTAAAAAATGGTGTGTCTTACACTCTCTGGCTTCTTACAGTCAATGAAACATAATATATATAATATAAGTAAATGTTCACCCTGACACCATTCCTCCACCCAACAGATCCACAAAGAATCTACACACCTCTAACCATGATCTATCTAGTCATATTTCCAACTGTAAAACATGGACTGCAAGCCCCTCAAATTTAACTTGTCCAAACAAAAATCATCTCCCCCAAAACTGTTAATCTTTGTTTCATATTCCAATTAATGACACCACAATGAAACACCTGACTCCACTTTTACCTCCTTCCTCCCCCAGCTAAGTAAGGCCTTTCCTGTGTCTCACATGGAATCAATCACTTCATTTCTACACCCCATTTTATTTTGTACCTCTGTTTTAGAAATTACCAAAATGTATCCTGCAACATATTTAGTTGTATACATGACTATCTCCCCATCTTGGCTGTTTCTTAAAGTCCATTTCTTACTCACTTTTATATACTCAGGGTGACTAGTTCAATGCCTCACCCATAGTTAAGTGTTCAATAAATGTTTATGGAACTGATCACATCCTCTTTGTTTTTAAATTTCAAAATACTTAAGCCTCTATGGAGAAAAAGTAGACTATCCAAAAGTAATACTTAAGCCTCTATGGAAAAAAAGTGGACTATCCAAAAATACTTAAGTCTCTATGGAGAAAAAGTGGACTATCCAAAGGACTTTCCCACATATGCTCTCATTTAGAATTTAATTCTCAACTCAATGAGGTACATTGACCAGAGAATAACATTTCATTTTAAATTATAACTTAATAAGGGGCGCCTGGGTGGCTCAGTGGTTAAAGCCTCTGCCTTCGGCTCAGGTCATGATCCCGGGGTCCTGGGATGGAGCCCCCACATCTGGCTCCCCGATCAGTGGGGAGACTGCTTCTCCCTCTCTCTATCCCCACCACCCTCCCACCATGGCTTGTGCTCTCTCAAATAAATAAAATCTTAAAAAAAAAAAAAAATCTCGGGGCGCCTGGGTGGCTCAGTGGGTCGGCTTGGGCCATGATTCCAGGGTCCTGGGATGGAGCCCCACATCAGGCTCTCTGCTCGGCAGGGAGCCTGCTTCCTCCTCTCTCTCTCTCTCTCTCTCTCTGCCTGCCTCTCTGCCTATTTGTGATCTGTATCTGTCAAATTTAAAAAAAGAAAAAAATCTTTAAAAAAAATTTAAAATGAAAAATAAATCAAACTCTTTAGTACAAACTATAGGACCATGTATGATTTAGTCCTGCCTACCTGTCACCCTAACTTCCAATAATTCCTTCTTTTTGTCCTTCCCCTCAAAATATTTGCTTTCAACTCCCTTTGCTTAAAAAACTTACCTCAGATCTCTGACTGATGATTCCTTCTCATCATTCAGGTCTCAGCCCATATGCCACCACCCTAGTGAGGCCTTCCTGGACAATCCTATTTCAAATAATTCTTCTACTCAAATCACTCTTGGCCCCTTATCTTACTTTTGTCACTACAGGTATCGTTATCTCAGGCTTAATTATTCATTTATTTTATTTCTGTATCTTCCATTAATAGAATGAAACTCCATTAAAAACAGGGACTTAAGGAGTACCTGGCTGGTTCAGTCAGCAGAGCATGCAGCTCTTGATCTCAGGATCATGAGTTTGAGCCCCATGTCGGGCCTAAGCTTAATGAAAAACAAGCAAAGAAAAAAGAATAGGAACTTACACTTTCAGAACTGATATATGAATATTAAAGATCTGGAAATTAATATTCAATGAGATTAACATATGTAAGGGCACACAACTCACAAGCGGTAGGGATGTATATTCACCAATTCAGGTCTGCCTAAAAACCAAAGCTTTTTAAGATTTTTTATTTATTTATTTGTCAGAGAGAGAGAGAGGGAGAGTAAGCACAGGCAGACAGAATGGCAGGCAGAGGCAGAGGGAGAAGCAGGCTCCCTGATGAGCAAGGAGCCCGATGTGGGACTCGATCCCAGGACGCTGGGATCATGACCTGAGCCGAAGGCAGCTGCTTAACCAACTGAGCCACCCAGGCGTCCCAAAACCAAAGCTTTTTAATATCTACCCTATATTACAGTAGAAAAACACAGTGAGACTAAAAGCTAGAAAGACAGATGGGAGAATACAATCAGATAGGTGATGAAATTTAAGATTCCAAAAGCAGAGCGCCATTCCAAGGAGTGACATGCTTTATGATGTGATCATGGGTGTAGATGACTGAAATGAGGTGGACATAGACGTCTATATCTGTATCACTTACCCCCTTCTCCTTAGCAGATTTCCTTTATCTTTCTGTAAATGAAAGCCCTATAAATCTGAATCATAATAGAAATCATTTAAGTGACTAGTCCTTTGATTAAATCATTTTTATCCCCCCTTTAATCACGTATAAAAGCAACTACTTTCCCATTGTACAACTACTAGTCCCTCCTTAGCTTCTAGGCAGATCTTACTCACTGTCCTCTAGCCTTTCTTCTCAACGTCACTCACCATAAAACACTGTAAAAATTAATAAAGCCAGGATGCCTGGGTGGCTCAGCCGGTTAGGCATTTGGCTCAGGTTGTGATCTTCTGGATGGTGAAATCGACCTCCACCCTACCCGGCCCACCCCTTCTGGGGCCCAGTCCCACCCCCCCACCCCCCCAACCCCACCCTGCCCCAGCCCCCACCTGGCCACCACGCCCCTGCCCTACCTGATCTGGGGACCACCCCACCCCACCAGGGGACCACCCCACCCAGGACCCCACTGGGGGCCCCACCTGGGACAGGATGGAATCTACTTGAGATTTTCTCCCTCTGCCCCTCCCCTCCACTAGAGCTCTAAATAAAATCTTTTTTAAAAAATTAATAAAGTAGGGGCGCCTGGGTGGCTCAGTGGGTTAAAGTCTCTGCCTTCGGCTCAGGTCATGATCCTGGGGTCCTGGGATCGAGCTCCGCATCAGGCTCTCTGCTCAGCAGGGAGCCTGCTTCCTCCTCTCTCTCTGCCTGCCTCTCTGCCTACTTGTGATCTCTGTCAAATAAATAAATAAAATATTTAAAATAAATAAATAATAAAGTAAAAAATTTAATAAACCAAACAGTTCCAAGAGAAAATTAACAGCCAAACACAATCCAAAGGCCTATGTGTTCTCCAGTCCAACCAAGTAAGTACTTACTGCACAGAAACAGAAGCCACGAAAGCAGTAATAGAAAACAAAACAGGCCTTTCACGGAAATCTGTATTTCCTAAAGGCTCAGAACTGCCTTTCCTAACTTACATTTTTTCAGGAGAAAAGAGTTTGTATACATACACACTAACACAAACTTGTTCCTGTCATATCTTGACCACATTTTTTATCACTCTGGGGTTCACTAACACAAAAAAGGAGCCCTCATGACTTTTTTCCTTTGATGCCAGGGGCCTCTCTCACATGTTCAGTGGGTAGTTGCTTTTGGAGACAACATGAGAATGCACATTCTATTTTTATTGAAGATAAACAGAAAAATGAAATAGATTCCTTGCTAAATTGGACAAAAAAATTCTACCATATGCCAACATTTTTACTCCATTTCTCAGTAATCACAAAGAATCTTAACAAAGCAGGAAATGCAAAGCTGTTTATCTAACTTTCCTCATCCACACCAGCTACATCTAAGTACTGCACACAGAAGAAAATGGGACTTATTTTTAAGAGACCTAGAAAAATGAGTTTCACTGCTTTTCTGCAACAGTTCAAATCTCAACAAGAAATTTTAATTTACATTCAATCTAAATTACTCCTGCTATGATTTAAATGCCTTTAATTTCTCCCCCACTTAATCCAGTTTAACAGTCACCAGATTAATAAATACACTAAAGCAGTACTTACACGTCAGGCAGATTCAAATTTAACAAACCCATATGCATAACACTGTCTGTCACTAGGACACTGTTCTAATTAGTCCTTAATTTTTTTTTTTGAGATTTTATTCCTTTATTAGAGAGAGAGCAAGAGCACAAGAGGGGGTCAAAGGGAGAAGACTCACTGCTGAGCAGGAAGCCTGACCAGGGACTCAATCCCAGGACTCTGGGATCATGACCTGAATGGAAGGAGACGCTCAACTAAGCTACCCAGGCACCCCCGCCCCTTAATTTCTTTTTTTAAGTAAGCTCCACACCCAACATGGGGCTTGAACTCATGACCCTGAGATCAAGAGTCACATGCTTTACTGACTGAGCCAGCCAGCAGACTCTGTTCTATTTAGTCCTTATAACACTCCTATTATGCAGAATATTTTAATGGTTTTTAAATATCTCCTACAAGGTGCTTATAAGTTACAGGGAACAGAGAGGACACCGGAGAAAAGTCAAACAATATTTAACCAAAATAAATCAAAATTTATTTCACAAAGGAGAGATATGATGTGTGTTTTCTGATGTTGACACCCTGAGAAGGACACAATATCAACTACTCCAATTCAGATGCTTAACATCAGACAAACCAAAAATGATGAACATTCTACTAAAAAAGGAGAGGACTGCATCCTTTAAAAGAAAATGCCAACATTACAAAACAAAAATTGTTTTAAGGCTAGGGAAATGTTCTGCATTAAAGGAGGCTGAAGAGATGTGACCACTAAATGGAAAGCCAACTCTTAGACTGGATCCTATACAGGAAAAGGAAAATGTTACAATGGACATTTGACAACTGGGACAACTGACAAAAATGAATGTAACTGGCAGATTAAATAAAATTATTGTACTATGGAGTATTATGCCTCCAGCAGAAAGGATGGATACCCAACTTTTGTAGCAACATGGACGGGACTGGAAGAAATTATGCTGAGTGAAATAAGTCAAGCAGAGAGAGTCAATTATCATATGGTTTCACTTATTTGTGGAGCATAACAAATAGCATGGAGGACATGAGGAGTTAGGAGAAGGCAGTTGGGGGAAATTGGAAGGGGAGGTGAACAATGAGAGACTATGGACTCTGAAAAACAATCTGAAGGGTTTGAAGAGGTGGAGGGGTGGGAGGTCGGGGGAACCAGGTGGTGGGTATTAGAGAGGGCATGGATTGCATGGAGCACTGGGTGTGGTACAAAAACAATGAATACTGTTATGCTGAAAATAAATTTAAAAAATGATTTAAAAAATTATTGTACTAAATATTGTGCTAAATTTACTGAAAGATTACTGTGGTTACGTCAGAGACCATCTTTATTCTTAGGAAATATACAATGAAGTATTTAGGGAATAGAGAGCAATGTTGTCTGAAACTTACACCAAGTGGCTGTTCTTATTTTTACTTTTGCAACTTTTCTAGCAGTCTGAAATTATTTCTAGATTAAAAAGTAAAAAAATTACTGATGTGTGGGGGCACTTGGGTGGCTCAGTCATTAAGCATCTGCCTTCAGTCAGTTCATGATTTGGGGGGGGGTCCTGGGATCGAGCCCTGCATGGGGCTCCCTGCTCAGCGGGAGGCCTGCTTCTCCCTCTCCCACTCCCCCCTGCTTCCATTCCCTCTCTGGCTATCTCTCTCTTTGTCAAATAAACAAATAAAATCTTTAAAAAAAAAAAAAATTACTGACATGAGAAAATGCATGTGAAAATTGAGCGCAAAACAAAGTGGTGGGGAGAGTGGCCAAACAGTATGAGGAGGAGTGCTTAAAAGGATTCACATCAAAATATGAACAGTAAGAAGCTCCTAGTGGCAAAAATGAACAATTTGTATATCAGTAACAACCACATAGACTGAAATATGTTTAAATCTATGACTTCATAATAGTACTGAAGGCAATACCAACTAATTAATTACTGTTAGAGAATGCTGAGACCAAATCACTATTTTGTGAATTGATAAATAAAAGGAAAGAACCAAGCATTTATCCTGACTTTCCTGTAAGAACCCACTGAGTAGCTAAATAGTAAATATGAGGAAGGGCACTTGGGTGGCTCAGTCAGTTGAGTGCCCAACTCTTGATTTAGGCTCAGGTCATGTTCTCAGAGTTGTGGGATCGAGCCCCAAGTCAGGCTTCACACTCAGTGGGGAGTCTGCTTCTCTCTCTTTCTCTCCCCTTCTTCCTTTATCCCTCCCCCTGTCACACACTCTAAAATAAATAAATCTTTAAAAAATATTTGTGGTAGTTTCTCTTTACTGAAATATTCTAGCTAACAAATGAAGGAATTATTAGATTATCACCATTTTGCAACCCCTAATGAATTTACTAGACATTAAGTATCAAAAGGCACCAACATCACCAAAAAAAAAAGAGAGAAAGAGAGACAGACAGACAACCATTCTGAGTCTTTTGATGAACAACCCAACATTACTCATGAAGTAGCCTTAACAGAAAGAAAGATCAAGTCTCTAATTCTAACTTCAACATTATAGGAAATATATATTTTTTTTAAAGATTTTACTTATTTATTTGACAGAGACACATTGAGAGAGGGAACACAAGCAGGGGGAGTGGGAGAGGGAGAAGGAGCCTTCCCACTGAGCAGGGAGCCCGATGAGGGTCATGATCCCAGGACTGTGGGATCATGACCTGAGCCAAAGGCAGATGCTTAACGACTGAGCCACCCAGATACCCCTAAAGATTTTTTTTTTTTAAATCTTGGGGTTGGGAGGGGGTAGTGAGCACAAGCAGGGAGAGTGGCAGAAGGAGAGGGAGAAGCAGGCTCCTGGCTAAGGAAGGAGCCCGATGCAGGTCTTGATCCCAGGACCCTGGGATCATGACCTGAGCCCAAGACAGATGCGTAAAAACTGAGCCACCCAGGCTTCTGTAAATATTTATAGTTTAAGACTCAAGACCATGTTAAACTCTGCCATAGGGATACAAAAGCAAAATCCAGACTAGGGGACAAGACAAATGATCCAGTTTCTTCAACAAAGAAGTTGAAAAGAACAAAAAAGAGAGTAGGAGAGATGGAGATGAAACCTAAAGAATAAGACACACAAAAGAACTATCAATCAGGGACACCTGGGTGGCTCAGTCAGGTAAGCCACTACCTCCGGCTCAGGTCATGATCCCAGGGTTCTGGGATCATGCCCCTTATGGGACTCCTTGCTCAGGGGGGAACTTGCTTCTCTCTCTGCCTCTGTCTGCCTCTCTGCCTGCTTGTGTGTGTGCACGCGCGCTCTCTCTCTCTCTCTCTGACAAATAAAATCTTTAAAAAAAAAAAAAAAAACTATCAACCAAAAGCAATGTGTAGACTTTATAGTGATCCTGATTCAAACACTCAAATTAAAGTTTGTTCATAAAGCATTTATGAACAAACTGCAAATTCAAACAATGGATATTTGGTGGAATTAAGGATTGTCTAAAATGTGATACTGGTTTTGTGGAGGTTTTTTTAATCCTTATCTTTTAGAGATACATACTGAAATATTTACAGATGAAGGGGTGGTGTATGGATTTGCTTCAAGTAGATAAAGGAAGGAGACTGGATGAAGTTATTAAAGAAATAAGAACTGATAAATGTTGAAGCTGGGTGACAGGAACCTGTAGGTTCATTACACTGTTCTACCTACTTTTACATATTTTAAATTCTCCACAGTAAGTTTAAAATCAAACAAAATAACAGTAATATTGAGGGATGAGATTTTAAGTGATTTTGGGGTTTTGTCCTTTGTGTTATTTTACTTTACCACTTTCCCATATTTTCGAGTGGTCTTCATTAGGCCTGTAATAATGTCTGTAAGCTCTGTGATGGCACAGACCACATTTACCTTGTTCACCTACTTCTATATTCTCAGTGTGCCCAGTGGTGCCTGACATATACAAAGCTGATAAGCACTTGAATGAATAACTTCTCTCTTTAGAAAAATGGTATTCCTTCTTAAAAGTATATAATGTCAGTAAGTACTGGGATTAGGCTATTGTCTTTATCCAACATTATAAACATTAACTCAGCATTTTTTCAATAAATTGTTGGCCACAAATTTTAGTATTAAATGTGAGAAATCATCTCAAGCATAATAGATCTCTTCAGGTCACTAAAAAAAATTAAAATAGATATATGTATACGTAAATATATATTTTATCAAGCCTGAAGGATTAACATGTAAAAATTATGTACTAATGCCTAGGAAATGATTTGATAACCTGGCCAAATGCTGAGAATTAAGGGCCATTCAATTCTTTTTTTTTTTTTTTTAAGATTTATTTGAGAGAAAGAGAGAGAGAAAAAGCAAGCCCACTTACACAAAAGCAGGAGAAGAGGCAGAGGGAGAGGGAAAGACTCTTAAGCAGACTCCCTGCTGAGCAGGGCCTGCTGTGGGAGCTTCATCTCACCACCCTAAGATCATGACCTGAATCAAAATCAAGATCTGGGGGCGCCTGGGTGGCTCAGTGGGTTAAGCCACTGCCTTCGGCTCAGGTCATGATCTCAGAGTCCTGGGATCGAGCCCCGCATCAGGCTCTCTGCTCAGCAGGGAGCCTGCTTCCTCCTCTCTCTGCCTGCCTCTCTGCCTGCTTGTGATCTGTCAAATAAATAAATAAAATCTTTAAAAAAGAAAAAAAATCAAGATCTGGCCACTCCAATGACTGAGCCACCCAAGCGCCCCTCAATTCTTTTCTAAATAATGAATATTAGAGGGGCACTTGGGTAGCTCAGTCAGTTAAATGTTTGGCTCAGTCATGATCTCAGGGTCCTGGAATTGAGTCCTGCTTGGGGCTCCCTGCTCAGCAGAGAGTCTACTTGTCCCTCTCCCTCTGTCTTTGCCCCTCCCACCTTGTGCTCTGTCTCTCTCAAGTAAATAAAATCTTTTAAAAAAATGAATATTAGGAAAACAGTTACAGGAGAGTAAATTGGTAGATTTTTGGAAAACTGTTTCATGTTATCAACTACAGTTGAACATAACCATAACTTACGACCCAGAAATTTTAATACATCATATATACAAACAACAGAAATACACACAAGGTAAGACCAAAAATACAAACGCTAAGATGGGGGGAAAATATCCAAAGATAAATAAACTGTGGTATATTCATATAATGAGATACTACAGAGCAACTAAAAATCAGTGAACTACAGCTATGCATCAAGTGGAAACATCTGACAAGCTTGTTAGGCAAAAGAACCCAGCCCAAAAGAAATACTGTATAATTCCATTTATTAAAAGTTAATTTGTCAATTCTATCTTTTAATTTTTTAAGGATTTTATTTTTAAGTAATCTCCATAACCAACATGGGGCTTGAACTCACAACCCTAAGATCAAGAGGTGGCATGCTCTACCAACTGAGCCAGCCACCCAGGTACCCCTCTATTTTGATTTTTTTTTAAAGTTCAGAAACAAGCAAAACTTTATGCTCAGTTTTGCTATGAACCTAAAACTGCTTTTAAAAGATAACTGATCTCAGGGTTGTGAATTGAGCCCCACAGTGGATATAGAGATTACTTAAAAATAAAATCTTTTTTAAAAAATTAAGTTTAGGGGCGCCTGGGTGGCTCAGTGGGTTAAGCCGCTGCCTTCGGCTCAGGTCATGATCTCAGGGTCCTGGGATCGAGTCCCGCGTCGGGCTCTCTGCTCAGCAGGGAGCCTGCTTCCCTCTCTCTCTCTCTCTCTGCCTGCCTCTCTGTCTGCTTGTGATCTCTCTCTGTCAAATAAATAAATAAAATCTTAAAAAAAAAAAAATTAAGTTTAGGGACACCTGGGTGGCTCATTCGTTAGGTATCTATCTTCAGTTCTGGTCATGATCCCAGGGTCCTGAGATTGAGCCCCGCATCTGACTCCCTGCTTGGCAGGGAGCCTGCTTCTCCCACTCCCTCTGACTCCTGCTCCCCCTTGTGCTCACTCTCTGTCAAACAAATAAAATCTTAAAAAAAAAAATTCAGTTTATTAAAAAACAAAAAACAAAAAACAAGCTAAACTACTCTGGTATTAAAGTCAGGTAATAATAGCTTTGGGAAAGTGGGAGGAAATACAGATTGACAGGAATGCTAAGATGGGCTTCTGAGGAGTTAGCAGTGTTCTACTTCTTGACCAAAGTAATGGTCACATGAATATGTTCACCTTGTGATAATTCAGTGAGGCATACACTTTTTTTTTTTTTAAAGATTTTTATCTATTTATTTGACAGAGAGAGAGATAGTAAGAGAGGGAACACAAGCAAGGGGAGTGGGAGTGGGAGAATCAGGCTCCCAGCCAAGCAGGGAGCCAGATATGGGGCTGGATCCCAGGACCCAGGATCATGACCTGCGAGCCAAAGGCAGATACTTAACGACTGAGCCACGGAGGCGCCCCTCAGTGAGCCATAAACTTAAGACCTGTGTACTTCTCTGTACATACACTATAAATCAATTTTTAAAAATGTTTGATATACAGGGGCACCTGGGTGGCTCAGTGGGTTAAAGCCTCTGCTTTCGGCTCAGGTTAACCCAACCATGAACTCTATAAGTTTGTTATCTAATCTTAAGGACTTTGTTCACCTGGATATGCTCAATGACCAGAGAATCTACATCTAAACCCTTAAGTTCAGCATCACTCTCTGCATTTTTAAGCATGTGCAGTAAAAATTCAGCACTTTTTTGGAAACACCAACCGTGTGTCCAGCCCCACTGTTTGGCCTGGGCGCACCTGCCAACTCCATTCTAGGAACAGAATAGCACACAATGCTTCACTAAAGTGACCCTTCAGGTATTTGGTGGCTTTTCAGATATGCATATCTTTGATGGCCTGGGCAGTTTCACCTGTGTACCTACAGTGACTACAAAGATTTGAACCTCCTGATTTGTATAATTTTGTAGGATTTTCTGGGTCAAGGGAATAGCAAACCATTTTCAGAGATCATCTCAGGCTGCTTACAGGAAGAAGAAGAAAGCAGATGTTTTAAAGCCTTTAGATTCTTTGGGCTCTTATCTACTATACAGATATGTATCATAAACAGGCAGAGAGAAGGCACTCAACAAATATTACTAAAGATTCAAAGCCCAAACTTTAAACAAATTTACATAGCAAAGTCTGAAATACATAGCACAGGCAAAATAGGGTAAAAACTCAGCTTATTGGCCTAAAAAGTACAACTTTCAGAAATCCCACTTTTACAAACCAAGAAATTACAGAATATACTGCTTTTTAGGAAGAGATCAATTCATGACAATTCAGGAAACTGGTCCTTTCCCCTTTCACTCCTGCCTGGCTCAGACAAGGCACAACCTCCTAATGTCATAGCTAAGTGAAAAGAACACAGCAGCAACTCTGCTTTTAAGGACAGGAACTAACTACTCAAACCATGATAGGATAGAAACTGAGCAGCAAGGAGTTAGCAAAGGCAGATGACAATGTTAGGGAAAAAATAAGGTGAAGAAAATACTTGATCACCTGTTCTTGTGCCTGAAAATTCTAAAATCATTACTTTTCTGGGGCACCTGGCTGGCTCAGTCGGTAGAGTACAACTCTTGATCTCAGGGATGTGAGTTTGAGCCCCATGTTAGGTATAAAGATTACTTAAAAGACACATAAAATCTAAAAAAGAAAGAAAGAAAGAAAGAAAGAAAGAAAGAGAAATTAATTCATTACTATTCCGGCTTTCCACAGTGGCAGTAAACCAAAATCTATCTGAAGTCTCCCCAGCCTAGAATTGACCTACAATCAATATGTGTCCTGAATGTCCATCAGAATTCACTTTCTTTTTTTAAGTTTTTTTTTTTTTTATTTGAGAGAGAAAGAGAGAGCACATGAGAGAGCACATGCTAGTGAGCACTAGCAGGGGGTTGAGGGAGAGGGTGAAGCAGACTCCCCACTAAGCAGGGAGCCTGACCTGGGGCTTGATTCCCCCAGGACCCTGAGGTCATGACCTTAGCCTAAGGCAGAGGCTTAACCAACTGAGCCACCCAGGCACCCCCAGAAATCACTTTCTAGAGAGTCTCCCAGTAGTATTTTTTTTTAGTTAATTAGGTAACAAATAAATGATGATAAATATAAGGTTTTTTTTTTTAAGATTTTATTTATTTATTTGACACAGAGAGAGAGATCACAAGCAGGCAGAGAAAGAGGGGAAACAGGCTCCCTGCTGAGCAGAGAGCCTGATGCGGGGCTCGATCCCAGGACCCTGAGATCATGACCTGATCAGAAGGCAGAGGCTTAACCCACTGAGCCACCCAGGTGCTCCAATATAAGTTTTTCTACGGGCAAGTCAACGTAAATGACTTGATATTACTCTCATCACTAGTGATATTGTTTAAAAACACAGGTAATTAATGTTCAATATGGAAAATAATTTTGCAAAAAAATGTTTGGAAATGTATTTTTTAAAGTTATTTAAATTCTAGTTATTTAAATTCTAGTGCAATATTAGTTTCAAGTATATAATATAGTGATTCAGTATTTCCGTACATCACCCAGTACTCATCACAATAAATCCAACTCCTTAACTCCATCACCTATATTACCCATCCCCCTCACCCACCTCCATTCTGGTAACCATTTGTTCTGTATAGTTGGGAGTCTATTTCTTGGTTTGCCTCTTTTTCTTCCCCCCCTTTCCTCATTTGTCTTGTTTCTTAAATTCTACATTTTTGTGAAATCATATGGTATTTGTCTTTCTCTGACTTATTTTGCTTAGCATAATACTCTCTGGCTCCATCCATGCTGTTGTAAATGCCAAGTTTTCACTCTTTTTTATGGCTGAGTAATAGTCTACTGTGTGTGTGTGTGCATGCGCACGTACATATCACATATGTTTTAATATTTTATTTATTTATTCATGAGAAAGAGAGAGAGAGAGAGAGAGGCAGAGGATGAAGCAGGCTCCCCACTCAGCAGGGAGCCCCATATGTGACCTGATCCCATGAGATCATGACTTGAGCCAAAGGCAGGCGTTTAACCATCTGAGCCACCCAGGCATCCTCACACCACATCTTCTTTACCCCCTCATCAACTGATGAACACTTGGGCTGTTTTCATAATTTGGTTATTGTAGATAATGCTGCTATGAACCCTGGGTACATGTATCAATATGAAAAATAATTTTTAGGGGCACCTGGGTGGCTCAGTGGGTTAAATCTTCTGCCTTGGGGTGCCTGGGTGGCTCAGTGGGTTAAAGCCTCTGCCTTCGGCTCGGGTCATGATCCCAGGGTCCTGGGATTGAGCCCCGCATCTAGCTCTCTGCTCAGCAGGGAGGCTGCTTCCTCCTCTCTCTCTGCCTGCTTCTCTGCCTACTTGTGATCTCTGTCAAATAAATAAATAAAATCTTAAAAAAAAAAAAAGAAGAGTACATGGAAATCATAGGTCAAACTTACAAAAGCTGAGGTCTTTTGTCTTCTTGATAGGCATAAAATATTTCCTACTGGTAAGGACCTGCCTCTATAGAGGATGCTTATCTGAAAGATGCTGAGACATTTGATTTGCTAATAGGTCAGTTGAGTGTAATTATGCCAAGGAAACAGCAATGAGCAAACCACACCCAGAGTCCAGGTGGAAAGCTGATTAGAGATATCCAAACAGAATAAAACTATCCACAAGGATGTTCATGGTAGCATTGTTATAAAAGCAAAATGAAAAAAATTATTACTGTTCATCAATATAAAACTGGCTAAATTATGTATGCTTATTAATGTGTATGGAATTACACATGGAATTCTCTGCAGCTACTGAAAAGAATGATTTAGGGGTGCCTAGGTGGCTCAGTCCGTTAAGCATCTGCCCTCAGCTCCAGGAAATCGCCCTCAGGAAATCGGAATCCTGGGATTGAGCCCCACATGGGGCTCCCTGCTCAACTAGGAGTCTGCTTCTGCCATTCCCTCTGCTCCCCCCACCCAGACTCATACCCCCCCTCTCTCAAATGAATAAATAAAATCTTAAAATCTATATTTATTTAAAGATTTTATTTATTTATTTGAAACAGAGAGAGAGAGAGATCACAAGTATGCAGAGAGGCAGGCATAGAGAGAGAGAGGAGAAAGCAGGCTCCCTGCTGAGCAGAGAGCCCGATGCGGGCCTTGATCCCAGGACCCTGAGATCATGACCTGAGCCGAAGGCAGAGGCCTAACCCACTGAGCCACCCAGGTGCCCTATATATTTATTTAAACACACACACACACACACACACACACACACACACACACATATATAT
>NW_019154097.1:3296124-3553299 GCF_002288905.1 Enhydra lutris kenyoni | reverse complement strand
TATATATATATATATATATATATATATATATATATATATAGAAAGACTCAATTCTCAAAATGCTTATAATTTGTTGGGAAAAACTACTGACAAATACCAAGACACCAAAAGTTAAAGAAAATCCTTTACTCAAGTTGCTCATGTGGTATTAGACCTTTTGGAAGCAAAAAGATATCAGTAGTATGAAGAAAGTTGTGCCAAATTTTTAAAGAAAAACTAAGTGAATTCTATGAAAAGGCGGTTTCTTAAAATTCATCAAGTCCAACCTCCCACTCAATGTCTTTCAGAACATTCTTACCACTCATTCAGTTTCTGCTTAAAATGTCCTTAAAAAAAAAAAAAAAAAATCATAAGTAGTCCATTCCCTTTAAGAACAGCTCTAATTTAACGTTCTTCCTTACTTTAAACTAAAATCATTTCTTGGGGCGCCTGGGTTGCTCAGTCGAGAAGCATCTGCTTTTGGCTCAGTTCATGATCCCAGGGTCCTGGGATCCAGCCCCACATCAAGCCTCCAAATGAAGCCCAGGATCCTAAACGGGAAGCCTGCTTCTCCCTCTCCCACTGCCCCTGCTCCCTCTCTCGCTTTCTTTCTGTCAAGTAATAAATAAAAAAAACTTAAAAAAAAAAAAAAAAAAACCTCAAAGTTTAAAAAAAATTTTTAAAAATCAGGGCGCATGGGTGGCTCAGTCATTAATCGTCTGCCTTTGGGTCGGGTCATGATCCCGGGGTCCTGTGATCCCCCCACACACCCATATGAGGCTCCCTGCTTGGCAGGAAGCCTGCTTCTCCCTCTCCCACTCCCCTTGCTTGTGTTCCCTCTCTCTCCATCTCTCTCTCTCTCTGTGTCAAACAAATAAATAAAATATTTAATTAATTAATAAATAAGTAAATATCATTTCTTCTAATTTTTTTAATTTAAATTCAATTAGCCAACATATAGTACATCATTAGTTTCAGATGTAGAGTTTCTTATAATTTTCAATCACTGGTCAACTTGCCCCAGATCTGCCCTCTGGAATGAAGTTTTATTTTTGTTTAAGTAATCTCTACACCCAACTTGGGGCTCAAACTCACAACCCCCAGGTCAAGAGTCGCATGCTTCATGGACTGAGCCAGAGAGACACCCCTGCAATGAAGTTTTTTAAAACAATTTTCATCTGTTATGATACTTCCCCTCTTAAATTATCTCAAAACTAAACCTCTCAATTCCTCAAATGTTTTCTACCCCCTTCATTATTCTAATGATTCTCCTCTGAAGAAATTCTATTTTCTCAATGTGCCTCTTAGAATCAAATACCCCAAATGAACACAAAATTCCAGATCTGATCTGACCACTGTCACTATTTTCTTTGTCTGGGTCACCATAAACAGTAAAAGAAAAGTTGCCCAACAGTATACAATTCATTGACAAATTAGTAGTACTGTTCAGCCCATAAGTAATTTATATTTAAAGGCATTTATAGTTTAAAAGTGTAAAGGAGAAAAAAGATCACTGAGGACAGGAACTCAGGAACATTTCAACAACAACAACAAAAAAAAGTAGACCGTATGCTGGGAAAGGAAGAAAACATTTTTGATAAGCAGAAAATTCAAAAAGAATATTTCAGGGGGTACAAATGCAGAACAGTGGTGCAAAGGCAGGAATGAGCAGAGTTAGTGCTATAGCTAAATATCTGTATAAGGATAGGCAAAAATATAGGGCCAAAAAAGAGACCTTAACCCATAGGCAAAAAGACATGATTAAAGGGTTATACCAAGAAACTGACTTTTTTTTTTTTAATTTTTTATTTTTTCAGCGTAACAGTATTCATTATTTTTGCACCACACCCAGTGCTCCATGCAATCCGTGCCCTCTCCAATACCCACCACCTGGATCCCCCAACTCCCACCCCACACCCCTTCAAAACCCTCAGATTGTTTTTCAGAGTCCATAGTCTCTCATGGTTCACCTCCCCTTCCAATTTCCCTCAACTCCCTTCTCCTCTCCATCTCCGCTTGTCCTCCATACTATTTGTTATGCTCCACAAATAAGTGAAACCATATGATAATTGACTTTCTCTGCTTGACTTATTTCACTCAGCATAATCTCTTCCAGTCCCGACCACGCTGCTACAAAAGTTGGGTATTCATCCTTTCTGATGGAGGCATAATACTCCATAGTGTATATGGACAGAAACTGACTTTTTTAAGATTTTATTTATTTTTGAGTGAGTGAGAGAGAGAGAGAGAGAGAGAGAGAGAGAGAAAGCATGTGACCATGAGTTGGGGGAGGGGCAGAGGGAGAAGTAGACTCCCCACTGAGCAGGAAGCCCAATGCAGGACTCAATCCCACAACCGAAGGGAGATGTTAAACCGACTGAACCACTCGGGTGCCCCTCTTCTAGTGATTTCCAATGATACTGTGTCTTTGGTAATTTTGTACTTCTCAGGAGAGATGTAGAGTTTCTTATCATTTTCAACCACTGGTCAACTTGTCCCAATTCTGTCCTCTGGAATGAAGTTTTGTTTTCGTTTTTTAAGAATCTCTACACCCAAGGAGGAGCACCCGAAACTGACTTCTTTAGATGTCTGGAGATAACTAAATACCAGTTTGCCAATTTCTACACCAGTTTCTACTACTGTTTGAACTTTGACTACGGGGGAAAAGTTTCTAATTCAATTCTACACCAAGATGAACTGATATTGAGTTCTGCAATATCATTACACAGGCTTCTTTCATAACATGAACATTCCTAACTGCCAAAATATAATGCAAGAATATCATTTTAGAAAGATTTATTTTGATCCATTTCTGTAAGTTCTCCCAGAATGGATACTTTGGCATTTAATATGAATACTTCTGTATGAGGTACCTGCTTGTTTCAGTAATTAATAATCTTCAGGATCTCCATTCAAAAGACAATGACCTGCTGGTCTCTAATTCCCCCAGGTTCAAAAGAAGAGAGATTCGACTAATATAATGTGAAAACAGAAAGAAGTTAGCTAAATAGAATTTCTAGACAATGATAGTTGCCCAATATTAGAACTGCAGCAGCTCCTTCTCTGAAGTTATTTAAATGCAATTAAATTGGAATTTCTGGTTTAATAGAGTTGCTGCCTAAACAGTCTTTCATAAGGACTAGCACTATAATACAGTACAGCAGAAGAGATTTAAACTGTCCAAGGGACATTGCAAAACCCAACCTCCCAAATCCTGCTACTCAACAGCAGGGATCTAAAGGAATAAATAGATTCCCAGCTGCTTAGAGAAAATGTCTTACTAAAAGCAGAGCAAAATTCTCATTAATGAAAAATCAACCATGAAGAAAAAAAATTGCCTCCTAATCCCTTGGAAATAGTCAAATCCATTTTGGGTTAATGGAGATTTAACAAAACAGTGGAAGAGAGCAGAGCAAAACAGTTCCCTTTGCCAGCAGCTGGGGGAAACACCCATCAGAGAAATCACAAATAACAATGCTTCTAATCCACAGAGCCAAAAGAAACATGAACTCTATCCAGTGAAGGGTACCAGGAAAAGGCTCTTGCAGATAAATTCTTTCTCTCATCATCAAGCCACCTTATCCTACATCTTGTTGAACACTGATATGATAGGCTGTAACTTCAGTTGTCCAAGATCAAATTCAATGGGTAATCCAAGCCCTGCTTTTTCTAATCAGATAATCTCTAAAATCACAGTACTCCCGTGCATTTATTCAAAGCCAGTACTGAGCTCCTGTGTCAGGCACCAAGAATACAAAAACCTGTAAGAAACAATCTCTACCCTCACAGAGCTTAATCCATGCACCTTGCCTCATCTTAACCCCCAAAGCTCTTGCCTTAAAATATCTTCTTAGATGGGTCAAGCGTCCTCAGCGAAAAAGCAATAAAGGCCCTTTGATTACTGTGACAGAAGCTAATACATAAACATACATATAGGTCAATACGACTTATGCTCTGCTCCAAAAGGAGAGAAGACAACACACCTTTCCAAGTCGAATATTAGAATAACCTTATCCTACACTACAGAGAAGCAGGGAACCAGACAAGCAACAGAGGGTGCCAGCCAAGAAATACACTGGAAGAAGGGATGTGACAGCTGTACTACATCGCATTTAAATAGCGATAAAAAGAACCTTCTACTAAACCGCCTGCAGTTTCACGTGCAGGGAAAAGGAAGGGAGACTGCCCACTGTTGACACCAACTATTCGCGGTTTCCTAGCTATTCCACTCTCACTGGAAAAGAGCCCCAGTCACTGTTTAATAGGATCTGGGCCTGCCGGCCAACAACTCTGTCACATGGCCACGGAAATGGAGAGGTTAACAGTCCCCCACAAGAGAGTGAGGGAAAACAAGAAAGGGTGGAAAGAACCTCTTTAAATGTTTATAAATGTGTTAACATAATCGCCCCCCGAGGCACGAACGGGAAGTGAAGTCTGGAAAAGGTGGTAACCCCACGCCCACTGGAAGCGTGTGGGGACACCTCGACGACCCTCGCCCCGTTCCCCGCCAGTCCACACACTCACCGCGTACACAGAGCAGTGACATGGCCGAGGCACCGGCGAGCCTCCGCCGTACCCCAGCCGCGCCGCCGCACCCGGCCGCTCCCTCTTTTCCTCTCAGCAGGTGCCGCGGCTGCTCCCGCTATCGGCCCCACAGGTCTGACCGCTCCTCATGGTCCCGGTAGAAGGCAGCGTCCCGCCGCTCTCTCGGACCCGCGTCAATTCTCACCGTCTGACTGGGCTCCCAATAGCTGTGAGTACGGTTGGGGAGGCAGGAGACTGGGCGCGGCACCGCGACGCCATCGCTGGTGGACAGGAGCTACCGGGACTACCCCCCTCCTTTCGCTCCACAGGGATCCCGGCGAGCGTCTGGAAGGAGCCTACCCGTGGCGCTCCGCCTCCCAGCCAATCAACTCACGCCCAGTCCACCGACCCCACCTCCCATAAGCACGTAAGAGGCGGGGTTTCCTTCCTCTTTCCTACGTGCAAGAATGAAGGCAGCTCCGCCCACTAATAAGCGTGGAACAGAGAGGGCGGGGCTTCTCCTCACTAGGAGGAGGTAACTGAAACCCTCTGCTCCTCCTACCCAAGAAGATTTTTTTCATTGAAGAAATTTCCGTTCGACTTCTTACTCTATCGATTACAGCTGTCGGAACCCCTACTGGTAATAATTTAGCAAGATCATACCACAAGACAAACATGTTTTAATTAGCAACTACAAAAAAAAAAAAGTAAAATAACTGAGTGAGCATAAAGTAAAATGTTTGGAGACCAGTTCTTTTTTTTCTTGCACGCCATTGTATCTCCAACGGCTGTAATAGCACCTGGTATATAGAAATGAGGCCGTAAATATTTACTGAATGAAGGATAGAGGGACGATAAGTATTTTAAGCTAGGACTTCTCTGGTAGGATGACAAATGAACATGTGAGGAAGTGAAAAAGATCAGAACAGAAAACAGGAAGACACATAGTATAACGTACAGATCCAACACCCCTTCCACACCACAGTTCTCATCTAATTGGTTTGGGGTATAGCTCAGGAATCCTATGTCTTAAAAGCTCCCCAGGTGATTCTTTTTTTTTTTTTTAAGATTTTATTTATTTGACAGAGAGAGATCACAAGTAGGCGGAGAGGCAGGCAGAGAAGAGAGGAAGGGAAGCAGGCTCCCTGCTGAGCAGAGAGCCGGATGCGGGGCTCGATCCTAGGACCCTGGGATCATGACCTGAGCCAAAGGCAGAGGCTTTAACCCACTGAGCCACCCAGGTGCCCCTCCCCAGGTGATTCTAATGTGATGCCAGGGCTGAGCACCATTAGAGGAGAGGCTTTCTCCCATCCAAGTACTAATCAGGCCCGACCCTGCTTAGCTTCCGAGATCAGACGAGATCGGGCGCGTTCAGGGTGGTATGGCCATAGATGAGGAGAGGCTTTCTAAGACCTCATTAGGCCAACTAAGATTTCAGCATTTGCAACTCTTGGCCCCATGGAATTCTGCCGGCAGTCCCAGGGAGGGTCTGTCAATCTAACAGGGTCTTTGCCCTCCAGAAGCAAACCCAGCTATCATATGATTTCTCTCGGTGGAATAGTTGCTATGAGAGAGTGACACTCCAAATGCAATAGCAAGCAGTAGCAAATGCAATGAAGAATACTTGATCCTTCCAGTGTTCATCCAAATTTGGAGCAATACCCCGAGGAAGATTTTGACCACTGCAAATGAGCCAGCCTTGTCAACAGAGATGCTGACCCTCAAAATAATGGGCATTCTCTGGACTGCTGGAGGTTGGGCTACCTAGCTATCTAGCCCAGCTGTCCTTTATAAAATTGAGGAGAGCATGAACCTTGAAGCCAATCAGATCCACCTGGTATACTATCTATTTTTGTGCAATAAATTATTCCAAAACTTAGTGGCTTGAAACAACATTATCTCACAGTTTCTGTGGGTCAGGAATCTGAGTATGACTTGATTGGATCCTCTGGCTCAGGTTTTTTACAGACTGTTATCAAAGTGCCAGCTTGACTAAAAAAGCATCCACTTCTAAGCTCACTCATGTAATTGTGGGCAGGACTCAATTCCCCCTAGGCTGTTGGCCTGTCTCACTCAGTTCCTTGTCATTGGGCCTTTCCCACATGGCTGCTTGCTTAAAGCATACAAGCGGAGAAGGCAATAAAGTCTTTTAGCAAAATGGAAGTCACATTATTTTTTAGCTTAATCACGGAAGTGACATCCCCTCATTTTTGCTGTATTCTATGCATCAGAAGCAAGTCACATTCAAGGGAAGGGGATTACACAAGGACATGAATACCACCAGAAACTGCCTCACAGGGACAGCCATCATTGGGGGACCATCCTAGAAATCTGCCTACCACACTTGGATTTGAGTTCTAGCTCTAATACTTTGACCTTGGGCATGCTACATGGCCTCAATTTCCCAAAGAATAATAATAGTAACTGCTTTATAATATGGTTTTGAAGTTTAAATGAGGAAATGCATTTAAATTACCTAGTACATACAAAAATGCCCAATACATGTTTGTTAACTTAGTTTTGTGGACATGAAGGTAGGAATATGGCTGGGAAGTAAAGGGAAGGTAAGCAGAGCAAGAGCCATTGTCTAAAGTTTGTGATGTAAGCTCTGAGGAATCCCAGTGTCCCAGTTAAAAGTTCAGAAAAGGGGCACCTGGGTGGCTCATTCAGTTAAGTGTCTGCCTTCAGCTCAGTTCATGATCTCAGTGTCCTGGAATCAAGCCCTACACCAGGATCCCCGCTCAGCAGGGAGTCTGCTTCTCTCTCTCTCTCCCTCTGCCTCTCCCCCTGCTCCTGCTTTCTCTCTCTCTGTCTCTCTGTCTCTCTCTCTCCTTTCAAATTAATAAAATCTTTTTTTTTTAATGTTCAGAGGAAAAACACAATGACGTCTTTGGCCCTCTTGGCCCTTGACAGGCACCAGTTATACTCATCAACAAGATAAATGAACCTTCAGAAGCAACTCAGACAGGGATAGAAAACCAGTCCTCCATGCCACACAGTCTTCATTAGGTTTTCCAGTACAGTACTTGAAAGTTCTTCAGCATTTGAATGGAATTCATACTTCAGGTTTAGTTCGCAGGTAGCTGAGAGCTAGGACTCTGAAATCCAGGAAATGAGAAGGAAGAGGGGAGGGATCAAGGAAAGTAAGTAGTGAAAAGAACCCAAGAATCTCAAGAGGTTCAGCCCGAAATACCTAAGTTTGGCTCTGTTGCTGCCTTTTTTGGGAGCCCTCAGGCAAGAAAGAAGGGGTCTAGATTAGAACCCTGATGCAGGGGAACCATCTACCAACTTTATGACTATCTTTAAGTCATGCTCCAAGGCCATTAAAAGTTCACTCTTCCTCCAAGTTCCCTATCTCTTAGAAAATATCTCCCAATGCCTAATGAGAAATTTAATATAAATAACTAATTAACACATATTTATTAAGTGTCTTTTAGATCAGTCTTTTTTTTTTTAAAGATTTCATTTATTTATTTGACAGAGAGAGAGATCACAAGTAGGCAGAGAGGCAGGCAGAGAGAGAGAGAGAAGCAGGCTCCCCGCTGAGCAGAGAGCCCGATGTGGGGCTTGATCCCAGGACTCTGAGATCATGACCTGAGCTTCTGAAGGCAGAGGCTTTAACCCACTGAGCCACCCAGGCGCCCCTAGATCAGTCTTAATGAGAGGATGCAAAAGCAAACAAAGCACATTTACTATCCATAAAAAGTTTACAAGGTGTTGGGAAAGACCTGTGAAAGAGCGAAGAACTTAACTGGGGCAGTGAATATTGGAACTGAGGGGTACAAGAAAGAACAATCCCTTTAACACATCTCAGTGTTAAGGAACTAATGTGATAGAACTTGGCACACAATGATTGTGAATACAGGGGAGAATAAGAATATCATTTCTTTAGTAGCAAACCATTGGAGGGAGAGAGAGTTTTAAAGTTGGATTGACTGAAAGGATGATGCTACAGTTTACTGATACAGAGGAAACCAAGGTTTGGGGAGAAACGTTTCCTTTTGGACATATACATTAGGCTTGAGATTGTCATATGTACCCACTAGATAGATAATGTGGACTTGAACCCTGAGAAAGCAGTCCAAGCTAGAGATAGATCTTCCAACCAATAAAGATATAACAATTTTAATCTCCATTTTTAAAATAAAGAAAATGAAGCAAAACTAGAATCCAAACCCAACTGTATCTTTCACCAGAGCTCAGTTAGCCACACTGCTATATTGCCTCTTAAGAACTGGAGAAATTCAGCAGAAGCTATGGAGGAATCAAGATAGGCTTCACAAGAGAGAAGTAGTATGTGGAGGAGGTGGATCTCAACGTATGGACAGCACTGAACATGCACATATGGAAGAAAGGGTATTTCATATATAGAGAGAATAAGTTGCATGATCAAATCAAGAAATGGAATCACTGAACCTGTACAGGTATTTAAGAGTAAGTTGAAAAGAGTTTGAGAGCCCTATGGTTGCTAGGAGACTACATAAACTCAGAAAGGAACAAAGGTCTTTTATGGAGAACACCTACTTTTAAGGAGTAGGAAAACGAGATGGAAAAGAAATGGTCGGAGAGGGTGAACAAGAAAATAACCAAACTACCTGTATATTGTTCCATATAGATCTTATCTTCTTTAAAAATAATTGCATATCTATCCTTCCTTTAGACACAGAGCTCCTCAACAACAAAGGACCTGTTTTCTATATCTTTATCCCTAACACATAACACATCTGGTAATGATGCCCAAAAAAGACTTGTTGACTAATTGAATACATGAATAAATTAATGAATGAGAATGTTTTTAGACTTGGTTATTGTCAAAAATAAAACTGGACATTAGTCAAAGTGATTAGGACAGGGACATGTGGGTGGCTCAGTCGATTAAGCATCTGCCTTGAGCTCAGGTCATGATCTTAGCGTCCTGGGATCAAGTCCCACATCAAGCTCCTTGCTCAGCAGGGACCCTGCTTCTCCCTCTGTTTGCCACTCCCCCTGCTTGCGTTCTGTCTCTCTCTGACAGAAAATAAATAAAATATTTTTAAACCATGTTTTTTCTTTTAAATGTTCATTTATTTATTTATTTGACAGAGAGAGAGACAGCAAGAGAGGGAACACAAGCAGAGGGAGTGGGAGAGGGAGAAGCAGGCTCCCCGCTGAACTGGGAGCCTGATGCAGGGCTCGATCCCAAGACCCTGGGATCATGACCTGAGCCAAGGCAGAGACTTTAACCCACTGAGCCACCCAGGCGCCCCTTAAAGATTTTATTTTTAAGTAAATTCTACACGCAACATGGGGCTCAAACTCATGATCCCAAGATCAAGAGTCATATGCTCCACTGACTGAGCCAGCCAGGTGCCCTTAGCCCAGCATATTTGGAACTCGGTAAATACTGCCAAATGAATAAAATTCCACTGTGGGAATATATTCCATGAAAATAATTCAAATAAATGGGGGGAAAGCTGTGCAAAAAGATATTTGTACAGGATTATCTAAGTAGTGAAATCTGAAAATCAGAATGCCAAATAATTCAATGAATTCCTATAAATCAGTTTAGTCATTCCTATCAAATATTTACTTAATATCTATTTATTAGTAACACTGTAATCCTATACAAATGGATAAATATCAGAGAAAGAGACCTTACAAGAGATGTAAGTAAGTGTTGATGCATTCAAGAAAAATTTATTGAGGGGTGCTTGGGTGGCTCAGTGGGTTAAGCCTCTGTCTTCCACTCAGGTCATGATCTCAGGGTCCTGGGATCGAGCCCCACATCGGGCTCTTTGCTTGGTGGGGAGTTGGCTTCCCTCTCTCTCTGCCTGCTCTGCCTACTTGTGATCTTTCTCTGTCAAATAAATAAATAAAATCTTTGAAAATAAAAGAAAAATTTATTGAGCATCTATCAAGTACTACATATCATGCTACAGACACAAAGAGGAATAAGACATTTCTTCAAAGAATGCACAGTCTGGGGATAGACAGACCATGAAAAGTGCTATGATCATGGTTAGAAGGAAGAAGTGGGTTGTTTGCATACATACCTGGAGGTTTCAGAATTATTTGAATACTTAATAAGTGGGGAAGGTATGGTTAACTTAGCAAATATATAAACTTCATGAAGGAAGGGACGTGTGTTTCTCACTATTGGAAAAAATTATCCAAGACTTGCAAACAAGCAAAAGAAATTGCTGGGTGTTCTTGCAGTTTTAGTACCGGGCACTGTCTAGAGCAGAGAACAGCAAACTTCTTCTGTAAAGGACCGTTTAGTAAATATTTAGGTTTTAGGCCAAAAAAAGCAAAATTGAGGCTGTTGTATAGGTACTTGTATAACAAGAGAAGAAACAAATTTCCACAACTTTTTAAATGGTAACATTCAAAATAAACCAATAATAATTGAATACAAGTTTTTGGTACAATAAGTCTACTAATGAGAAGGATGAAATTCTTTTGGAGAGTATGCATTTTGCTTAGTTGGGGGTCAAGTATTATTAGAATCAACTGCAAATGTTCAAGTACTAATGTTGATCTGTAATGAGATCTTATGAATTTCATCTGTCTTTTCTCACAGATAACTACTGTTAAATACTGCTATCAGTCCATGAACATGCGATTCAACTGAGCATATTCATTGCTTGGAAAGCATTTATAGAATTCTACTAGATTCTCCTCTTGACATTTGCTCAATTTTCTAAATGAAGTTTTTATTTATTTTTAAAGTAATTGCAGAAAAAATAAATAAACAAATAAATAAAGTAATTGCAGGTTGCCAGGTGACTCAGCGGGTTAAGGTCTGTCTTCAGCACAGGTGATGGCCCAGGATCCTGGAACTGAGTCCCTGCTCAGCAGAGAGACTTCTCTCCCTCTTCCTCTGTCTGCTGCTCCCCCTGCTTGTGCTCTCTCTCTCTCTCTCAATCTCTGTCAAATAAATAAATAAAATCTTTTAAAAAATATATTTTAAAAAATAAAAAATAATAATCTCTCCCCCCAACGTGGGGCTCAAACTCACAACTCTGAGATCAAGAGTCACATGCTCCACCAGCCAGGCACCCCTGCCTAATTTTTGCTCAAAATATCATAATAAAACATTACCAATACTAAGCCATCAAATTGCTGTGGAGTGGAGCAAAGCAAGATATTCAGCTTCTATTTCTCACAAAACAAAAAACAAACAAACAAAAGCTACAGAATTGATGATGGTTGTGTTTGAGAGTGAATGAAGTCAACTGCTGACACTAGTAGTTTAATAACCCATGATAAATTTACATATTTTCTACAAAGTACTTTCTGCAGTGAATAATCATACATTTTTTTGAAGATATATTTATTTGAGAGAGAGTGTATGCACGAGCACGCATGCACCCACACAAGTGTGGGGAGAGGGACAGAGGGATAGACTCTTCAAGAAGACTCCCCACTGAGCACAGAGCCCAGCATGGCTGGATTTCACAACCCATGAGATCAAGGCCTGAGCCAAAACCAAGAGTCAAATGCTCAACCAACTGAGCCACCTAGGCACCCCATGAATAACTGTACACTTTAATACATGACATTTTCACTAGACTTGTAAATTTGTTGAACTAAGCCTTTTTTCTGCTGCACATATATTTTTGCCACCATCAGCTGTGACACAGTTCAGCAGATTCCACTTCAGGTTGTGCTGAATTAGTGCTATCTCAACTTCTTTGAAAACGTTTTTACCTGTAATTATTTCATGCAGACTATTCATCAAGGCTAATTCTTCAATCACTTCAAATTCATCATTTACTTGTCAAAAAAAACAACAACTAAACAGTATTGGCAACTGCAGACTCATCAGGAGCCAAGGAAAACTACTTAAAATAATTTGCTTTGGTTTTTTGTTTTGTTAATCTCTATAGCCAATGTGGGGCTTGACCCCACTACTCTGAGATCAAGAGTCATGTGCTGGGGTGCCTGGATTGGCTCAGGCAGTTGTGTCTGCCCTGGGCTCAGGTCATGATCCCAGGGTCTTGGGATCAAGTCCCATGCCACTGAGTTCTCTGCTCAGCTGGGGGTCTGCTTGTCCCTTTCCCCCTGCCCTTCCCCCCTGCTCTCATGCTCACGCACGCTCTCTCTCTCTCTCAAATAAATAAATAAAATCTTAAAAAAATAAAAAAGTCATGGGCTCTTTCAACTGAGCCAGCCAGGTGCCCCTAAAAATAAAATCTTTAAGGAAAAAAAGACATTCTTAAATTTTAAATTCTTAAATCTACCAAAAGCAGGCTACAATGCATGATCACATAAAATGAACTTTACTTCTTAGCGTCACAAATGTTAGAACACAAAAAGTCCAAAGATGGCTATTACAAGAAATGTACAAAAGAAATTTGCTTTAAAAATAGCAAAAAGTTTTTATTTTTATTTTTTATTTATTTTTTTTTCTAAAGATTTTTTTATTTATTTGTCAGAGAGAGAGGGAGAGAGAGCGAGCACAGGCAGACAGAATGGCAGGCAGAGGCAGAGGGAGAAGCAGGCTCCCCGCCAAGCAAGGAGCCCGATGTGGGACTCGATCGCAGGACGCTGGGATCATGACCTGAGCCGAAGGCAGCTGCTTAACCAACTGAGCCACCCAGGTGTCCCGTAAAAAATAGCAAAAAGTTTTTAAATTGACTTCTCCCCCAAAGTCCAAATAAGTGTGGTCTAGGTAACCATCAGAGTAAAGGCTTTTTTTTTTTTTTAAAGATTTTTATTTATTTATTTATTTGACAGCTAGAGATCACAGGTAGGCAGAGAGGCAGGAGGGAAGCAGGCTCCCTGCTGAACAGAGAGCCTGATGTGGGGCTCGATCCCAGGACCCTGGGATCATGACCTGAGCCGAAGGTAGAGGCTTTAACCCACTGAGCCACCCAGGTGCCCCAACCCACTCCCATCTTTATTGTATTCTTCCAAACCACGGCTGTGAGGTGTCCTGTCCTGGAGGTGAAGTCAGGCTGCTGGAAGCTGTAGTTCTTGATTTCTTTGTACCATCTATCAGCCATCTCCTTTCCTGTCTGATCATAGGAGGCCCATTCCAGGTTCTCTCCAAACTGGCTGTGACTGGACTCTGGGTTTGAGCATCCTTGGGCTGGCCAGGACTTCTGAATAATGCTGAGCCTCCTGGTTTGTCTTCTTGCAGCGCTTCAGTGTGTGTGTGTGGGGGGGGGGGGGGGGGCGGACACAATGCTGCTGTTGGCACTTGTTGGGGGTCTTCAGGACCTCATTATTAAACTGTTGGGGAGCTGACTTGCCCATGCCCCACTGGGTACTCTCCCCAGCTCCCACTGCTGCTATGCTGTGCCCTCTTGCCTGGTCCTGGACTTTTGGAGATCAATTCCTATCTTTAGAAACCTGCGCAGATGGGCAAATCCAGGTAACTAAAGGAAGTCAACCCTACTGGCAAAAAGAGAATAGTTACTGTTTTCAAGAGCAAAAACATACAAAGGGCCAGAAAAAGGAGTAGAGATTTGGGAGTTAGTTAAGTTTGGGGGTTAGTCGGGGATGCGGTAGAGAGAAGGAACTCAGAACTCACATAGCCCTGCCCAGTGGTCAAGGCACCATGAAAAACTCTATGGCACAGACCAAGGCCTGCCCACAGCCCCAGCACATATACACACAATATCTAGGGCCCCCTTGCTCTTTAATCTCTGTTACTGAGGCTCATTTTCCTCCTCAAATTAGTTAATATAGTCATGAAATAGAGCCCCAAGTCTCTGTGTACAGCCCATTTTTTCTTTCACAAACTCTAACATTGCTTACATTTGTAAGCAATAGATTCCAAATCTGTGTCTTTAGCTCAGACTGTTCTCATCAGCTTCAGACCCATATGTCCAACAACCTGCTAGATTTCTCTACCTGAAAACTATTCTGGTACCTCAAACTCAACATGTAAAAAGTTAAAACCATTGAAATATATTAAAATATACATTCAACTTGTTGACTCACGAATTCCTCTTGGGAAAATAAAATTTCCTTCAATGTTTTGTTCTAAAAGATCAGTGTGCTTAGAGTCATCAAATTATTATATTTCCTTTGGGCTTAAAGTGAAAAGATTCCCATGAAGTCCTACAACCTCCTTATTAAATAAAGGAAAGTTAACATCTATTTGTAAGAGCAAAAAACTAGAAACAATCTAAATGTTTTGTCCGTAGATTCAACACAATCCTAATGAAAATCCTAGTAGGTAGGTTTGTGTGTCTGACTGTATGATAAGTGATAATCTGGAGGGGAGGGGAGTGGGAGGGTTGGGGTGCCTGGGTGATTGGGTGATGGACATTAGGGAGGGTATGTGCTATGGTGAGGGCTGTGAATTGTGTAAGACTGATGATTCACAGACCTGTACCCCTGAAACAAATAATACATTATATGTTAATTTTTAAAAGTAATAAGGTGATCTTAAAATTTATATAGAGGGGCACCTGCCTGGCTCCATCTGTAAAGCTTATAACTCTTGATCTCAGGGTCATGAGTTTGGCCCCACACTAGGTGTAGAGTTTAGCTAAAAAAAAATTTGATATGGAAATGGAATGGCCAAGAATAGTTAATATAATCTTACAATCTTGAAGTTAGAGGACATGGGCTACCAGATATCAAAATTTATTACAAAATTATAGCTATGAAGAACACTTGTGATGAATACTTATTTTATGAAAAAGGAGATACTGTAGAGCAGTGGGGGTAAAGATAGTTTTTTTTTTGACAGAAATCATCCACAACTTGGAAATCCTGCAAAGAAAAGGCAGTAGGGCTAGTCAAAGGTAAACTATCAAGGCAATATACTTATGCTTAACTCATTCTCTACTTATCATTGATTAAAGGCTAAAACTCTGTGAAGTCATGTGTTAACTTACAGATTTTTGTCCAGTAATGATGTAAAGGATTTCTGACTAACAGAAAAAGCTATGGGACACCTGGTTGGCTCAGTCAGAAGAGCATGTGACTCTTGATCTCAGGGTCGGTCATAAGTTTGAGACTTATGTTGCATGTAAAGATTACTGAAATAAAGAAATTTAAAAAGGGGGTGGGCACCTGGTCAGTCAAGTGTCTGAGTCTTGATTTTGGCTCAGATCATGATCTCAGGGTCATGAAATTGAGCCCCACATTGGGCTCCATGCTCTCTAGGTAGTCTGCTTCTTTCCCTCTCTCCCTCTCCCCCTCCCCCACTTGTGTTTGCATGCACTCTCTCTCTCTCTTTCTGTGTAAAATAAATAAATAAATAAATATTTTTAAAAAAGAAGAAAAGAAAAGGTTATGGTGTTATTATCCTGTAGACATTAACCAGTTTTAACTAACTTTTATCTAACATTCTTTTTTCAAATGCCTATAAGTACCTGTGATGGTTAATTTCACATGTCTGTTTGACTGGGCCGCAAAGTACCCAAATATTTGGTTAAACATTATTCTGGGTGGATGTTTCTGGATGAGATTAACATTTGAATAGACTGAGTAAAGCAGATTGCTCTTCCTAATGTAGGTGGTGGGCCTTGTCCAATCAGCTGAAGCCCTCACTAGAGCAAAACGGCTGATTAGAAGAATATTTCTCTGAGTGCCTGGCTGGCTTGCTCTGTAGAGCATGTGACTCTTGATCTCAGGGTTGTGAGTCTGAGTTTCATGTTGGGTATAGAGATTACTTAAAAATAAAATCTTTAAAAGAGAAAGAGAGAGGAAATTTCTCTCTGACTGGCCAGTTCTTTAAAGTGGGACATTGGGGGGCGCCTGGGTGGCTCAGTGGGTTAAAGCCTCTGCCTTCGGCTCAGGTCATGATCCCAGGGTCCTGGGATCGAGCCCCACATCGGGCTCTCTGCTCGGCGGGGAGCCTGCTTCCTCCTCTCTCTCTCTGCCTCTGCCTACTTGTGATCTCTATCTGTCAAGTAAATAAATAAAATCTTTAAAAATAAATAAATAAAATAAAGTGGGACATTGGTCCTTTATCCTACCTTTAGATTCAAACCGAAACATCAGCTCTTCCTGCTGTCTTTCAGACTGGAACCAGACTGCTGGTTTTTTATCAGGCCTTTGGACTGGGCCTGGAACTATACCATCACTTTTTCTGCGTCTCCAGTTTGCCAGCTAAAGATCTTGGGACTTGTTAGCCTCCATAATCCTGTAAGCCAATTCCTTATAATAAAATTTCTCTATCTCTATCCCTATTTATGTGTGTGTGTCTGTATATGTATATGTATGCACATATATATAAACACATGTATATATGCATACACATATATGTGCATATATATGCGTATATATATATATACACAAACATCCATATCACCCCCCCACCACAACTCTAATACAATACCCAATTTCCTTGAACGCTCATCAAACATGCTTTACCATCCTCCTTAATAACCTCAATAATGAGTTAAATGAATCTCTGTTATGTTTTCATTCTGTATTTTTATAAGAATCTTGCTTTGGAAATTGTACTTGACAATGTTTTCAACAAAAAGTGCTGGATCATGGGGGCTCAACTGATGAAGCATCTGCATTTGGGTGGGGTTGTGATCCCGGGGACCTGGGATCGAGTACTGCATAGGGTTCCCTGCTCAGTGGGGAGCCTGCTTCTCCCTCTCCCTGCCCCTCCCCCTGCTTGTGCTCGCTCTCGCTCTCTCTCTTTCTCTCTGACAAATAAATAAATAAATATCTTTTTAAAAAAAAGTGCTGGATCAATTCCATAACCATATGGGGAAAAAAATGAACCTTGACTCCTACTTCACAAGATATACAAAATCTATTGCAGATGACTTATAAAAGGTAAAGCTTCTAGACAATGACATAAGAGAATATATTCATTTCCTTAGAATAGGCAAAGACTTCCTTTTTAAAAAAATATTTAATTTATTTATTTGACAGAGAGAGAGAGATCACAAGTAGGCAGAGAGGCAGGGTGAAGCAGGCTCCCTGATGCGGGGCTCTATCCCAGGACCCTGAGATAATGACCTGAGCAGAAGGCAGAGGCTTAACCCTCTGAGCCACCCAGGCGCCCTTCCTTTTTCTTTTTTTTTTTAAGGTGGTTTTATTAAACCACAGGTACAGGATCCGTGGACTAGAAGTACTGCCAGGCAAAAACTTCTCAAACAGGTATAAAATGCATTATCCACAAACTATGAAATATATTGAACTGTATTAAAGCAAGAACTTCTGTTCATTGAAAAACACCACTTAGAAAATAAAAAAGCAAGCTACAGTGGGAAAAGTTATTTGCAATAGATTTCTCTAACAAAAGGATCAGATCCAGAATATACAAAGAGCTCCTACAAATAGAAAAAAGACAGACAACCAAATAGAAAACTAGGCCGACTTGGCCAGGCAAGTCATGAAAGGTAACCAATAGACATAAAAAAAGGTGCCCAAATTTACTAGATATCAGGGAAATGCAGACTAAGGCCACAGTGAGATACCAGTGCAAATACACTAGAATAGCTGAAATTAAAAAGACTGACAACATCAAGAGTTGGCACGAAAGTGGAGAAACTAGACTTCTCATGTGTTGTGGGCATGTGAACTGTTATAATCTCTTTGAAAAAAATATTGGCAATATCTACTGGAGCTAAACATATACATGCCCTATTACTCAGCAGTTCTACTTCTAAGTATATATCCAATAGAAATACATATACATCAGTCAAAAAATTTATTTTTTAAAAAATGTAAAGGAAGGGGCGCCTGGGTGGCTCAGTGGGTTAAAGCCTCTGCCTTCGGCTCAGGTCATGATCCCAGGGCAGGGTCCTGGGATCGAGCCCCGTATCAGGCTCTCTGCTCAGCGGGGAGCCTGCTTCCCCTTCTCTCTCTCTGCCTGCCTCTCTCCCTACTTGTGATCTCTGTCTGTCAAATAAATAAATAAAATCTTTTAAAAAAATGTAAAGGAAAAATAAATACCAGTTTGGAATAGTGGTTACTTCTGAGGAGAGAACATGAGGAGCAAGTGAGAGAATGGAATGAGATTAGGAAGGAGTACATAAAAGCTCAACCTATCTGAAATATTAGTTTCCTGAAGAGAGAATTCAAAGCAAATGTGGTAAAATATTAAGACTTCATAAAGTTCTGTGAGAAGAATGTGGATGTTTGTTATAGTATTCTTTATAACTTTCTCTGTGCTTAAAATATTTCATAAAGAAATCTTTTTTGGGGGCGCCTGGGCCGCTCAGTCATTAAGCGTCTGCCTTCAGCTTAGGTCATGATCCCAGTAGGATCGAGTCCCTCATGGGGCTCCCTTCTCAGCAGGAAGCCTGCTTCTCCCTCTCCCACTCCCCCTGCTTGCGTTCCCTCTCTCGCTGTGCCTCTCTCTGTCAAATAAATAAATAAAATCTTTAAAAAAGAAATGTTTATTTATTTTCTTTAATTTAATTTTTAAAAAGATTTTATTTATTCATTTGAGAGAGAGAGATTTAAAGTAAAAACCTGTAATATGAGTAAACAGTATAATGCCAATACTGTGTATATAAACATACCACACACACACACACACACACACACACACACACACAGAGAGATTGACATGATATGATGTGATGAAACTGGACTTTTTATTTTATTTTATTTTATTTTGGTGAGCAGCAAAGCAAGATTTATTGAGTGACAGCAAAGTTATAGCACAAAGCTCCTGAGGAGGGAAGGGACCTGAGAGGGTTGCCACCAGAACTTCTAAATCTAGGGTTTTTATGGTCTTGTTAGTGGGCTGTTTTAATCTGATTAAACCTTCCTGTACCTGTCATCCAATCAGGTTTTTGTCACCTATCTATCACATGGGAAAGGTGGAGGGCTCCTTGCAGGGTGGTGTAAAATCCTTTTAAAGGTGGTTTCCTTTTAAGGCAGGAGCCCCCTGTTCCAGCTTGCCTGCCTTCCAACTATCCTTCATCATTCCCTGCCTCTGAAGAGGTAACCCTAACTCCTGTTAGGGAAAAAGGGTGAAAACTAATGGTAGCTACTTCCTGCTGGTCAGGATCTTTGGACCGGGCAGCAGTCAGTGAAACTGGCACTTTAAATCAGGAGTCATCCTTCCCTGAACCCATAACCTCAGTCTAATCATGAGAAACACATCAGATAAATCCCACTGAAAGACATTCTATAAAATATCTAATGGCAGGGGTGCCTGGGTGGCTCGTTGGGTTGTGCCTCTGCCTTCGGCTCAGGTCATGATCCCAGGAATCCTGTGACCAAGCCCCAAATCGGGCTTTCTGCTCGGCGGGAAGCCTGCTTCCTCCTCTCTCTCTCTGCTTCCCTCTCTGCCTACTTGTGATCTCTGCCTGTCAAATAAATAAATAAAATTTTAAAAAAATCTAATGGTAAAACCATCAAGGTCATCAAAAACCAGGAAGTCTGAGAAAATGTCACAGCCAAGAGAAGTTTAAGGAGACATGACAACCAAATGCAATTTGAGATCCTGGATGGGATCCCGGAACAGAGAAAAGGCGTAAAGAAGAACTAAGGAAGGGGTATCTAGGTGGCTCAGTGGGTTAAGCCTCTGTCTTCAGCTCAGATCATGATCTCAGGGCCCTGGGATTGCACCCAGCATCAGGCTCTCTGCTCAGCAGGGAGCCTGCTTCCTCTCTCTCTCTGCCTAGCTCTCTGCCTACTTGTGATCTCTGTCAAATAAATAAATAAAATCTTAAAAAAAAAAAAAAAAAAAGAAGAACTAAGGAAATCTGAATGAGGTATGTACTTTAATTAATGATAATGTATCAATATTGGTTAATTAATTATAACAGATGAACCATACTAATTTAAATGTTAATAAGAAGAGAAATTGGGTGGTGTACAACAGAAACTCTGAATTGCCTTCATAAATGGTCTATACATCTAAAATTGTTCTAAAATTAATTAAGTTTATTTTTTTAAGTCAAGTAATTTAGCGAAATTCATACAGGTAGTAAATACCCAATACCTAAAGTTCAAAGGCCAACACAAATGATTACAAATCCTATGGTTTTTCCACTACCCCAAACCCTTCCAATTTTACTGTCTGTAGGATTATCTAGGTAATTGTATGACAACCTAAATAAGTTCCTTTAGGATAGAGAAAAAACCCTTTTTTTTCTTTGCATACAATTGGTGTTTAGTAAATTATCTTAAGTTAACTACTCACAGAAAGTCCCAGAAACCTAAAGAATCTTCCACTTTCAGAGAACTTTACCAGGTTTGACCGACAGTCTATACCGCCAGCTCTATAGAGAGCCGCGATAGGCCCTGGGCTCCGAGCCCTTCAGTTCTGCAAGGGTCCTGTGCTGCCATCTACAGGTACCTGGTAAGCGTGGACTTCCCCCTGCTATATCTCGGGAACTAGTAGGGCGAGTGTAAATAGGAGAGAAGACTCAAGCGCTAATTAAATTACAGAACATATGTAACTGTCACATAGGTCATTTGACACTTGTACAAAGCAAGGGCCCTGCTTCTCTCCGGCGATTGCAGACTCTTCTAACTTCGTATTAACACTTAGGCTTCTAAAATTCACAGAATTCCTTTCTGACCCACCTTCCACAGGTACAGATCTGGCTGTTACGGCCCATCTCCCAGAACTCAGATTCTCCCGTACGGCCGTAGGCTGTAGACACTTGCTCAACCTCACAGACTTGAGACACCACCAACCAGATTCTCCCGTCTTTACAGACTCCTGAAACTCCTTGCAGTACCTTGCAAACCCCACAGACCTCCCCCATTAAAGCAAATGCGTGCGCTAACCCAGACGTCCCCAGAAAAAGGCTCAAGTTCCGCAGGCAGCTCACAGTAACGCGAAAGCCCGGGAGAGCCCCAGTCAGGCTCAGTACCCTCAAGCTAGCGCTTTGATGCCAGCTCCCGCTCCCCCACCCCCAGTCCGATCCGGTCAGCCAAGGCCCGCACCCTGAGGGCCAAGGCCCCGCCCCTCTAGACCTGTCATCACAGAAGCCGCACGTGGCCGGGGTGGGACCTCGGGCGACCTGCAGCCATCACTTTGTCTCCCCCGCCATCCATTGGGGCCGCCGCCGCCAATCAGAGCCAGCGGATCCGGGCTGGAGCTCTAGCGCCAGGGTGAGGCGGGCGGGCGAAGGGGCGGGGGTAGGAGGGTCTCTGAGACCCGCCCGGGCTCGCGGTGGAAGAGGGCCTGGCCTGGATTCTGCCAGGCTGGAATCCGAGGGGCGGGTCCCAGCGAAAGGCAGAGAAACCAGAAGAGGGCGGGGATCAGGGAAGGGGCTAGTGACGGATGTTCCTGGGGAGACGCAGGGGAGAGAAGGGGCGGAGCCCTGGGGCGGAGCTTTGTTACAGGGGAGGAGCCAAAGGAATTAAAGAAACTAGGAAAGGGGACGAGCCCGGAGAAGGTGGGAGGTGGGACAAGGGAGGGGGTGGGCCTGGGCGTTGCGGGGGCGGGGCTAGGACTGAAGGGGTGAGGTTTGCAGGCCGAGGCTGCTGCTAGGGCCTCTCTGTAACTGCCCCAACCCACTACCTCCTCAGGTGCAACGGGACTCACGGAACTACAGGTGTGGGGTGGGGTGCGCGTGGAAGGAGGGACAAGGATGGGGGTGCGCTTGGGCAAACAGGAGGTAAGGGGCACGTTAGAAAGGAGAGAATCTGAGGACTGCTGTGGGGGGGAAGGAAGACAGAGTTGGGGGAGGACTTGGGGGCTCAACGTGTGGGTAAGCAGGTGCATTCTCCAGGGGCCCTTGTGGGGGAGAGACCGGAGTGTTTTGCCGAGGTTGGAGGTACAGTGTGAGGGGGCTAGGTCGCTGTCTGATGTGGAGGGTTGGAGGCTGGCTATACTTGAGGGGGAGGGGATCTAAAGTTGCTTTGGGGAAAGCAGATGCCCTATGACGGAGAAGAGCTGGTGGTCCAGAGTGTGGGAGAAACGGAGGGACAGAGGGACTGTGCACAGAAAGAAAGGATGGGGTTGTGGGCACTGTGTGAGGGGAAGAGGTTGTAGGCCTCAACTGAGGGGGGAAGAACCACTAGTCCTTTGAGAAAGTCCTAGGGCTTTGTAGAGACTCAGGAAGAGGCTTATGTACTGTGTTCTAGGAATGGTATGATGGAATTGGTGGGGTAAAGAAGCCAGTCCCTAGTGCTCCTGGCTCCTTGGCTCCTAATAACACCTTCAGGCTACCACTCTTCAGGAGGATCAGACCCCACCACTCTTAGGGAGGATCAGGCCCCACTTGCTACTAGGTCTTCTGTGACTGTCTCCTCAGTTGGCTTTGGATCTGTCTGGGTGAGACTGGAGTTTCTTCCCCCAGCTGGTGTTCCTGTTAACCCCCACTCTAGTTCCTGTTCCTCCCAGAAGCTTGCCTTGGTCCCTGTCTTCCCCCTCCCCCACTTTGCCCTGCCCTATGCTCTGCGTGTGCTCATTTCCCACTTCCTTCCTCGCCCTGGGGCCTGGCCTGGGACTTGCCCGTCCAGGAGCTGTGCCCTGCCCGGAACTTTGTGCTCAAAAGCCACAGACCCTAGTTACCAGGAGCAAGGCCCAGACCCCACCCCACTCCTACCAATATCTCTTCCAACAGCCTCCACAAGTGACTGGCTGCCACTTTTTCACCACTTGCCACAAACTTACTTTCCCCACCCTTTTCCTTCTCCTGGGTGGGGAACCCTAGGACCTAAAAAATGGGCTTCTTTGGGAAGGCTGAAAATTACTGAGTCTTGGATATATGTTTTGAGAGATGGGCTACTATGGCAGGCCGAACTCCAGAAAGGATATGAGGTTCCAGCCTTTGCTGGAAGAGGAAAAAAGAATGACTCCCACACTCCTGGCTTGGAAGCTGATGGGCAGAATGGAGACAAGGGCTTAGACCTCCAGTGAACCCCTCAGGTTTCCTGAGGAGCCTTGATACAGTGCCAAAGTTCTATTTGCCCCTGGGCTATCTGGGAGAGGGTGAAAAAGGCCAGCCTTCCCCACAGTGGCTGAATGTGTGTGACAGTGTTACTGAAAGGGGCCCCTAGCCAACCTCCTTCTATCTGTGACTGGCCAGGGAGGGAGGGGGTGCTGAGGCCAGACAAAGCCGTTGGGTAGGGTGGGGTAAGGGAGGGCAGGCTGAAGCCTTTTGAGGAGGAGCTGATTGCTATGGCAACACAGCTTCCCAGACCGTCTCTCAGAGAGGCGGGCCTAGGGCAAACACTCCAGCTTCCTCAGGACTGAGGCATTTGTTTGAGTGGGTGGGGCATGAAGAGAAAGGGCATCAGTTTGCTGTGCTGAGGCTGGAATATATAGCCTCTCTGCTTCAATAAAAGCGGGAGGGCATTCAGACATTTGGGTCCATCCTCTGAAAATGAATTTGAGTGAACAATCGCTATTAGAAACATAGCAATATAAGGCCAGAGTTGCAGAGGCCCTTAGTGGCCATCATTTATACAAACTCCTCATCTTACAGAGTTGAAAATTTACAGCCAAAGAGATTGACTTTCTCTGGGTCTCACAGTGAAAGAGCAGGAATTAGGATCCAGGCCTCCTGATTGTGTTCACGCAGCCCAGGGCTCATCATTTCTTTCAGCCAATGTTTATTGAGTGGCTATTATGTGCCAGGCACTGATGTTGATTCTGGGAATACTGGCATGAACAAAACAACATTGCTGCTCTCATAGAGCTTCCATTCTAATAGGGGGAGAAAGAAATACGCGTGAGTGTGTGAGGCAGAGAGAGGCCATGCGGTGATAACTGCTATGAAAAAATAAAGCAGGGTAAGAGTTTGGGGCAGCTAGGTAAGGCCTCTTGATTGTACCATGCTGTTTTCCTAGGGTACAGAGAGGCCTAGAACATCTTTGATCCTTCCCGCTGAAATGTTGCCCCCCTGACCTTTGCAAGTAACTAAGGCCTTAGCCTATGTTAGTGGCAGTAAAACAGAACTTACTGCCTGTTCTGTGGTATCACCAAGGGACTATTAATTTCCTGTAGTGTTCTGTGTCTGTTTGTCTTCCCAGTAAGCTTTTACTAAGGCAGGCAGGTTCTTTCTTTGGTACTCTGCCATTTTGTTCAGGATTTTGAAAATTTCCTGAATCCTGTTCTTTACTATTAGAGAACCAATGAAGAAGTGAGTCCACCGGAACTGGGTTCTTTTTCAGGGTTTTTCTCCTGGTCTGAGGTGAGGAGAGAGGGCCAGAGAGAAGGGTTACTTAGTTTTTCTTCCTAAGTCTAAGGCTGAAGGAGGAAGTAGGGGGAGGGGAGCCTTTCTTTACTGCACACTGACAACCTCTGGGCCCTTGGGGCCTACAGCACAGGCAAGGTAGAAACAAGGATGTTGGGCCTTCTTTGGGCTCTGAACTATGGAAGAATGGACTTCCCCTCTTCTGGAGGCACAACCAGAGAGTCTACCCTCGCTGATGCCAGTTTTCCAGGCATCAGTTTGAGTCTTCCCTCTTTGTTTTGTGTTGTTATTGTTTTAAGATTTTTTTTGTAAGTAATCCCTACACCCAACATGGGGTTTGAACTTCCCACTCCAAGATCAAGAGTTGCATACTCCTCTGAGATGATGCCATGAGTCTTCCCTCTTTTGATTCTGGTGTTTGCTTGTTTCTGTGGAAGACTGAAACAAAAAGCTTCTTAAGTTTGGAAACTGACTTATCAACAAGTGCAGACGGGAAGATTGTCAGGGCTACATATATTCTTAGCTTGCCCCTAAAGCAGCCCCTCTAAAAAGTATCTTTTAATGCCCCATCCATGCAGAGGTTCCCATCCTGGTCATTTAAAGGGTAGAAGGACAAGAATTAAGAATGCTGATTCTGCTGCCACTTAATTTGGCTGATTCTGGCCTGAGCCTGGAGCCCAGTGACTCAGGGGGAGGATAGGGAGTTTCAGAGGAGCTGTGAGTCATGGAAGTGAGCTCCATCAGAAGAGTTTGGCACATCTCACCACACTAATGGCAGAAGCCTTACTATCTCACTTCCCCTGGGTGCTCTGTCTCCTATAAAGAGAGAGTACTGGTAGAAAGGACGAAGCAGTCTGGTCTCAGAATGGTAGTTCAGAGACACAAAAAAGGATGTGTAGGTCCCTGAATTAAAATGTATCCCTATCTCAGGAGTCCTTGGGGTCCCTCTCATGAAGGCAAAAGAACATCAATATAGAGTAAGAAAAGGAAGAATACCATTTCTCAGTGGAAGGACACAAGGTCCCACTGCTGGACTATTTCATCTGTTCTGGCATGAAGGAAGCTTTCCAGACTTCAGCAGTCCTCTGGTCTCTGAAGCTCTGGTTTGCAAGGAAGGGAGAGATGAATGGGAGTGGGGATATTTGGGGTTTGGTGTGGGAAGAGCAGGCCGACTTTGGAGATTGCCGAACTTGTCTATGAAAGCCCTAGGGCGTCCTATTAAACACCGTCGGAAGAGGTAGGGTGGAGGTGAGAAGTGGGAGGCCCAAGCCTTTGAAAGGGTTAAATGGAAGGGGAGGGCGCGCCTTTGGATTCCGGCAGATGAGGGGTTAAGGAGATGGGCGGGGTGGTCCCGGGTAGGCCTGCCCCCATGTGGACCAATGGGCGTGCGTCTCTTGAAGGGGGCGTGCCTCACACTTGAGGTCGTGGAGAGGCTGGACTCCTATGGGCCAATCAGCATGATCGCTGCCCATGGTGGGCGTGGTCTTAGGGGGCGTGGCGGCCGCGTTCGCCGCGGCGGGGGTGTTGGGGCCTTGGGCGGGGCGGGCGGCCCCATCAGCTGGTAGGAAATGGCCTGTGAGTCAGAGGGGCAGCGGAGTCGGCAGCGCGGAGCCGGGGCGGCCACCGGGAGGGACAGTCGCGGGGAGGGGTGCGGCAGTGGCTGGGGGGCTGCGGGCTCCAGAGCCCGCTAGTGTTGCACACGAAGCTGAACAGAGAACAGCCTAGCAGAGCAGAGCTCTGCCTGAGCCACCCTTTGTCTGGGTTGGGGGCCCGTGGCGGGGAGGACCCGGGATTCGAGGGGAGGGACCGGGACGGGACGGAAGGGCCCGGAGCAGCGGCCGCCGCGGCGGAGCCAATTTAAGAGCGGGGTGAGTGTGTGCTAGGGGGGAAGAGCAAATCTCCGAAGCTCCACTAGGGAATGGGGCCTGTCCCAGGGTCTGGGGAGGAGAGGGGTGAAAATGGACCTGGGAGACTAAGCAGGGGTGGGGGAATAGTCCAGAACAAGGAGTCCAGGAAAAGGGGTGAGTTGGCCGGGCTTAGTTTGGAGGAGGTGCTGACATCTGCTCCCTCTCCACTGAAGGTAGAGGGTTTTAGGCCAGCCGTCAAGGGGCTGATGAGAGAGCAGAGCTTGACTTTTGTAATCACAGTGGTGGTCCATGGGAGTAGCCCCCCTAGCGTGTGTGGACACGTATAGGGAAAAAATGCAGAGCAGCTGGCTGTTCTCTCTCAACTGGATGAGGGTAGAAAGCACATGGAGAGGAATTCTCCTTCCTGTCACCCTCTTTGATCAGTGTAGAAATGGGTATCTTTAATACTGAAGGGAAGGGGAGAGTGAGCCTGGAGCTTATATCTATACCAACACCCACCTACCCCACCTCCCAGGCCTAGCAGGTGTCTGAGGTACAGAACCCATGGTATTCTGGGACTTGTTGTTTTTGCTGGCCTTGCTCCCTGGGCATGTTGGGAACTGTAGTCCTTGCCAGCCACAGCCTGGCACAGCTGTTTGACGCCAGCTGCTGCCCACCCTCTGCACAGAGTGAGGTTTGGCCTACTCTGCCCCCCTCCTCCACAGTCCTGCCCCATGAGTCAGCTTGAAGCCATGATCTAGAGCCAGACAGGCTGGGTAGCAGGGAAGTGAGTCTTAGAGCTTCTCATTGACAAAGCAGGAACTGAGAGGGCTCTGGGAAAATAAGCAGATGCCAGGCATGCTGGGGTCAAGTAGGGCATCATGTCATCACCTGGCTTTCCCAGGGCAAGGACTCAAGAGGCCAACTTGGATGACCAGGGGGTGGAGTGTTATAGAAAAGGCGGTTTCTGAATCTGTATGGTTTGGGTAGAGAAAAGGAGGGGTAGAGATGAATACACGTTGTGCCACTGACAGTGCTGTCATTGGAGTTCTGCCCTTTCCAGATACCCCAACCACCACAGAAAACCAGAATTTTCTTAGGGGTCTTACTTCTAATGAGAATGTGGTGAAATAGGGTAGTGTTAGAGGCAATGATAGGAACTTGGTATAGGAAATCTTTTCAGTCTCTGGGGTACAACTCTCTTTCCCTTTCTCCCTGCCCTCCACTTCCACCTCTCTCGTTGCTGCCTCTCTCTATGCAAGTAATATCTCTCTGCTTCTCTCATTCTGGGAGTTTTTCTCTGCACTGCCAGGACCGATTGCACTGCCAAGATCTCTGGGGCTTCCATTCTACTTTTTTGAGCCCTGCTATGTGCTTAAGCCCTATACTTGAAGTTTGGTGGAGGAGCAGAACACAAAGCTATCCTGAAGAACCCCATAGTCTGTCTAGGAGAATTCTTTCTTTTTTCCTTTCTTCCCCCTTCCCTTCCTTCCTTCCATCTGTCCTTCCTTTCAGATTTATTTATATATTTTAGAGATTTATTTTTAATTCTTTTTTTTTTTTTTTAGATTTTATTTATTTGTCAGAGAGAGAGAGAGAGAGAGCGGGCAAGCACAGGCAGAGCGGCAGGCAGAGGCAGAGGGAGAAGCAGGCTTCCTGCCAAGCTAGGAGCCCGATGTGGGACTCGATCCCAGGACACTGGGATCATGACCTGAGTTGAAGGCAGCTGCTTAACCAACTGAACCACCCAGGCATCCCTATTTTAGAGATTTAGAGAGCACAAGTGTGAGGGGCAGAGAAGAGGGAGAGAGAATTTCCAGCAGACTTTACACTGAGTGTGGAGCCAGCACGGGTCTCCATCTCATGCCACTGAGATCACCTGAGCCAAAACCGAGAGTCAGATGCTTAACTGACTGGGCAACCTAGGCACTCCTGTCTAAGAGATTTCTTACCTACAAGAGCAAGCACAACTGTCACTGGATTACAGAAGATAATGACACTGATTTAGGTGGAGTCCAGAGAGGAGAGAGAGAGATTTATGGCTTAGGGTGGCCAGAGTAGGCTTTCTGGAGGGAATGGCGTTTGGGCTAGCCAAGGAGTAAGGACAGGACTTAGGTAGGCATACAGGGGATATTCTTTGAAGGGGAAGAGATATTGTGGATGGCAGTCAGCACAGGCTACTGCACAAAGGAGAAGCTTGATCCTGGAGGCAATATTTCCTTACATAAAGGAAGATGGCCTTCAATTTGACATTCCCCTCACCTAGTATGGGATCCTGGGGATGAACCAGTCAGTAGAGACCATCTTGTGCCCTGGCAGAAAAACAGTGGTTTGCATTTTTGTTTGTGGATCATGTTGTGGCAAAGCGAGGAGGTAGTCTTAGTTGCTTCCAGCTGTCTGACTGCCCCTGCCTTATCTCTAGTTTGCAGGGCCTAGGGGGAGGGTAGGTCCTGGAAAGTGCCTTCTGGCAGTGCCTCCTCCACTCCCCCTCCACTTGTTTTTGATTAGACTTGTTGCCTCCTATTAAAGGGATAGACTGCTGGAGGCAATTGGGAGTTTTACTTTCGAAGGGCCACCTTTGAGCTGACCTGAGGTTTGTACCTCTGAGGAGTGCTCAGGGGATCCGAGTTTCTGCAAGATCTCTGCCCTTAGGGCTTTGGGGTAGCACTGTCCCTTTGGAGATAGACTTATGGGAAGGAGTTACACAACTCAGTGGCCTGGACTAGGAGGGCTGAATGGAAGAATTCATTCTTTCATTGTTGGCCCTGACCAACTCTCAGGTGGCATGATCTCTTGGATCCTGGATATTACATCCCCCCCGCTCAAGTTCAGGGCAGAAATCTCTTTGCTGGTGGCCCTGATAAGTGGTCATCCTGGCACAACTTAACTTCTCACATCCTTACTCCACTGAATGGAGACCTGCCTCTCTCTGACTCCTTAGGTAGCCCAGCTCTGCCCTCTGGGCTCTGGATCCCAAGACTGCTCTTTCTGTTTCTGAAGAGCTTTTCGTATGGGAGGATATCCTGGAGGGTACTCTGGGAGCTCACAATTGGAGAGGAGCCTTACCATTGGCTCCAGGCATTCTGGCTTATGTCTGCTCTTCTTTCCTCAGGGTCCGGCTGAGCCCAGGAGCTGCACGGAATGGTGGCAGTCACCTTGCCAGTGCAGCGGGAATGGACCAGACTGCAAGCTAGGAGAGCAAGGCATCAGTCAGGAAGAGGGAACACACATCTAGGCTTAAGGCCTCTTCATCGGGGTGAGTGCTAGGGAAAGGGAGGGGAAGCAGTTCCAGTAAGAAACCTGAGCTAAACATGTTACCCTCTTAGAAGTTCTTGCACTGGTCTATTATTAATGGGATCAATATTCCATTAATTTTTCTGGGGATTTGGACACCTTCACCCCCAGGAACCCCACAAGGTCATCTCTTCAGGCTGGGGGAGGATCTGAAACTCAGGTGGAAGGGAGAAGACTCATTGATTCCTCTGATGGTCTTTTCTTCTCTTCTCTTGCACAGATGTCCCCAGGCCCCCCAGCCCAGGCCCAGCATAAAGGCTGTGTGGGGGGGCCCCCCTGACCCAAGGGGGGCTTCATGCGCCACGTGCAGGCGGAGCCGTCTCCATCCTCAGAACCAGAGGCTGGCCCTTCGCAGCCTGCAGTCAGGCAGGGGGCCCTCCAGGGTGGCCTGCTCATGGGCTACAGCCCAGCAGGGGGGGTGACATCCCCCAGGGTCTACCAGGTATCCATCTTTTCCCCTCCAGCTGGTGCCTCCGAGCCTCATAGGGCCCTCAAACGGCCAGCCCCACCCACTGAGGTTCCCAGGGAGCTGAAGAGAGGTCCTGGGCTGGGGGCCAGAGAGGGACTACCCCCTGAAGAACCATCTACTGTGAGGCTACTAGGCCCAGAGGGACTGGGGCTGGGACTGGGTGTGACCAGCCAGCATTTCTGCCATCATGGCCTCTGTGTTGTGGAACAGGGAACTAGCTCCACCTCACCTTGGACTTCAGGGGCCCAAAGTCCCCCCTGTTCCCCATCAAATGCTTCCTGCAACAGTTTGCACACCAGAGACTGGGCTTCCCCAGATCCAGGGAGACAGGGGTCCCTGGGGGAGTCTCCAGGGCCAGCCCCTCTGGGCCAGCTGCACACATTTGACACTGATTTGCACAGTCTTGCACAAATAGGGGGTAAGAGCCCAGTGGCTGGGGTGGGCAACGGGGGCAGCCCTTGGCCTAGGGAGTCCCCTGGCACTGCCAATGGGCATAGTCCCGAGCACACACCCCCTGGCCCTGGACCTCCAGGCCCCTGCCCCACCAAGCGAAGGCTGCTTCCTGCTGGAGAAGCCCTGGATGTCAGCTCTGAGGATGAGGGGCCAGCCCCTCGGAGGCGCCGGGGAACCCTGGGCCACCCTCCTGCTGCCAACAGTTCTGATGCCAAAGCCACACCCTTCTGGAGCCATCTGCTGCCTGGGCCCAAGGAGCCTGTGCTGGTAAGCCAGGAGAGGAGATGGTCTACTCTTAAGTAGATACATGTATGGGAAAAGGTGAAGACTAGGGGTGGGGGATGTTCCTATGAGAGCTTGTAATGAGTTCCTGCTTACAAACATACTTGGCCTCTACCCAATCTCTTTTTGTAATCTTTCCTCTCCATAGGACCCAACAGACTGCAGTCCCATGGGGCGGAGGCTGAAAGGTGCCCGTCGCCTGAAGCTGTGAGTGATCAGCTTCTCCCTCTGCTCTGTCCCTGCAAATGGGGCAAAAGTCTGTAATCCTTTTTCCAACCCCAGGGTAGGGGACCCCAGGGCAGGAGCCCTAGAGAGTGGCAAAGGGTGAACCCAAGGACATGAGTAAGCGTAGCAGAATGCTTTAAGCCAACACACTGTGTGTCCCCTCCCCTACCAGGAGCTCCCTTCGAAGCCTCCGGAAGGGGCCAGGCCTGCTGAGCCCCCCCAGTGCCTCCCTTGTTCCTACCCCTGCCGTCAGCCGTACCCTGCTGGGCAACTTTGAGGTAGTTCCCCTTGGATTCTGTGATTGGGGGGCCTTGGGGGAAGTGAGATGGTGGAATGTGGCTTGAATGGGTAAGGAAAACAGCTGGTGTCTGTCTCCTAATATGCTTTCCCCGTCTCCACCCCAGGAATCATTGCTGCGAGGACGCTTTGCACCATCTGGCCACATTGAGGGCTTCACGGCAGAGATTGGAGCTAGTGGATCCTATTGCCCCCAGCATGTCACGCTGCCTGTCACTGTCACCTTCTTTGATGTTTCTGAGCAAAATGCCCCGGCCCCCTTCCTGGTATGACCTGACCTCAACTCTAAGTTAGCTTGTGAGGAGGATGAGGGGTTGGTGGCAGAAGGAATTCTTTAGGTGTTCAGAGGCCGGTGGGGAGAACTCTTGTGTGGGGCGAGGGCCAGGCCCAGAGTGAAAGATTATGGAGATGGATGAGACCCCACCTTAGCTGATGGCTCCATGGCCTTTCTAGGGTGTCGTGGACCTGAACCCCCTGGGGAGGAAGGGTTACAGCGTGCCCAAGGTGGGCACCATCCAAGTGGTAAGTTTTCCCTGAGGAGGAGGGGGAGTAGGGAGAGGAAAACAGCCCCTAGACCCTACGAACTTTGTTCTGTCCTGCCCGCAGACCTTATTTAACCCCAACCAGACTGTGGTGAAGATGTTCCTTGTGACTTTTGACTTCTCGGACATGCCTGCTGCCCATATGACCTTCCTGCGCCATCGCCTCTTTTTGGTGCCTGTGGGTGAGGAGGGAAATGCTAGCCCCACCTGCCGCCTCCTCTGCTACTTGCTGCACCTCAGGTTAGAACAGTGCCCAGGGGTGGTTGGGAAGGCCCAGGGAAAGAATTTTCCCCACCCCGGGTTTTCTCTTTGAATAGGATCTCTCCTGGCCTCTAAACTGTCTGGATCCTTTCTTTGATCACCCTGTCCTCCCCCAGGTTCCGGAGCTCCCGCTCAGGCCGCTTAAGCCTGCATGGAGACATCCGCCTGCTTTTTTCACGCCGGAGCCTGGAACTGGACACAGGGCTCCCCTACGAACTGCAGGCAGTGACTGAGTCCCCTCACAACCCACGTTATTCACCTTTGCCCTGATTGTCAGTGCCCTGAACCCATGGGGGCCAAGTACCAGCCCATCCTGCTCCATCCCGAACAGAGCAAATACGTGGAAAGGTGGCAAAAGATCCTTCAGGCTTGAATTAAAGCCCTCACCATGCTCATGCCCAAATTGATTATTTGGGTATTTAAGGCTTCCGATCCTTACCACACTCTGCTCTACTTTGGGTACTGCACGTGCCTCCCCACCCCCTTGGATTTCCCAGGCCAGCTTAGGTAGTGGGGAGACACCAGAGCTATCCCAAGGTTATCCCAAGTTCCCAGGCAAGTTATGCCAGCGTTGCCTCCCTGTCCTGGGCAGGGGCCACTTATTATTTTATTTATTTTTAATTTATAATTTATTCAAATTGGATTGCCTTGGTAACCTCCCAAACCTGGTAATTGGCGTTGCCCCTCCTCCATTCCCACTCTCAGATATTGCTCCAAGCTCAGGAGTTGAAGAAGCTGATGTGGGGGTTAGGGAAGAACTCTTTTTCCTCAGCTGACAGCAGAGAGGTTATCCCAGAAGGACTGAGTCACTAGCCAAAGACTCAGCTTCCCGTGCCCTATCTTATACCTTTCACTTCCCCTACCCTCTGACCCCTCTCTGAAAGCCAGCTGTGTGTGTGCATGTGTGTGAGTGTGTGCACGTATGTGCGCACATGCAAGCTTGTATTTGTGTGGTGTGTGTGAGAGAGAGCTTGCATGCATGCACACACACAGGTTAACCACCCCTCATCTAAGTCTCCAGATTCCAGTTGTCCCTCTCCTCTTGCCTGTGTCTCCTTGCTTTGGGGTCCTGACTGAGGAAGGTGTTCAGGGGGCAGAGTCAGGGCCAAGGACCGGGGTGCCTCCTCTCATCTGGCCAGACTCTGACCCACCTACCTCAGCTGGGGTGAGGGACACCCCTCACACCCAGTCATGTGATTCCCAACTACCCCAATACCCACACCAGATTCTGACCCAGCCTTAGCCCTAACTCCTGGGGCTGGGCTGAGGGGAACAAGCAATTGCTTGAAACTTGAACAAAAAGGAAAAAGGAAAAAATTGTACCTGGTACTTTTTTTCAAGAAAAAAAAAAAAACAAAAACAGAAAGAAAGAATAAATTCTTGTTTGGAAACTTGAGCTAAACCTTACTTTTTCTGTTGGGGAGTGTATGGTAATGGGGATGGAGGGCCTAACTGGAGCTCAGACTCTGCCCATTTTTCCAAAGAGGACACCTGAGGCCTAAGGCCATGAAGTCTTTGGCAAGGTCCTAAAGATTCTCAGGATCTGGTCTTGCTCTTTTCAGATAAATGGGGTTGGGTGGTGGGGAAGATTCAGTCCATAAAATCTAAACTCTCTGAATGTAGACCTGCATTCCTATAGTGGTTCTTTTGTTACTGATTTTAGCCCCTCTTGAACTTATGTGCCCCGAAATGTAAAATGAGAGTGATTTAATGGAGGTCTCTTAAAAGACGTGACCGAGCATCAGGGATGTGTCCAGTGACATGATCCAGAGAAGGCCGAATGTAGGGGCTGTGTGGGGCGCTATGCAAGGGCGCTAGGCCTGATAAACTGACTGGGAAGAGGTCGAAAGAGGTAGAAAAAGCTGTGGTGCTTTGCGAAAAGAGGGGAAGGGGAAATCTCAGTCCAGCCACTAGGCATTGTTAGGCCCAGTCACCACGGCAACGGGAATGGGGTCAGTCCCTAGTGGGAGGGCTGGATACAACACAGCTGGGCTACCTGACTATGTCACTATGGCAACCGTAGGAAAGCGCTCCAATCCCCTGGTCGCTATGGTGACAGGAGCGTTTATATGCTCAGAAGGGTAAACTGAGTCTCCGATGGAGGTAAAGAATTCGATGGGAGGTGTTCTTGGGCCAGCTGCACGTGGAAAATAGCCTGTATAGTCACCATGTCCTGGATCTTGGACTCGATCAACGAGAACTAGAACGAGTTCCACCCTCCGGCCTTCACTAGAAGGCCTGCATCTCCAAGGAAACAATTTGATACACACTGTAGCTGGATAATGCTGATTGGCTGAGGTTGGGGGCGGGGGACAGACGGCCGGAAGTACGTCTGGGGAGTGGAAACATAGGAGGAAAGGCTCCGGTCCGGGATTCTAGAGCGACCTCTCTGCTCCTCGTCTCGTTGGTTCCGGAGGTCCTTCGGCCGTGGGAAATGCTGGCGCGCGCGGCGCGGGGGACTGGGGCCTTTTTGCTGAGGGTGAGTTCGGGGGAACCTTCTCCAAAGGTCGGGCCAGAGAGCACCTGGGTCCGTATCTGGGAAGAAGCGGGATTCTAAGTTTGGTCAGAGAACTGGGGTCAGAGGTCATGGTATCCACGTGAGTTCTCTCGGAGGACCCTTTAGGGTCGCGGTTTAGGAAGATGTCTCCTGGACAGACGCCGAGAGGGGCGGGGTGCCCCGCCGGCTGGGGTCTCAGCAAATCCTTGTCTTTTCTTTAGGGCTCCGTACAGGCTTCTGGTCGTGCTCCGCGTCGCGCCTCCTCTGGATTGCCCCGAAACACCGTGGTACTGTTTGTGCCGCAGCAGGAGGCCTGGGTGGTGGAGCGAATGGGCCGATTCCATCGGATCTTGGAGCCTGTGAGAACCTCTTCTGCCCACTCAGGGCCAGCCGGATGGCGAATTCCCCCATGACATGGGCGAATGGGGTGGGATCTCCTTTGAGCCTGCCCCCACCTTTGGCTTCCAACTCCCCCAGCCAGACCTAGCAGACCCCAGGCTGCTGAACTTCATACCCATGTTACCATCTTTTCCTGTTTGCTCTAGCATCCCACAGACCCCGTTCTTGGGTATCTCCCCTATCTACTCTCTCAGCTTCACCCCTCTGCTACTCTGCTGGCGCCTATTCCCTTGATTCTCTCTTCCATTCAGTTGTGCCCCCTTGTATTCCTATCCTCTTGGGCTTCCCTACCATTGACACCCCCAGCTTTCTGCTGTACTTGGAATGTTCCACATGTTGATTCCATACCCACTCCAGGCCTAGCTTGAATCCCAACCCTACAACCCTCATCCTGAGGACCCATGACTCCTCTTCCCAGGGCTTGAACATCCTCATCCCTGTGTTAGACCGGATCCGATATGTGCAGAGTCTCAAGGAAATTGTCATCAACGTGCCTGAGCAGTCGGCTGTGACTCTCGGTGAGGGGTGCAGGGTGACACGGGTTTTCTGAGGCCATTAGGATGTGGTTGCAGGAGATCCAGAGCTCAGGAGAAAGAGTTGACTGAAAATTGGAGGCCTGATTTTCCCCCTTTTCTCTCCCACTCCTGTACCTGTAGACAATGTAACTCTGCAAATCGATGGAGTCCTTTATCTGCGAATCATGGACCCTTACAAGGTATCTCCTGCTTGCTTTATTCAGCTTCTGAGTTGCTTTTCTCACTAAAATCCTGCACTCAGGCTTCTTAAACTATCCATGCTCTTTTCAGGCAAGCTATGGTGTAGAGGACCCTGAGTATGCTGTCACACAGCTAGCTCAGACAACCATGAGATCAGAGCTCGGCAAACTCTCTCTGGACAAAGTCTTCCGGGTAAGGGGATCTGAGCCAGAGTTAGTGTTGAAAGACACATACCTCTCACTCTCAGTTCTTTCTGGGGGTCAAGATCATTCAGAGGCACTTCTCAGCTTAGACCCTTGATCAGTGGGTTGAAGCCATGGAACTTATACCTCTTTTTCCAGGAGCGGGAGTCCCTGAATGCTAGCATTGTGGATGCCATCAATCAGGCTGCTGACTGCTGGGGCATTCGCTGCCTCCGTTATGAGATCAAGGATATCCACGTGCCACCCCGGGTGAAAGAGTCCATGCAGATGCAGGTGGGGGCCAGGGAGGGATGGGGAAGAGGAGTTCAGGATGCTCCAGTCTCATGAGTACCTGGACTCCCTTCCCTATCATGATGGGTACAATTACAGGTCTCTGTAAGAGTTTATTCTGGCTTCTTTTTGATGGGGCTTGTTGGGGGCTTCTAGGTGGAGGCAGAGAGGCGGAAACGGGCCACAGTTCTAGAGTCTGAGGGGACCCGAGAGTCAGCCATCAACGTGGCAGAGGGAAAGAAGCAGGCACAGATCCTGGCCTCCGAGGCGGAAAAGGCTGAACAAATAAATCAGGCAGCAGGTCCGCAGAGGGTAGAGGCTGAGGGAGGAGCAGGGTGTGGGTCTTTGAGGGTTGGTGCTGTGACAGGAGCATTGACGTACCCTGACCTCATGAGTAAAGCTTTGTCTCTTTTCTTCCAGGAGAGGCCAGTGCAGTTCTGGCCAAGGCCAAGGCTAAGGCTGAAGCTATTCGGATCCTGGCTGCAGCTCTGACACAACATGTAAGAGGCCCCAGGGTGGGAGTCGGGGACAGGAATTGACACTGGAAGAGGTTTTCTCATTTACCCTTGGGAGAAGTTCCTGCCTTTGTGGGTTCCATTGAGCCAGATTACATGATCTCTTGTATTGTGATCTGCATTGTGATCTGATCCTTTTTTCAGGAATCCGACTTCTTTTTTCTCCCCTTCCCTCTATGTACCCTCTGTCCCCAACCCCTTGTCCAAGTCTGTGATCTGTGTTTTTTTCCCTTCTATGGCCACAGAATGGAGATGCAGCAGCCTCACTGACTGTGGCTGAGCAGTATGTCAGTGCTTTCTCCAAACTGGCTAAGGACTCCAACACTATTCTGCTGCCCTCCAACCCTGGCGATGTCACCAGTATGGTGGCTCAGGTTAGAGTGCCCCGAGGACCCAGCACAACACTAATGCCAAAAACTGAGACCCCACCACCACCATCACAACTTACACACCATGGAGGCTTTTGGAGTTGCATGAGACCTAGACCTCCTGTTAGCCTCTGTAGAGAATAAATCTCTAAAAATGAAACACTCCTTACCCCTGTAGATAGGGGAGCTCTTGAGACATCTCTTTTTTTGGGAGATACCTACACCAGTATTTTGAGGGTGACCCTGTTTTGACAGCTTATGAGATTCTTAGAATCAGCTCAAAAGTTTGAGGCTTGAGAGAGAGAAAGGAAAAACAACCATCCTGGGCCCAGCCCCACTTTCTTTTTAGTCATTGGTAGGTTGGGCTGTGCCTTCTCTCATGTGTCCTCATGGCTCTCTCTTTGTCCCTCTTCTTAGGCCATGGGTGTATATGGGGCCCTCACCAAAGCCCCAGTGCCAGGGGCCCAGGACTCAGTCTCCAGCGGGAGCAGCAGAGATGTCCAGGGCACAGATGGAAGTCTTGATGAGGAATTTGATCGAGTCAAACTAAGTTAATGGAGCTGGGCTTGGCCAGGGAGGCTGGGGACGGGGAAACAGTACTCCCAGACTCTGGCTCTAGCTTCCCTGCCAAGATTTTGTTATTATTTTTTTATTTGAACTTTAATCATGTAATAAACTTGCCAGTGGCAAACCAGAAGCTGTCTTCTTTGATTGGGGAATGAGGTTGGGAAAAAATCACCATTGTTTTCTGTGGATGTCCGCTTCCATCCTCCAGGCCTCTCAGGTCTAGGAAGCTGATTCCTCCACGAGTAAGAATGAACTTGTAAATAAAATCATCCTTTCTATCTTCAGGAGAAGCTTGGGATAGGGTGGAAGGATTAAGCCACAGGTCTACTAAACTGCCAGCTGGGGAGTGTAGTTCTTCCTCCTGCTAACTATGGGATGTGAATTTGAGCAGGTGTTTGGGGGGATTGGTTTCATTTTGTTTTAAGTAAACTATACCCAATGTGGGACTAGAACTCACAACCCCAAGATAAAAAGTCACCTGCTTGGGGCACCTGTGTTACTCAGTCCTTCAAATGTCTGCCTTCAGCTCAGTTCATGATCCCAGGGTCCTGGGATCCAGCCCTGTTTTGGGTTCCCTGCTCAGCGGGGAGTCCGGTTATCCCTCTCCTTCTGTCCCTCCCCTTGCTTGCATGCATATGTGTGCTCTCCTAAGCTCTCTCAAATAAAGAAAACCTTTTTTTTTTAAAAAGTATTTCACATGCTGGATTCCTCTGCTCCACCAACTGACCCATCCAGCAGGTACCCCTGGGGGGATTTTTTTTTTTATGGGAGGCAGAACTATGCCGGCAGGACAGTCCTGCTGAATGCTTAAAGAGTTTTCAGGAACTGAAGATACTTATTCCTTCAAAAATTTCATGATGTCTACCATAGGCCAACTTCAGTCCTAGACGTAGGTTACAAAAGCATTTTAGACCCATCCAGTGGTTCTTGCTTTCACAGACTCAGGTTGGGCAGGGAAGACAGACAAGGAAATAGATACAAAGTGATAAGTGCTAGGATAGAAGAAGGTTCTGGCGTGGGCAACAAGGCTGCCAACTCTGCCATTGAGCTCAGGCTGGAAAAATTAATGCCTTCACCAGGCTAGGGTTTGGGAATATGCAGAGGCCCACAGTTCCAGAGAAGTTGGAACATTCAGAGTTTACGAAGGGTGAAGGGTGGGATGTTAGGGTGTGTAACTGTATGGTAAGGTCCACAGCACAAGGAGATAGAATACAAAGAATTTGGACTTCAGCCTTAGGCTGGGGAGGGAGCCATGAAGGTTTTCTTTTTTCCCTTCCTGAATTCTTTTAGGAAGATTAAGGTAGTTGTATTAGTGTTTTAGATACAACTGACCTGGTGCAATGTGGACAGGGTATTTGAAGAAGAGATGGGAGGCAGAAAGACAGTAGGAAGGCGGCCTCAACAATCCTGGAAGGGATGATGAGGCCTGAACTGAAGTAAGGACCTATCAGGATGGAGGTGAAGGGATGACATTTTTCAACATATGTCTGAATTAGAACTTACTCATTTAACCATTTGATAACTATTGAACCTCAATATACATGCCAGGCACTAAGGATATATAATAATGAAGAACTAAATTCCAGGCTCTCAATGAGTTTAAGGTTTTTTTCTTTTAAGATTTTATTTTTATTTTATTTATAACATTTAATTTTTTTAAAAGATTTTATTTATTTATTTGGCAGAGAGAGATTACAAGTAAGCAGAGAGGCAGGCAGAGAGAGAGAGAGGAGGAAGCAGTCTCCCTGCAGAGCAGAGAGCCTGATTCCGGGGCTTGATCCCAGGACCCTGAGATCATGACCTGAGCCGAAGGCAGAGGCTTAACCCCCTGAGCCACCCAGGCGCCCCATAACATTTAATTTTTAAGTAATGTTTATACCCAACTTGGGACCCAAACTTAAAATTGCCAGATCAAGTCACACGCTTTACCCACTTGAGCCAGTCAGATATCCCTCAATAAGTTTTAAGTTCTATTTGGAAGGGACAAATCATTAATAAGATATTTAGTATTTCACATGCTGGTGAGTTGTGCTATAGAAGAAAAGGAAGGAAGGTGGGAGAGGAGGCTGTAATCTGTAACATTAATTAGAGTGTTCCTGGAAGCCTCTGGAAGTTATATTTGAGCTAGATATGGAGATGAGGGGAAGATCTATTTGGGCACCTGGGAGTAAACCTGGAGATTCTAAATGTGACGGCGGTAAGGCCATTGTAACTGGAAGAGCAAAAAAGTTACAATAGATGGAACAGACTTAAGGAAGCAAAGAAGTGGCAGCTAGATAAATCAGAGAGGGAAGCCAGAGCTGGCATGTAGACCTGTAGGACCATGCAGGACTACTACAAGAACTTGGGCTTTACTGTGAAATGTGAAACCAATGGAGAGAGTTTTTGTTTTTGTTTTTTAAAGATTTTATTTATTTATTTGACAGAGAGAGATCACAAGTAGGCAGAGAGGCAGGCAGAGAGAGAGAGAGAGAGAGAGAGAGGAGGAAGCAGGCTCCCCGCCGAGCAGAGAGCCCGATGCGGGACCCGATCCCAGGACCCTGAGATCATGACCTTAGCCGAAGGCAGTGGTTTAACCCACTGAGCCACCCAGGCGCTCCTATTTATTTATTTTTTTAAAGTGGGCTCTATGTCGGATGTGAGGCTTGAACTCACGACCTCAAGATTAAGAGTTGTGTGCTCTAGCGACTGAGCCTGCCCGTTGCCACACCTTTGCCCATTTTTAAATTGGAGTATTTTTTTAAATTACTAAATTGGAAGATACAGTGAAAATACATGAAAAGGGGGAATAATAAAATCTATCAGTTGGTGTCAGCTAAGCAAAAAGGAGAAAATAAATACTTATCCCTACTTTATGGATGAGGTAATGCCCAATAATGCCAGCGAGTGGCAGAGCTAAGATTCAAGCTAAGTTTGATTCCAAAAGGACAGTTCTTAGGCTTAATCAAGAATGACCAGTGGTTCCCTGAGCTCTTCTAGCTTAGCTTCCTGCTCCTAATTCTCTTAAACTACTACGATCTCTCATCAAATTCTCCTGGGGCCAGCCCTGCGCTCCCCGCCGAACTTCTTCGAAAGCGCCGGAAGATGGCGCTGAGGCACCCGCGGGCCGCTCTGTCTGGCGTGCGCTTGTCTGTGGTGCCAGTGGGCAGGCGTTGCTGCTGCGCTTCCGGGCGTCGTTCAAGGTGAGCCAGGGTCTTCGAGAATCTACTCGCTCTTCCTACTGGTCACTCCTCTTTTCCGAAGGGACCCATCCCCCGCAGCTCGCAGCCTAGTGTTCTAAGTACCGAAGCCGGGCGCCCAGGAGAAGTCCGGGTAGCCACCAGATGAAGCAGAGTCGCCTGGACGTGTGGGTCCCAGCGAGGCCCAACAGGCTCTAGACCCTGTGACTCTGGTTTGCTGCGCGGGGTAGGTTGCGACTCCGGTCTCCTGGCTATGCTGGCCATCCGGAAGCGGAGCGTGACTCCTCCCCTTGGTCCTCTTGGTCCCCACCAGGCGGCGCCGTCTGTCCCGCCCGGGTTGCCCTGTGGCTGCAAGCCCTGGCCACCCCAGGGATTTTGAGATTGGCAAGGAGAGAGGTGAAGAAATGAGCTATCAGAGAGCTTTCTACCACTAGGAATACGTTTCCTTCGTGGACTGTGCGTTTCATCGTTAGAATCTCTTGGAGTACATGTGCAAAGCCCTAGCTCCACCCCTAAAGATGCTGATTAAGTAGATCTGGGGTGGGGCCTGGAAATCAGCATTTTAAACAACTGCTCCAGGTTGATGCCCATAGTCTGCGGATCTCATCTTTGGAAACACTGGTATAACTGATGGAGAGGAACATTGCATTGGGTTGGCTATGGGGCTGTTTATCTTCCGGAAGGCTTCCAAGAGGAAGTGATTTTAGCTGTGCTTTGTATTGAGGGACCAGAATATACATTACCCTACAGTGATGAATATCTTCCCCGCTACCAGCAGGATGCAGAAGATCTCAGTGCTGCTCTTCCTGGCCTGGGTCTGCTTCCTCTTCTACGCCGGCATTGCTCTCTTCACCAGTGGCTTCCTGCTCACCCGTTTGGAACTCACCAACCATAGCAGCTGCCAAGAGCCCCCAGGCCCTGGGTCCCTGCCATGGGGGAGCCAAGGGAAGCCTGGGGCCTGCTGGATGGCTTCTCGATTCTCTCGGCTTGTGTTGGTGCTGATAGATGCTCTGCGATTTGACTTTGCCCATCCCCAGCGCTCCCACGGTCCTGGAGAGCCTCCTGTCTCTCTGCCCTTCCTGGGCAAATTGGACTCCTTGCAAAGGATCCTGGAGATTCAGCCCCACCATGCCAGGCTCTACCAATCTAAGGCTGATCCCCCCACCACCACCATGCAGCGCCTGAAGGCCCTCACCACAGGGTCACTGCCTACCTTTATCGATGCTGGCAGTAACTTTGCCAGCTATGCCATAGTGGAAGACAATCTCATTAAGCAGCTCGCCAGTGCAGGTTAGTTTGGGCCCCTTTGGAAGCCAGAATACCTTACCATATTTTCTCTTTAGAGGTCAGAGAGCCAGAACTTTGGGTGCTCAGCTGCATACTAGACTATGCTGTGCGAGGACAGGGGAAGAGAAAGAGACCAGAGCCCTGCATGCAGCAAGTGCAGGTGTGGGGCTTTTTCGTTCTGGAGTTTCTAATCTGCATGGAGTGTTGGTTTTACTTTTGGGGAACTTTCAGTAAGAGGCAGTAGAGCAATGAAGAGGAGATGATGTGAGTCTGATATTCTCACAAGTGTGGAGGAGAGTGCAGAGGGTCCATACCTTGTCCACTCACTGACTTGGAAAAAGCAGCATATACCCAGGAAAAACAGAATAGCAAAAATAGCCAGGAATTGAGAACTAGCAGAGCCTTTTGTAGAAACAAGGAGTGAGAAGTCTGGTTATTGGGGAAAGTATGGTTATCAGGGAAAGCTTTGTGGTAGAAAATTTTAGGCCTTGAAGGATAAAGAGTTGCTGGATGAAATTGCTGGTTGAGATTTCTGAAACATCTATAAAGGGCCTCCTCTTCTCTTTCCCTCTGCCTTGACTCTTGCTCAGGTTGTGACCCACTCTCATGTCCCTGCAGGAAGGCGTGTGGTCTTCATGGGAGATGATACCTGGAAAGATCTTTTTCCTGGAGCTTTCTCCCAAGCTTTCTTCTTCCCATCCTTCAATGTCAGAGACCTGCACACAGTGGACAATGGCATCCTGGAACACCTGTATCCAACCAGTGAGCATGGGGCCAGAGGCAGGCCTAAGACTGGGAGCTGGGGAGGGCTACTTCAGGTCACAACTTCTGAGCTTCCCGTGGGTGCAGTGGCCTGGGATTGTGTCCCTTCACATAGTGTCAGAGCCTGGCTGGGGTTGAGGAGTGGGCCTTAGTCCCCTGTGCTTAGTGTTTTTCCTTTCACAGTGGACAGTGGTAAATGGGATATGCTGATTGCTCACTTCCTGGGTGTGGATCACTGTGGCCACAAGTATGGCCCTCACCACCCTGAAATGGCCAAGAAACTTAGCCAAATGGACCAGGTGATCCAGTGAGTGTGGGATATTGGCTGGGGGAATGGGTTTGTGTCTGAGAATCTTAGGATATATTGACCCAAGAGAAAAAGTCTTTATCTTGGAGCCTCTTTCCTTGCTGAATTCTGTCTTTTCTAGGCATTTTTCTGAAGCTAGGGGCATCATCCATCTTGAGTAACTCAGCATGTGGCTTTGGGCAGTAGGGTCATGACTGAAGAGGTATCTCTTTGCCAAATGTCTAGGCCCTCCTAATGGAAGTTATGGTGGGGGAGAATGGGTCTCCTAGGAAAATCTTTATCCATTCCTACCTCCTGATGTATTTCTTGGCCTTCAGGGGACTTGTGGAGCGTCTGGAGAATGACACACTGCTGGTCGTGATTGGGGACCATGGGATGACCATGACTGGGGACCATGGAGGAGACAGTGAGCTGGAGATCTCTGCTGCACTTTTTCTGTACAGTCCCAAAGCCCTCTTTCCTGGTGCCCCCCCAGAGGTGAGGCCTGAAGTGTTCTTTGTCTGGTCTCTTGGTATTCAATTGAATCATGATCACAGCATTCTTGTGGCTCTCTCCATTTTTGGCCCTCAAATTCATGACTCTGGGCATCCCCCACTCATTTCCTACTGAGGTCCCTATGTCTTCCATCCCAAATCCTGACCTCAGCTCTGTGGTGAACCTATTGGCCCCTCTCCTTTTCCTCTAGGAGCCAGAGATAGTTCCTCAAATCAGCCTTGTGCCTACACTGGCCCTGCTGCTGGGTCTGCCCATTCCGTTTGGGAACATTGGGGAGGTGATGGCTGAGCTGTTCTCAGAGGTTGAAGACTCCCAGCCTCACTCCTCTGCTCTGGCCCAAGCCTCAGCTCTCCATCTCAATGCCCAGCAGGTAAGTGATGGACTAGGGTGGGCATAGGAGAAGCATAATGATCACTTGTTGTCATTTTTTCACTCTTAATCCCACCTTCCATAGCCATGTCTTCCTTCCCTCCCTTCCCCCCTGTCCCAGACAGAGTTCAGGTCCCTGATTTCCAGATACCCCTTTTGATAACACCTATCTTTGCCTCTGTCCTGGTTGATATCTCTGATGTCTTCCCTTGGTCTCTGACCATTTTTGCCAGGTATCCCGATTTCTTCACGCCTACTCAGCCGCTTCTCAGGACCTTCAAATTACAGAGCTTCATCGGCTGCAGAACCTTTTCTCCAATGCCTCTGCTGACTACCAGCGGCTTCTGCAGAGCCCCCAGGGGGCTGAGGCAGCACTACAGAATGTGATTACTGAGCTGCAGCAGTTCCTGCGGGGAGTTCGGGCCATGTGCATTCAGTCTTGGGCTCGTTTCTCTCTGGGTCGCATGGCTGGGGGTGCTGCTCTCATGGCCGCTGCCTGCTTTCTTTGTCTGCTGGTATCCCAGTGGGCGACATACCCAGGCTTCTGCTTCCGCCCCTTCCTCCTAATACCCATGGCCTGTGGTCTGGTTGGTACCATATTGTGTGCTGGACTCCTGACAACTACTGGGCTGAAGCTGGATCCAGTGGTCCTAGGGGCTATGGCTGCAGTGGGCTCACTCCTGCCATTTCTGTGGAAAGCGTGGGCTGGCTGGGGGTCCAAGAGGCCCCTGGCAGCCCTACTTCCCATCCCTGGGCCTGTCCTGTTATTCCTGCTCATTCGCTTTGCTGCTTTCTTCTCTGATAGCTTTGTTGTAGCTGAGGCGAGGGCCACCCCCTTCCTTTTGGGCTCCCTCATCTTGCTCCTGATTGCCCAGCTTCACTGGGAGGGCAAGTTGCTCCCACCTAAGCTGCTCACAATGCCCCGCCTTTGCTTTCCGGCCTCCACGGGCCCGCCCCGGCACAGTGGCACTTATGCCTTGGGACTTGGAGTAGGGTTGCTTTTATGTATAAGGCTAGCTGGGCTTTTTCATCGCTGCCCTGAAGAAACGCCTGCTTGCCGTTCCTCTCCCTGGCTGAGTCCCTTGGCATCCATGGTGGGTGGTCGAGCCAAGAATTTGTGGTATGGAGCTTGTGTGGGGGCTTTGGTAGCCCTGTTAGCTGTCGTGCGCCTGTGGCTTCGCCGCTATAGCAATCTCAAGAGTCCTGAGCCCTCTGTGCTCTTTGTGCGCTGGGGGCTGCCCCTAATGGTACTGGGCACTGCTGCCTACTGGGCGCTGGCGTCAGGGGCAGATGAAGCACCCCCACGTCTCCGGGCCTTGGTTGCTGGGGCATCAGTTGTGCTGCCTAGGGCTGTGGCCGCGTTGGCCGCTTCAGGGCTCATGCTGCTGCTCTGGAGGCCCGTGACAGTGCTAGTAAAGGCTACGACAGGGGCCCCAAGGACCAGGACTGTCCTCACTCCCTTCTCAGGCCCCCCCACTTCTCAGGCTGATTTGGATTACGTGGTACCTCAGATCTACCGACACATGCAGGAGGAGTTCCGGGGCCGGCTAGAGAGGACCAGATCCCGGGGCCCCCTGACTGTGGCGGCCTATCAGTTGGGGAGTGTCTACTCAGCTGCTATGGTCACGGCACTCACCCTCTTGGCCTTCCCACTTCTGCTATTGCATGCAGAGCGTATTAGCCTGGTGTTCCTGCTTCTGTTTCTGCAGAGCTTCCTTCTCCTGCATCTACTTGCTGCTGGGATACCCATCACCACCCCTGGTAAATACGTTTCTCAGCCCTTATTCATCCAAGGACAGTAGTGATGTGACTTCGGCCTCGCTTGTTTTCAGGGAGGTGTTGCTCCTCAGATTCTTCACAAAGTTGGGATGGTCTTCCTGGTGTAGCCAAGCTAACTGATCCCTGCCACTGGCTCTCAGCAAGGTTCATGAAGGAGGGAGACAGGAGTACTCCAAGACTCATTTCTTAGTGGAAATGCTGCTCCTTCATGGAGTTCATTTCCTGATTTTCCAGTAATGGGAGTGGGGAATTACAAGTGTGTAATGTCGTAGTGAGCTGTGTGTATATGAGAGAGAGAGAGATGGACCACAGTTCAGATTAGAGAAATGGAGGCTTAGTGCCAAAGAGAGAATTAGAATAGCAGAGTGTTGCATGTAAGGAGGCCGGGGTGAGGGACATGTATGTGTGTAGCACTGAAGCAGTAGGAGGATCTGACCGCCAGGCAGTAGGCTATGGATTAGAGAATGGGATGTGACTGTGAAGAGGTTTCTGTCTTCCCCCAGGTCCTTTTACTGTGCCATGGCAGGCAGTCTCTGCTTGGGCCCTCATGGCCACGCAGACCTTCTACTCCATGGGCCACCAGCCTGTCTTTCCAGCCATTCATTGGCACGCAGCCTTCGTGGGATTCCCAGAGGGTCATGGCTCCTCCACCTGGCTGCCTGCTCTGCTGGTGGGAGCCAACACCTTTGCCTCCCATCTCCTCTTTGCAGGTACTTCATTCCTCTGTTGCTTCCATTGTTTACCCTGACTTTCTGGAGAGAAAGGAGACCCCTGGATTTGAGTGGGGAGAGGTTATTTTGTTGGATCTTTGGGCACCCCTTAGTCAGCTAGGGTGGTTGGGGGCTGGGGTGGCCTGGTTCCTAGGGCCTCCACTGATTCTAGTCCTGCCTTCCCCCTGAGGCAGTAGGTTGCCCATTGCTTCTGCTCTGGCCCTTCCTCTGTGAGAGTCAAGGGCCCCGGAAGAGGTGGCAGTCCCTAGGGAATGAAGCTGAAGCCAGAGTCAGGCCTGAGGAGGAAGAAGAGCCACTGATGGAGATGCGGCTCCGGGATGCACCTCATCACTTCAATGCAGCGCTGCTGCAGCTGGGCCTCAAGTACCTCTTTGTCCTCGGTATTCAGGTGGGTGCAGAGAAAGAGCACGGAGTTAGTGACCTTTTCTCATGCCTGTACATCACATTCTTTCATACTTTGCCGAAACCCCGGGGGGGAGAGTCTGGACCGAAGTACAGATAAGCAAAATGGTTGCCTAAGGCTATGGCCTCAAGGGGCTGGCTGTATTGAGACTTGAACTTGGGTCTCCTTAATCCTAGCCTTGGATTGTTTCCTCTCTATAAGCTAGATCTGGACCCTGCTGATTGCATTTGGAGATTCCTCCATTAGTGGACAGACAGGAAAAACTAAGGTGATGGCCAGGATTCTTTCCCAGACTATGTCACGGGTCTTCCTTCCCTTCAGAGGCAGAAGGTGTGACTGACATCTTCCTCCCAACCTGGGAGGCAGAGCCTGAGTGTGATCAGCACAGATGGATATGCTTGCCCAAGGTCACACAGTGAGTCATGGTGAGGCCAGGAAAAGACTTAAGTTTAAGTGTCCTGACTCCTAACCCAGGTTTTTTTCCACTGACATGCACTACTTTCCTACTCCTCCCAGTCCTCACAGGGGCAACTCTCCCTTTGACTATTTCCTCCTCCCCAAGTAACTTGACCTTTCCTGTCCTCCCTAGATTCTGGCCTGTGCCTTGGCAGCCTCCATCCTCCGCAGGCATCTCATGGTCTGGAAGGTGTTTGCCCCCAAGTGAGTGGATTGGCTTGAGAAGTATTGGTGTTGGGGAGGGTGAAGCCTGGAGGAAAGAATGAACATTAGGGTGGGCAGGTTTTATCTCATCAGGGAAAAGGCTCTAGACCTACTCTCAGTGTCCCCTGAGAATTCTCCACTTTTCTTTACAGGTTCATTTTTGAAGCTGTGGGCTTTATTGTGAGCAGCGTGGGACTCTTCCTGGGCATAGCTTTGGTGATGCGAGTGGATGGTGCTGTGAGCTCCTGGTTCAGGCAGCTAGTTCTGGCCCAGCAGAGATAGCCTAGGCGGCTAATGCTGGCTTATGGCCACAGGCAGAGCTGGAGAACAGTCTAGCCTGGCCTATATAGGTGCTGGATCATCTGCAAGAGAGGCTTTGCTACACTTTTCCTCCATGCAGCCAGGAGCTACTGACACCTGGGACTTCATTATTTTATAATTCAAAATCATGGTGGGGCCTGCTCCCTAACTCTTGCTTTGGAGGGTGGCCTCCAAAGAAGAATAAAATAATAATGTAAATATGTGTGTCTGAGAGGTGGCGGAGCCCCCATTGTCCTACAGGGACTGGGGGATGGTCACTCTCCCCTTCCATGAGGCACAGATAACATCGGCCATCTTATGCAGACCTGCCTACACCTGAAAACCTTTGGGAAGTGTTTGAAAGTGTCTGAATTCACTTCCCTTACTTCCTCCTGAATCATTCCTGTTATCCCACCTGCCATTTTTCTTTGCCATGTAACATATTTTATTAAATTCTTATCCTTTGGCTGATAGCAGAGACTGCTGGAAAGACAAGCCCAGGCATCATGGAGTACACAGACTCATTGTCTAAAACCCCAAACGGTGCTGTATTCCCTCCTCTATTGGGTTCTTTCACTCCGGAACACCCTTTGTCCTTCACTTCTAGGACAAAGTGACCTAGGAGGCCACCCTAGGTTTCCAACCTTTGCTATCATTTATCAGACCCAATGCCCTTCTTATATAGCATTTCATCTTGTCCCATTAGATTATTCCAGACTTGAAACCAAAATTATAAGTTTAAAGCATGACTCTTCTGCTCTCCATCCATCTCACTACTGTGTCACATTGAAGTGCTGGCATGAAATTCTCATGGAAATGTGCATCAAAGGAGGGTGGGGGGAAGCTCTGAAGAGAAGGGTCAGGCCTGCTATTTGATGTTCAAGAATGCCCAGGACAGGAGGAGATGAAACAACTGAAAGAAGAACAGATGTAAAATTGTGGAATAGCACTTCTCCTTGGCAGAAAGAAGACAAGCTGCTTAGCAGTGATTGTGAAGGAAAGGCGTTCACTGCTGTGGTAGCTAAAGAAAGAGATGGAGGGGTGCCTGGGTGGCTCAGTGGGTTAAAGCCTCTGCCTTCAGCTCAGGTCATGGTCCCGGGGTCCTGGGATCGAGCCCCACATCGGGCTCTCTGCTTGGCAGGGAGCCTGCTTCCTCCTCTCTCTCTGCCTGCCTCTCTACCTACTTGTGATCTCTGTCTGTCAAATAAATTAAAAAAAAAAATCTTAAAAAAAAAAAAGAGATGGAATTATTAATGGCTAATAGTCTGTAGTGCTACATAGGTCAAACAGAAAGATGTTAAGAAATGTATACTATTTCAGGCAGTTAGAGGATAGGACATTGGTAACCCTGGCAAGAATACGCTAAAAAGGTGAGAGAAGTTAGGCCCCAGCTAAGACTAAAAGATGAATTAGAAAAAAGTCCCTTGCTTTTCTCTGTCTCGTGGACACCATTCCCAAGCATCATTTAATAAGCACACAGTACCTCTGTGAGAAGAAAAGACCCTATTCCATCCCTAGCACCAATGGGAAGGATTTCAAGACTCCAGTTCCTCAGCTTCTCCTAGTCAGGTTCCACCTCGTCCTTTTTTTTCTTTTTCCCCCCTTGGCAGGGAGCCTCCTTTCCTGAAGCCTGAAGCCTAAAGCCTAAGGAAAGTATGCTGATCTGCCAACCATCAGCTATTTCCTTTTCTTCTGATCTAACTTCAAGATACTTTTGGAGAAAGATATATGGTTAAAAATTCTTTTTTTTTTAATTTTTTAAGATTTTATTTATTTGACAGAAATCATAAGTAGGCAGAGAGAGAGGAGGGGAAGCAGGCTCCCCGCTGAGCAGAGAGCGGGATGCAGGGCTCGAACCCAGGATCCTAGGATCATGACCTGAGCCAAAAGCAGAGGCTTTAACCCACTGAGCCACCCAGGTGCCCCTATGGTTAAAAATTCTTATCCCTGCCTCCTAGTTGACATCAAAACACCCATTCCACACTCATTGTTTTTCTAAAGAGCTTTATTGAGGTACAATTCATATAAAATCTGGCCATTTAAAGTGCACAATTCAATAACTTTCGGTATATTCACAGAGTTGTACAACTCACCAGAGTCAATTTCAGAACATTATCATCACCCCCAAAAGAAACTCGGTACATTTTCCTATCACCCTCCAACCCTCCCCTCCTCCATCCCTAAACTTAGGCAACCATTAATCTCCTTTCTGACTGTATTTTCTATTCTGGACATTTTATATAAATGGAAACCTACAATATGTGCCCTTTTCTGTCTGGCTTCTCACTCAGCCTGATGTTTTCAAGGTTCATCCATGTTGCTTCACGTATCAGTATTTCATTTCTTTTTTATGGTCAAATCATGTTCCATTGCAGGGATATATAACATTTTGTTTATCCATTCATTCATTGATGGCCATTTGGGTTCTTAACACCTTTCAGTTTTTACAAATAATGCTGCTTTGAACATCCATGTAAAAGTTTTGTTTAGATGTATGTTCTCATTTCTTTTTGGTTTATACCTCGTGGTTAATTGTGGAATTGCTAGGTCATACGGCACATCTATGTTTAATTTTTTGAGGAACTGCCAGTTTGTTTTCCAAGGCACTGTACCGTGTAATACTCTCATCATTAGTGTATAAGGGTGCCAATTTTTGCACATCCATGCCTTATAATTACTTACTTTTGATTCTAACCATCCTAGTGGTGTGAAGTGGTATCTCATGGTTTTGGTTTGCATGCCCTTGATGACTAAAGATAATGAGCATTTTTCTTGTGCTTGTTGGAGAACTGTCCATTCAGAGTCTTTCTCTGTTTATTAATTGAGTTTTCTTCTAATTTTTGAGTTATAAGCATTGTTTATATATTCTAGGTATACATATCTTGTCAGATATATGATTTGTAAATATTTTCTTCATTCTCTTGAGTTGTCCTTTCATTTTTTTTTTAAGATTTATTTATTTGAGAGAGTGTGTGTGCAAGTGTAGGGAGGGGTAGAGGGAGAGAGAAAATCTTCATCAGACACACTGAGCATGGAGCCCAAGGCAGTGCTTAATCCTAGGACCCTGAGATCATGACCTGAGCTGAAACCAAGAGCTGGACGCTTAACTGACTGAGCCATCCAGGCGTCCCTCTTCTTTTTTTTTTTTTAGGTAGACTCCATTCCTGAGTTGGGGCTTGAATTCTTTTGACGCTGAGATCAAGAGACCCATGCTCTACTGACTGAGCCAACTGCCCTAGTCTTTTCATTTTCTTGATAGTGTTCATCTTCTTGATTGTCTTTGCAGTACAAAATTTTAAAATTTTGATGAAGTTCAGTTCATCCTATTTTTCTTTTGTTGCTTGTGCATTTGGTATTCATATGTAAGAAACCTTGTTTAATGCCACAATTTGGTTTTAGAAAAAAATATTTTTTAAAGATTTTATTTATTTGACAGACAGAGATCACAAGTAGGCAGAGAGGCAGGCAGAGAGAGAGAGGTAGGGAAGCAGGCTCCCTGCTGAGCAGAAAGCCTGATGCAGGGCTCAATCCCAGTGTCCTGGGATCCTGACCTGAGCCAAAGGCAGAGGATTTAACTCACTGAGCCACCCAGGCGCCCCTAGTTTTAGAAAAATTTTATCACTCCTACAAAGTCCCTATACTTTGTTTACAACTGATCCTCAGTTTCACTGTAGGTCACTGATCTGTTTTCTGTTTTTCGAAATTTGTCTTTTCTGAACATTTCATACGAATGGGGTTATCAAATACGTGGTCTTTAATTTTTATTTATTTGACAGACAGAGATCACAAGTAGGCAGAGAGGCAGGCAAAGAAAGAGAGGGGGAAGCAAGCTCCTTGCTGAGCAGAGAGCCCAATGTGGGGCTTGATCCCTGGACCCTGGGATCATGACCTGAGCCAAAGGCAGAGGCTTAACCCACTGAGCCACCCAGGCACCCCAATGACTTAGAATTTTTTAAGGTTCATCCATGTTGAAGCATGTATCAGTTTTTGCCTCTTTATTGCTGAGTCATAGTCCATTGTATGGCTATGATCTGCTAATGGACATTTGGATTGTTTTTAAGGTTTTTTGTTTTTTTAGCTATTAAGAATATTTTTGGAGCTGCTGTGAGCATTTGCATACCATTCTTGGTGTAGACATGTTTTTATTTTTCTTGAGAGGTTTCCCTAGAGTAGAATTTTTGGGTCATATGATAAGCTTATGATTTACTTTTTAAGAAACTGTCAAACTATTTTCCTGGGTACTATATAACATTTTATATTCCCACTATGTGTAAGAGTTCTAGTTTTTCCACATCCTCACTAACATTTGGTATCACCTGTGTTTTTTTTAATTAATTAATTTATTTATTTATTTTAAGTAGGCTCCACTACTAATGTGGAGCTAGAAGTCAAAACTGTGAGATCAAAAGTCACACGCCCTACAGACTGAGCCAGTCAGGTACCCCTGGCATTATCTGCATTTTAAGAATTGTAACCATTCTGTGTGTGTACATGTGTCATGGTATTTTATGGTTTTATTATTTTTTAATTTTTAATTTTTTAAAGATTTTTTTTTAAGATTTTATTTATTTATTTGTCAGAGAGAGAGAGGGAGAGAGAGCAAGCACAGGCAGACAGAATGGCAGGCAGAGGCAGAGGAAGAAGCAGGCTCCCTGATGAGCAAGGAGCCCGATGTGGGACTCTATCCCAGGACGCTGGGGTCATGACCTGAGCCGAAGGCAGCTGCTTAACCAACTGAGCCACCCAGGCGTCCCTAAAGATTTTTTTTTTTTTTAAGATTTTATTCTTTTAAGTAATTTCTGCACCCAACATGGGGCTTGAACTTGCAACCCCAAGATCAAGAGTCACACACTGAGCCAGCCAGGTTATCTTCTGGTTTTAATTTGCATTTCCCTGATGGCTAATCATTTTTTAATATGGTGCTTAGCCATTCATTTTTTCCATAAAATTCCTTCATGTTTTTCTGTTCATCTTAAAATGGTTTAGATTCTTTTCATTATTGAGCTTTGAGAGTTCCATATTGTGGATACTGGTCAGTTCTAAGATTATAAGGTAGGTAATAATCGGAAAATAATTTCTCCATTTTTGACTTTGAATTTTCTTTCTTTCTTTCTTAAGATTTTATTTACTTGACAGACACAGATCACAAGTAGGCAGAAAGGCAGGCAGAGAGAGAGGAAGGGAAGCAGGCGCCCTACTGAAGAGCCTGATGCGGGGCTCGATCGCAGGACACTGGGATCATGACCTGAGCTAAAGGCAGAGGCTTTAACCCACTGAGCCACCCAGCCACCCCTAATTTTCTTGCCTTTGTAGCAAAAGTTCTTAATGAAGTTCAGCTTACCCATATTGAGTTGGTTTTATCTGTGGTAAGGGTCACAGTTTTGCTTTGTTTTTGCGTACTGATAGCAGTTCTCTTGGGTCTCGTTTGTTGAAAGGGACAGGTACCTTTTTTTCCTTTTTTTTTTTTAAATATTTTATTTGTTTATTTGACAGAGAGTTAGAGCACAAGTAAGCAGAACGTCAGGGAGAGGGGAAGAGAGAGAAGCAGGCTCTCCGCCGAGCAGGGAGCCCGATGTGGGGCCCGATCCCAGGAACCTGGGATCACGACCCAAGCCGAAGGCAGCCGCCCAACCAACCGAGCCACTCAGGCGCCCTGGGACAGGTACTTTTGAGCAGAGCGGGTTGTGCAAGCCCAGGGCCGTTCCGCCAGCAGTCGCCCTGCATAGGGTTGAGTAGAATGCGGTAGCGTGCTGGTGCTCCATGGTGAGCAAAGAAAGGATAGGCGGATTACCAAGGGCCTTGGTCTGGTCTCAGTTCGTTTTTGGAGATACTTTGTGCCTCGGCTGGGTTTTTTGTGGCGACTCCGGGCGGTACTACAACTCCCAGCATGCACTGCGCGGGCCTGCTCTCTGCGGGGGCAAACTAGACAGACCTGGAAGTGTGGCTGCGAGAGAAGGGCTGGGACACGGTTTCTAGTACTGAGATCGATTTCTCAGGGTTTTGGCCTGCACGAAGGACTAGCAAGCCGAACCCTGAGAAGTACCACTTCCCCGCTCAGACACATTCCCGCCCTCTGGTCCGCCGTAGCCTCTCTCACGGATCGCTACCCGACTCGTTTCTTCCTCGAGTTTCCCGCGGGCACTAACCCTTGAAGAGGACCAACCGCAGCCGAGAGTTTTGCCGACCCGGCCAACCAGAGGCGAGATGGAAGAGGCGGGGGTGGGAGCCGCCACAGTATCCAGGAGAGAGTCCATTTCTCCCGTAAAGGGCGAGTCGCTCCTGCTGGGGCCCGGAGGGGAGCAAAGGAGCTGCGGGGGGTTGCGGAAGCGGAAGGACCCCTCCCCGCTCCGTTGGGGACCGCGGCGGGGCCGGGCTTACCTTTCAGCGGTCCCCTCCAGATGTCCAACCCCAGCCTCGGCCACCATGTCGCACCAGACCCCTCTGGGCACCTCAGTGCCACACGCCAGCTGCCTAGACCTGTGGAGGGAAAAGAATGACCAGCTAGTTCGACAGGCCAAGGTAACACGGTTGCTGGGACCCTCGCTTACCAGAAAGGGGGTTTCCGGTGGATTTACTGCAGCTGATGGGGGAGGGATTGAGTTTGGCTTCCCCCATCAGGAGCCAGAAATGACTGGAGAATGTCATCCCTTGCCACTGTTGCAAGGGGAGAAATAAGGATTGATCCTCAATGATACCTCATCCCACATCTGTTAGGTGGCTCAGGACTCGGGTCTGTCTCTGAGGCGACAGCAGTTGGCTCAAGATGCACTGGAAGGGTTCAGGGGACTCCTCCATAGTCTGCGGGGTAAGTAGGATACTCCTCAGGATAGTCAGTTACCTTCCCCCAGCTAGAGACCACTTCCTGTTCTGCATTTCTGGAACTGAGAAAATTCCTCAGGGGGCAGGGGATCCTATTTAAGTCACAGACAGGACTGTAGTGGAATTCACTTTGGTGCAGGTGAATCTCTTTGCCCCGTCACTCGCCCTTTCCAAACTGTGCAAATGGCCATTTTGGTTGGGGTGAGGTGATCTTTGGGTTTGGATCTTATTTGGGGAATCCTTCTGCAGGGAGTGGTTTGTGAGATCAATTTGTGTTCCTCAGGGCTCCCTGCAGCTGTTCCTGTTCTCCCCTTGGAATTGAGTGTTACCTGCAATTTCATTACCCTGAGGGCGAGCCTGGCCCAGGGTTTCACTGAGGACCAGGCACAGGATATCCAACAGTGCCTGGAGAGAGGTGAGGACCAGAGATTGCTTTCCATTTCCCTGCCAGACTGTCTGGGTTTAAGTACTTGCAAAGGGGATATCACGAGCAATAATATTTGTCACTTCCATGGAGAGAGTTGCTATTCTCTTATCCTCCAGGTGCTCCTCAGACCAGGAGCACTTTTGTGATCTTTGGGCTCCTGCAGGAAGACAAAAGGAGAGATGAGGTCCCAACCTCAGCTGTATGTGTGTCCTCTACAGTGCTGGAGACCCAGAAGCAGTTGGGGCCCAGACTGGAATGTGGGCTCAGGGGGCTGTGGGACTCCGTTCTCCATTATTCCACCCTTCTCCTGGAGGTGCTCCCTGCCCTTCATCACCTGGCTGGCCTGCAGGCTGCCGTCTGGCTAAGCACTGACTGTTTGGGGGACTTGACCTTCTTGCTGCAGACCTTGAATGGCAACCAGGTAATTTGGGAAGTAACCTGGATCTAAGGGTCTCTTCCTATCTCTCACCTGTCTCAGTGGCAGTAGCATCATTTTGTGCTGGAAAGGCTGCTGGGTTGGTGGTTAGAAGACCTGGATTCTCTCTGGGACTCTTGGTGACATTGCTCTGGTTGGTCTTTCACTGGGGGGATTCTCTTGAGTGGTGGTTTGTTTTTAATATTTATTTATTTGTTTTGAGAGAAAGAGAGAGGGAGCACATGCATGGGGTAGGGCATAGGGAGAGGGAGAGAATCTCAAACATTCTCAAGCGTAGAGCCAGATGTGGGGCTCGACCTTACAACCCTGAGATCATAATCTGAGCCAAAATCAAGAATCTTACACTTAACCAACCCAGCCACCCAGGTGCCTCTTGAGTGTTTTTTTAAATTGCTTAATGATCTTGGATAGGGTTAGGGCTTTTATTGACCTTGCTGAAGTCATCTCCCAGCTTTAGTCTTCTCATCAATAACCCACACATGGTTCTTGCCCTGAGTCCTCTGGGCTCATACTGAATGAGGAGGCTCACTAGAACAGATCATCAATGCCCCAAGGTTTTCTTCCTCCCTTTATCCTCGCCCCATAGCTATCTATATCTTAAAACTGAGGGAACAGGAATCAGGAGGACCCTTGATTTCAAGGTCCAGTCAGGATAGACTGAGATAGGAGAGGAGAGATGGTTTTTAGGCTTAGAGCCTCTGATCACCCTTCTTTCCTCAGAGTGAGGCCTCTGAGAATCTGCTGCTGCTTCTGAAAACTTGGAGCCCCCCAGCTGAGGAGTCAGATGCTCCATTGACCCTGCAGGATGCCCGGGGCTTAAGGGATATCCTTCTTACAGCTTCTGCCTATCGCCAAGGTCAGCTAGCAGTCCTACTCATCCCTTCCTCCCCACTCCCTGTCTTAAGGGGTTCTTTGGCTCAAACCTTCCCTGTCATGTTCCATTCAGCTCACTGGAGCTTCTCTGTACTTCTTGTTACCTATCATCCCCCTGCTTCCTTAAGTTTAAACCCTGAATTGACCTTAGGCCTCCAGGAGCTGATCACAGGAAGCCTGCCCAGGGCACTGAGCAGCCTGCAAGAAGCAGCCTCAGGTCTATGCCCACGGCCTGTGTTGGTCCAGGTGTACACGGCTCTGGGGACCTGTCTCCGTAAAATGGTAAAGACAGTCCTAGGGTGGGTTGGGGAAATTATGGGTGTTATAGACAGCTTTCTGCTTCATGAGGGTAGCTGAGGCTTGTGTCCTCTCAACCTTCTAGGGCAATCCACAAAGAGCTCTGCTGTACTTGGCTGCAGCCCTGAAAGGGGGAGCAACATGTGGTCCTCCACTTCTGGAGGCCTCTAGGCTGTATCGGCAACTGGGGAACACAGCAGCAGAGCTGGAGAGTCTGGAGCTGTTGGTTGAGGTAAGGGACTGAAGATACAGGGATTGCTGAAGTGTTTGTGTTAGGGAGACTAATCAAATTGTAAATAGAAGGAAATAGGGCTCCCAAAGGTTAAAGATATACTTTTCTCTTTTTGTCCCTTTTAGGCCTTGAATGTCACTCATAGTTTTGAAGCCCCTCAGCTTCTCATTGAAGTAGAGTTACTACTCCCCAGACCTCACCCAGCCTCACCCCTTCATTGTGGCACACAGAGCCAGGCCAAGTACTTGCTAGCAAGCCGATGTTTACAGGTGGGAAGGTGAGGTTCCACTGCAAGGCTCATCTGAGCTCCTTTTCCCATTTCTGATGCCTTCCCTGGGGTGTGATTCTGCTTCTGTTCTTGCACGTCAGCTGTGTGGACGAGTCAGTGGTAGGACATAGGTTTCCACTCCTTGATCTTCTGCCTTATTGCTGGACCTGAACTTAAGACTCTTCACCCAGACACTAAGCTCTTGTATCTTTAAAACTCAAATCAATCGCTTCTTGGCCTTTTGGCTAAGATCAAGTGTAAAACCCTGAAATCTCCTCCCAAATCCATTTTGTAAGGAGGGTAGCTCCATACTGAGCTTGGATTGGAGCCCCAAGCTCCCACTCTCCCTACTCCCCAGGGACCTTGAGCATCCTTTTGTTAGTTTAGAGCCCTTGGAGGACCCTGCTAAGGGCCTAAGGTGAAGCTCATAGGCTATGACTTCTCAGGGCAGAGGATGCTGCAGAGCATTACTTGGACCTACTGGCTCTGGTGCTGGATGGCTCGGAATCAAAGGTGGGTATGTCTTCAAGATTCTCTGTAATGGAGTGAGAGGGTTGGAGTCTCCTCTGGAGTAGAACAGGACTATTGTTTTCTCTTTCTTCTGCTACTCTGTCTGTCCAAGCTGGAAGGCCAGACCAGGAAGGCTCTCGAGCAAAAGGTCTGGGGTAGCAAGCAATGGGTGGTCTCTGTGGTACCAAAGCCTGGTGAAGAGGTTGGGGATGGTGACTAATGTCTCTTTAAGACACTGTGTCCTCTTCCCACCCCAGTTCTTCCCCCCGCCTTCCCCTCCAGGGCCTTGTATGCCTGAGGTGTTCTTAGAGGCAGCTGTAGCACTGATCCAGGCTGGCCGAGCCCAGGATGCCTTGACTGTATGTGAGGAGCTACTTAGCCGCACGTCATCTCTGCTTCCCAAGATGCCCCAGCTGAGGGAAGATGCCAGAAAAGGAACCAAAGAGTCACCACACTGCCCATCCTGGGTCTCTGCAACCTACCTGCTTCAGGGTCAAGCCTGGGTGCAGCTGGGGGCCCCAAAAGGGGCAATTAGTGAATTTAGCCGGTGAGCTCAGGAAGCCAACCAGAATCCTAGGGGAAATGTGGAGGGATAATTTGCTGATTGGGACCCGAGTAAGCTCCATTCTTACCGACTCCCCCTAGAGTTTCTGAGGTTGACTCTTCCTCACCCCTATTCTGTGTCCCACTTCAGGTGCCTTGAGCTGCTTTTCCGGACCACACCTAAGAATGAAGAACAAGGTGATCTAGACTCTCAATTTTCCTCTTCCCTCCTGGAAGGGGAGGGTTGGTGAATGTGTTGCCTTTCCTTGCGTCCTAGCCTACCTTTTTAAAAAAAGGTCGCGGGGTGGGGGGACTCCAGACATAAGAAGAGAAGGAGGAGTACTTGGGATTCTGTAGTACTACGTGCCTGTGTAGCAGGGACACACTTTTTGACTTCGGGGTGGTCCCCAGGGCCTGCTTCCAATGGTGAGAAGGGGTGTATATCAGATGTGGCACTACAACAGCTTCGGGCAGCTGCCCTGATTAGTCGTGGACTTCAGTGGGTGGCCATTGGCCAAGATACCAAAGCCCTACAGGACTTCCTCCTCAGTGTGCAAATGTGCCCAGGTATGTATATTTGCATGATATCAGCTATGCCCAGATGTACAAGGACAGAGAGGGCCATCCGGGAGGTACTTGGGGATCAGTGGAAGAGTAATGTTCCCAGATAGAAGGGGATGAATGGGGTTGTACCGTATATACCCAGGGATATACCCTGGCTTGAAGACGTTTGCAAGTGTGTGTGAAGGCTCTTTGGAGTTCCTCAGTCTTTCCAGTGTCCTCAGACACAAAGACCACAACTATGCTCGGAGTATGCTGGGGAGAAGCAGAGTCAGCTGAGCCTTTTTTTTTTTTTTTTTTTTTAAAGATTTTATTTATTTATTTGACAGAGAGAGATCACAAGCAGGCAGAGAGGCAGGTAGAGAGAGAGGAGGAAGCAGGCTCCCTGCTGAGCACAGAGCCCAATGCGGGGCTCGATCCCAGGACCCTGAGATCATGACCTGAGCCGAAGGCAGCGGCTTAACCCACTGAGCCACCCAGGCGCCCCAGCTGAGCCTTTTCTTGGGCGGGCAGTACCCGGGAGTAGGAATGGTTGGGAATGGAACCTCCTGGTTCCATGTGTGACTGTAGAAAAGATACTTTCCTGCTCTAAGCCTCAGTTTCTCCTTTTATAAAATGCTTAAGGCTGTGTCAGGTTCTAAGCCTTTCTACTTTGGGGTGGGGCTACAGGTAATCAAGACGCTTCCTTTCACCTGCTTCAGACTCTGAGGAGGATGGATCGGAGGGATGAGGCCACTGCTCTCTGGTGGAGGCTAAAGGCCCAAACAGAGTTGCCACAGGAGAATGCTGCATGGTGAGGCTGAGGCCTGCGGGGTTGGGGCTGAGGGCAGTTGGCTTCCTGGAGTCCTTGAGTCTGTTGGGGGTGGTAATGAATGAAAGGGATGGAGTGGCTGCCTATCCTTCACCCTCAGACGTCACTCTTTTTGCTCTCCAGGTCTCTCCCCCTGTACCTAGAAACCTATCTGGACTGGATTCATTCCCCCGACCGTGAAACCCTTCTTGAGGAGTTTCAGACATCTCTGCCGGAGGCTCGTGATCTGTAGCTGCCACATTTTAAAGAGCCTGAGCTGGGGCTCCAGTGGCCCATTTCTCCATGGGGAGGGCTTTCTGCTTTACCATTCTTGAGCAGTGTGGGTGAAATGGATCATTCCTGTATAAGTCTGGCATTGGAGAAGTTGGTAGGAGTCCTGCAAAATTTGGCCTAGTTACTGCCATTCTGGTTCCTTTGCCACCAAAAAGGCATTAACTTTGCTTATGACACCTTTTTTCCTATATTCCTGTTAATTGTGTTGAGTAAAATGCATATTTATCTCTTGTTTGCCTACTACATATACTTGAGTGGGAAGGCTCACAGCTGTCTGATTCAGTTGAGTGCTGGTTACCTAAGATGCCCTCTCCCAACATCATCTACCTTATGAGATTGAGTTCTGGGTAGAAGAAAGGGCCACAGGAATCCTTGCAGTGGCTTTGGTTCTTTCTGTTGCCTAAAAGTCAGAGTCTCAAAGCCCAGGATCCTGTGCAAGGTCACAGAATGAGTGGAGCTGGGTCTGGAAGGTGGTCTGGGCAGACCTCTCAGGACAAGGGCAAACATTTGGTTCTTAGAGGGGAGGGACAAGCAGACCTCTGAGTCTCTAAGTGACTCCCTACCCCTATCCCAAATTCTAGAAATTTGGGATTTGACAGTCTCAGTCAACCCTGCCTGTGTGGATAGGAGGTGAAGGGTGAATTAATATAATCAGCATGATACCAAATCTGTTTATTGAATTTAGTCAGGGCTAGCTGGCATTTGGGGCCCAAGGACTTCAAGTCTCAGCATGCAGTTTTCTTGCTGCTTTGGGTTCTATTGAATCTACTGGGTTCTGTGGTTGCCTTTAGACTCCTTTTTGGACTTGAGTGCCCTCCCTCCTCTAGCCATTAATATAAATACCCAGTGGTAAGAGGAAGCATGTACCTCCAAGCTCTGAGGAACTGTAAAGCCTATGGGATTAGGGTTACCAGAGGGTGCCACAAGAATAGGGTGGAGTGGATTAAAAGGTGGGGTGCTAGTCAAAGGGTTCAGAGTAGGCATGGCTCCAGCCGGCGTTTTGAAGAAGCCAGGAGAAGGTTTAGGGTGGATCCTCAGGTTTGGGAAGAAAATGGTGTGTAGGTTATCACTGCAACAGGACTAGACTAATACAAGGGTTTAGTCCATTGTGCCAGGTTCTTCAGCAGGGTAAGATCAGGAACCAATGAACTGGAGCCAAGTGGGAGAGTCCGCCTTCCAGGGATTAAAGGCTCTTTTTTTCGCCCGTCGATCTGGCCCCATCCTTTTCGTTGATTGGTCGCAAATTCCAATCCGTCGAGGAAGCGTAGCGCTGCGGCCAATTGACGTGGCGTTACTAGGCGTGTTGCATCCCTGAGGCGGGAGCCAGGCCGCAAGCGAATTTCCTGATTGGCTCTGGTCGGCGGGTTGCTGGGGAGAGGCGCGGAGAGGCGGGAGGAAGTCCCCAGTCCAGGCGCTGATTGGCTGAGGTGAGAGCACCTCTCCTTCCGATGATTCGGCTCTTCTGGGTTCAGTCTCAGCGCAGCGTCTGCAGCCGTCGTTTGAGTCGTTGCTGCCGCTGCCCCCTCCCGGATCAGGAGCCAGTGTATACCGCCCGCCCACTGCCTCGGTACCGCTAGGAGGAAACGAGAAGGAGGCCGCCTGCGGGTTTGTCGCCGCAGCTCGCCCCCTGCCCGGGAGAGCAGAGCCCCGGCCCAGTCGGTCGCCTGCCACCCCTCGTAGCCGTTACCCGCGGGCCGCCACAGCCGCCGGCCGGGAGAGGCGCGCGCCATGGCCTCTGGAGCTGAGTGAGTGTGTGTGCGCGCGCCCGCCCGCCCGCTGCGGGTGCGCGCACCTGGGGAGTCGCCGCGCTGGGTAGGCCCGGCGGGGCCTGGCCGTGGGCGCGTCTAAGAGGTGGAGGCAGGGAAGGAGGGAGACAGGGAAAGCAGAAGGGGGGTGATGAGGGGCCGCGGTCCGGTCTGGGCCTGGCTGCGCAGCCGCGCGCCCCCTAGGCCGGGCTTGCGTTGGGCCTGGGTCGGGGCCTGGGCCAGATCGTGCTGTGTCATGCAGGCCCGGCCGGCCTGATTGGCTCCCTGGGAACCACTGTCCCGTTCTTATGAAGTCTCCGGTCCACATGGCCGGCGCGGAGCCCCAGGGCCTTAGGGCGCCCACCTGCGATCAGGTCTACTATCCGCGGAAGGCCTTTGGTCCCCAGAGGGAGCAGGCCCTGTGGGCCTGACGCCCTAACTGGGCCCGGTGGGCGTGGACTTTAGGCCACGTGAAGGCCTTAGGAGCTGTGAGACAGGCGGAGGCCGGAGCGGGGAACTGGGAAGACTCGGCGAGCTCATGGAAGCTCACGACGGCTGTTTCGGAGCTGGGTCGGCCTGTCCCTTGGTTGACATCCTCACGACCTGAGTAGTGAGGGGCTGTTAGGGGGTGGGGGGCGTAGGTTTCTGGCCTTCGTAGTTTATGTTGGTTGTTCACATGATAAAGCTTTAGTCAGTTTTCCTTAATGTTAGGAAGTGGGGGGTGGGAAGTAGGAACTTTTCTCTACTGTTTTGGGCGTTTGCTAAAGTTCGAATCTCAGTTGGTAATTTGCGGGCCTTCCTCGATATCAGCCTTTGTGATGAGAAGGTTAGAGTTGCCCTAACTCTTTGAACACACACGCTCCTTTCTCCAAACCGCTGTGTTGAGAAATCTTGGGTCGTCAGTTCCTCAGGAAAGCATCAGATAAGAGATCACCACCTCAACCCCTTTGCCCATTATATTTAGAATCAAGAGCTTTAGATACTGAAAAAGGGGGAAAAAAAAAAGCCATCCTGTGGAAACTCTTATGCAAATCACTTTCCTGACTTGAAGAGAATTAAGTTTTTTGAGGTGTGTTTCTTTTTTTTTTTTTTTTTGGTCTCTAAACCGAGATGAAGTATTACTTGGGTGTCTTTAAAAGGACCATTACTTATTAATACTTACTCTCTTAGGTTATTTAGTCAGTCATTTATTTTCAAGACTAAAAATAAGAATTCAAAATTCTTGGAACGTGGCATCATAGATGGTTTCTAACCTCTAGGTCATCTTGATGACTCTTACCTGAATTCCCTCCAAGTCCCCTGTGGCCCATTGGAGTTCTGGAAAGGGCCTGACTCATGCAGAAGACAATGGGGGATGTCCCCAAAGAGCCTCCAGGACTGCTGTTGGCCCACGATCAGGCTGAAGCTCTCTTTTAGAGGTTACTTCCTTTGATCTTAGTAGATAGATAGGGAAGTAAAGGTCTTTGCCTTAAGAGAAGGACATACTGCTCATCTCCATTGCCAGGGTCAGGAAGGGTAGGCAGGTTAGTTTTCCTAGAATGCGGCTTTGGGGTTAAAATATAAACAGTGATGACTAGAGGCGTCTGGCATTTTATTTTTCTCTAGCCCCAGTACCATAGATTAAACAGGAAGGTGGGCAGTCTTTGGAAGGTATTTTGATGTGTGGGAGAGAGGGAGAGTTGATGGGATGGAATTGCCTTCAGCTGCCATATTGACCATACTTGTTCTCCAGCGTGTTGATAAGCACTGGAAGAGTCTGCCTGCTATGCAGCATTGTGCCCAGAGTGCTACATTTTTAGGTTGAGGAGGCAAGTTTAAGCTGAGAAAACTCCACTCTTAGAAATCAGTTTTGAGGTGATGATTAAAGACGTAGCCTATGTGAGAGGATCAGCAGATTTGCTAGATGAATGGGATTTGTATTTCTGTTGAGTATATCAGGACCAAAAGATGGAGAAACCTCACAATGCCCTCGCTGGTATTCTGGAATGTAGGCATCTTTTTTTTCTTGCAAGTTGTGAAGATACATCCAACATAGGAGGGTGTCTGGCCTGTAATGTATACTTGCTAATTTGTTAAATGAAGGAATAATTAATGGGAAAGATTCCTTTTTATTTCTTCATTTTCTCCGTTTTCTGGTCTCCCTGTTTTGGTTAATATTCAGGTTTTCCTGAGCCTTAGTAAAAGAGGATAACTTTTCAAAGGGAAAGCCCACTGAGTCTAGTTACTGAAGATTGAAGAAGAGGTGGGTAAAAAGTTGGTATAAAGTGAATAATCTTCAAGGAAATGATTGAAACTATTTAGAGGGCTTAAACTGAGTTTAGACTCAGGCAGCCTTGATTTGGGTGAGGGATTTGGATTTGCTCCATGTCTCAGCATTTCTTGGTTTTGACTTTTTGAGTCAACATTGTGGAATTGTATGTCTTTGCAGCGATTTGTGAAGCTGTTTTTGAGCTTGGCCGTCTTTTTGAAGGTTTCATATCTGTTAGTTGAGTTGTTTTGTTTTCCCCAAATATCATGGTCTTTATGCTTGGCATTTCTGTGGTATACCAAATGCGCTGGCATTCAGCTGGTTTAGACAGTAAGGACAGTAGTGCTAATGATTTTGCTTCATTGTCCCCAGGCTTGCTTGGTGGGACTTGGGGCTTCGCTGAGCCCTACAGGAAGTTGTCTTGCTCACTTCATTCTCCAAGAAGGTTAGCAAAGAAAGAGCTTATGCTTTGTTCTGCAGTGCTAATCATTGTGACCATTAATACCATGTGCCAGGCATTGTGTTGAACATTTTGCATTCGTTATCTCACTTAAGACAATAATCCTGTAAGATAGGTACTACTGTATTCACCTCTCTACAAATGAGGACATCAACTTCCAGAGAGGTTAAGTAACTTGCCCAAGATCACAGTTAAGCAGTGGCAGGGTTGGGATTCAGACCTAGCAGGTCTTACTGTGAGCCCCTTCTCCTAATCGCTGTCTCATATTAAGACTGTTGTCATTTCTCTAATTGTTATTCAGCCTCTACATCTATTTAGTCTTCTCAGGCCATAGTTTCCTGACTCTGGGGCAAGATCACTTGGGGCCTTTACAGCTAGGTTACCAGTGCTCAGAATACCAAGAGCTGCTGGAATGGGAACTGTATGTGCTAAATATTACTCTATATGACCTTGGCTGAATATCTTTTATCTCACATCTCTGGTTTAGGGACAGCTTCATTTATCCACTATTTCTTTCCTAAGTGTGAGTTTTAATGACTGGTGGGGCCCTTGGGACTAGAGTATGTATTGGGACTAACTTCATTTTCTTTCTAGTTCAAAAGGTGATGACTTATCAACAGCCATTCTTAAACAGAAGAACCGTCCCAATCGGTTAATTGTTGATGAAGCCATCAATGAGGACAACAGTGTGGTGTCTTTGTCCCAGGTAAGTTGGGTCCAAGGTCTAATCTTTCCTCATTGCACTTAACCTGAGGGCTTTTCCCAGGTTTCTTTCCTTGGGTTTTTTGTTTGTTTGTTTGTTTGTTTGTTTTTTGCAGTGACCGCAGAAGAGCAGGGTTTACTGGGTATTCTAGCTTCCAAGGGCTGCTGCTTAACCCCTGGCCCAGTGACCCAAAGCCCTTAACCTTCTTTTCTCAGCCCAAGATGGATGAGCTGCAGTTGTTCCGAGGTGACACAGTGTTGCTGAAAGGAAAGAAGAGGAGGGAAGCTGTGTGCATTGTGCTTTCTGATGACACATGTTCCGATGAGAAGATTCGAATGAATAGAGTTGTTCGGAACAACCTTCGCGTACATCTAGGAGATGTCATCAGGTGTGTGTCGGGTTCTTGTCCCCTCAGGGATGGGAGGCCAGAGACAACCTGAACTATAGACAGGACCCCAGCAAAGTCCTTGGCAGCTACACAAAGCAGAAGCCTCCTAGCCATGGGAAGACTTACTATAGCAAGACTGTCTAGGTTTTGTTTCTTCCTCCCTGGGACTTCAGAATTTACTTCTGCTGACCCTTGGGACAAATTGGATTTCTGTGACTTTCATGATGCCTGTCTTCCTTCCTTCCTTCTTTCCTTCCTTTCTTTCTTTGCCAGAGGTATAATTTATCACATGCTAGACACTGGTTTAGGATGCCATTTGAGGGTGTGTGTCTATAAAATGATCTCACTGTTATGTTGAAATAATGGCTTGTATTGGGGCCAGAATGAGGTGGAAGTGTGGGCACAGAGGGTGGACTCCTGAGTAAATAAATTTTTTAAGGATCCAAGTTAATATAGGAGGGAGGCATAGTTTGAGTCAGATCCCTGAATAGCTTCAGTTGGAGTGATTTTGCCCTTAACTTTAGGCAAGAGGCTTCCCCATTTTGGAGTCATCATTAGCCACTGCTGTTCAGCCACCTGTCATCTGGCCAGGAACATCTCAGACTTCCTGATTATTTTTCATGGATTCTAGGTTTCATGTATCCTTCTTCCTAGAGGTGCTTAGTCACTTTGTCAAGATGCTCTGATCACTTGGCTGAGAAGATTTTTTTCAGTTCTGTTTCTTTGATCCTGACACTTGTCTGAGGCCTCCCTTTGTAATATTGGGTTACTGATACAGAATGGGTCATCTTTGGATCTCTCTCACTGAAGACCCTTCCTCCTGTTTTATTTTGGGGGCTTTACATGTGTGGCTCTTCCTTTTGGCTTGCTGATGAGGAGTGAGCAGCCCCAGTAGCTTCTTCTAAAGGCTCCTGCTACTACCCAACCTGAGTATGACTTGTCTTAGTTCTACTTGGCTGCTCCTTTGTCCTCACTCTCACACTACCGTCCTGCCTCTCTTCACCTAAAGCCATCCCTGCCTTTTCTCTTTCGCTCGCCATCAGCTCTCTGTGCCAGGCCCTTTTGGACACCCAGTGCTTGGGGCTGCAGTGTGGTTGGTAATGTGGAGTCTGCTTGTCATCCTCAGCATCCAGCCGTGCCCTGATGTGAAGTACGGCAAACGTATCCATGTGCTACCCATCGATGACACGGTGGAAGGTATCACTGGCAATCTCTTCGAGGTATACCTTAAGCCATACTTCCTGGAAGCTTATCGACCCATCCGGAAAGGTGAGAGCTAATTTAGAGACTGAGTTTAAGGATGGTTGGTTGTAGGGCTACCTAGGAGTAAACCTTGGATTGTCTTTATCTCATTCTCATATATGTGTGCTTATACATATATTCTGCACCCATGCTTATGTGTCCTCTCCTTCCCTCTTTCTCCCTTCCCCCTGCCTCATTTTCCTATTTCTACTCCCTGTTTCAGTAGAGTAATCTATCTTCTTTTGTCCCAGGAGGAGGACTTGGGCACTTTTGACTGTGTCCCAGTCCAAAGTGTATTTAATATTTAGCACATCCTGACCATTGGTGGTGGTTGTGAAAGCTTGGTTACTTATAGCCCAGAAGTCAAAAACCTTATGGGCTTTAGGCCAGAGGCTAAAACCTGATGTACCAGAAAACCCATAACGTTTTGTTCAGCGTCCTTGAATGGCAGTGGGACTCTTCACAGCTTAGTTTTTTCCTTTTGCCTGATGGCTTAATAAAGTGGAGGTGGGAAGGGAAAAGCAATATCTAATGAATTTGGTGTTTTAGACTCCAGGTACTGATGAGGAATTCTCACTTGCTCTGGTATTTGACCTCTCTGACTTCACTTGTGCTAATTGCTCTCACAGGAGACATTTTCCTTGTCCGGGGTGGAATGCGTGCTGTAGAGTTCAAAGTAGTGGAGACAGATCCCAGCCCTTACTGCATTGTTGCTCCAGACACAGTGATCCACTGTGAAGGGGAGCCTATCAAACGAGAGGTGAGTTCTTTCCTTCATTCCAGTACCCAGTTTCATAATTAAAGAAGTGGGGCAGTCATGTGGTAACTACTAAAATCGGGTGGGTGCTCTTTGGGACGCCTGGGTGGCTTGGTCCGTTAAGCGTCTGACTCTTGATTTCAAGTCAGGTTATGATCTCAGGGTTGTGAGATTAAGCTCCGCTTTGGGCTCTGTGCTAGGTATGGAGCCTGGTTAAGATTTTCTCTTTCCTGGGGTGCCTGGGTGGCTCAGGTGGTTAAGCATCTGCCTTACGCTCAGGTCATGATCCCAGAGTCCTGGGATCAAGCCCCGCATCAGGCTCCCTGCTCACCTTCTCCCTCTCCCACTCCCCTTGCTTGTGTTCCTGCTCTCTGTGTCTCTCTCTGTGTCAAATAATTAAATAAAATCTTTAAAAACAACAAAAAAAAAGATTTCTCTCTTTCCCTTTCCTTCCCCCCACCACCAAAAAAAAATTAAAATAAAACTGGTTGCTCTTTGGAACTAAGCTCCTTTCCAGAGGTGGGAAAATTTCTCAACTATTCATTTTCAGACCTGTGTGTTTCCTAGAAGTATGTGATACCAGGGATTTTTTTTTTTTTAAGATTTTATTTATTTATTTGACAGAGACCACAAGCAGGCAGGGGGCGGGGGTGGTGGAAAGCAGGCACCCCCGCAGAGCAGAGAGCCCAATGTGGGGCTTGATCCCAGGACCCTCAGATCATGACCTGAGCTGAAGGCAGAGGCTTAACCCACTGAGCCACCCAGGCACCCCGATATCGGTGATTTTTAAGATCTAGATCATTTGGGATGTCTGGGTTGCTCAGTCAGTTAAGCGTCTGCCTTCAGCTCAAGTCGTGATCTCAGGGTTCTGGGATCGAGTCTCGCATTGGGCTCCTTGCTCAGCGGGGAGCCTGCTTCTCTCTCTGCCTGCCCCTCCCCCTGCTTGTGTGCTCTCTCTGATAAATAAAATCTTTAAAATAAAATAAAATCTAGATTGAACCCGAAAGATCTTAAGTGGTTAGAATAATTTTTGTAGAAGTGATATTGATGATGGCATCCAGACTTCTGCCTGTTTCCCAGAGTTTCCAGCTTTAGGTCTATGGGGGAGCCCTTACGAGTAATAATACTAAGGATAGTAGTGTGAAAGGGAAAGGCTGTGCTAGAAATCTTTGCTTTGGGATTTTTAGAGTTGTTCTTTGAGTCAGGATCCCCTTAGAGGAAATTCTACACTAGATTATAGAAGGGTTTAGAGAAACTCAACTTTTGGTGTTACTGATATCCTGCCTTCTTTTTTCTTTGTCTCTATATCCAGGATGAGGAAGAATCCTTGAATGAAGTAGGCTATGATGACATTGGTGGCTGCAGAAAACAGCTGGCTCAGATAAAGGAGATGGTAGAGCTACCCCTCAGACATCCTGCCCTCTTTAAGGCAATTGGTGTTAAGGTAAGCATCCTGGGCCCCGTGAGACATAATCTCGGCTGGTGACTAACTTAGAATCAGGTAAGTCCATTCTTTGTTACATGTCTATTTTTTTTTTTTAAACAGTCCTTTAAAAATGTAAAAAACCATTGTTATCTCATGGACCCTATAAAAACAAATACTACAGTTTGCTAGCTTGTTTATAATAGTATCACCTAACAGAAGTAGAACTTTCAGGAAATTTGCAATGTGAAGGGTCCTGAATCCAAAACATTTGAGAACTGCAGATCTACAATGTAACTTCCTAACCATTTGCATATCATGGGGCACACTGAAGATGAAATTACCCCTTTATCTAGTATGTACCATACAAATAATTTTATCTTTTGCGTGGGCATTTCCCATGTGCAGCCTGTGAATGAGGCCACTTAGGTGGCTAAGCTAGTCCTGGCCCTTGTCTGTCCAAAGTCAAGCCCTTGACCTAGTGGCCTCTTGCTGTTTTGTAGTCCAGGATCTTCAGACTTAGCCACATTAGAGTTTCTTAGGTGGTTTCTGTGCTGAGTCTTGTATGCAACGTATGTCATAAATGTCAGTTTTCTGACTGTATTTTCTCTGCTAATAAGAGGAATGAGTGAGTATGATCTGAAGTAAACTTTTCCTAGCAGTTAATGCTGAGAGCTTATTTTTATTGATGTCAGGGTCAGGCTCTGATTCTCACCCTCTCTAGATAGAGCCACGGTCAAACCATTTTAGAGTGGATGGCGTTGAGAGAAGGTAGGACTCTGAACCTAAACATATCCTCTGTACTGTTCCTCAGCCTCCTCGGGGAATCCTGCTGTATGGACCTCCTGGGACTGGGAAGACCCTAATTGCCCGAGCTGTGGCAAATGAGACTGGAGCCTTCTTCTTCTTGATCAATGGTAGGAGACTTGATTCACCTTTTTTTGGCTGGATCATACTCTGAGATGAGCATGATCCAGGTTCATGAACTGGAGAACTCACGGGCGTTTATTTCCACACATGTCCTTGTGTGTATTTCATTATCTTTCTTCTGCTAGGGTACATTATGGACAGATAAGCAACAAGGGGAAGGTATTGTACTCTGGTGCCCCCGACTTATCCCCCTTGAGAAAGATTGTGGAAAGGCTGAAGGCATTTAGAGGGAGCAAGATAGAAGGAGAACTCAAATTTTGTCTGCAAATTTATTTGAGAGGTTTTGGGGGAAGACTGGCTGAGATTACCTGGCTCCTTGAGAATGATAGAGGTCTAACTAGTGTGCTGCTTCTCCTGCTCTGGCCAGAAGTCCCAGAGCATGTGCTTTCGTCTTGACATTTAGAGCTTGACTGTGAGATGGGTGTTGTGCGTTCCTTGGCTTTTCTTCAGCCTAGTTTGGTGGCTGTCCTGGGATAGTGTCTGGTGGAGTCTCTGAGAAAGTAGGCAGAGGTTACCACATTTTCATACAGTGCCTGTCTCTGGGCTGGGCAGATAAGAGATTATTTCTTTTAGGATTGAAGAAGGATACAGTTTTGTCATTGTTTGAATTCTGTATCCTTTCAGGTCCTGAGATCATGAGCAAGTTGGCTGGTGAGTCTGAGAGCAACCTTCGTAAAGCCTTTGAGGAGGCTGAGAAGAATGCTCCTGCTATCATCTTCATTGATGAACTAGATGCCATCGCTCCCAAAAGAGAGAAAGTAGGAACTTATCTGAGGGGATAGTGGGGGTTGAAAGGTCCTCACTTCACTTCTGACCAGACATCCTGTCCTGACACAGACCCACGGGGAGGTGGAACGGCGTATTGTATCACAGTTGTTGACCCTCATGGATGGTCTAAAGCAGAGAGCACATGTGATTGTAATGGCAGCAACAAACAGACCCAATAGCATTGACCCAGCCCTTCGGCGATTTGGTAAGGACCCCAGATTTCTTTCAACCCTCCTCTTGTTCAAAGGGAGACTGTAGCTTTACTGAGCTGAGTCTCTTTGATACCATGCCTGTCCTTCATTTAATCTGAGGATTTCTTGAAGCTCCTTGCAGTGATAGGGCCTGGGGTCCTTTCCCTTACTCTGTGTCCTGTCTAGGGTGACCAGCCATTGTGGTTTGCCTGAGACTGAGGAGTTTCCCAGGACATGCAACTATCAGTTCCAGGACAGTCCTGAACAGAAAGGGATGGTTGGTCACCTGAGACTTGTCCCTTCTTCCCTCTGGACCAGAAATGAGCCCTGTCTGTGTTCACACACTGTCCCACAGGTCGCTTTGACAGGGAGGTAGATATTGGAATCCCTGATGCTACAGGACGCTTGGAAATTCTTCAGATCCATACCAAGAACATGAAGCTCGCAGACGATGTGGACCTGGAGCAGGTGGAGTGATGAAGAGGGCTGGCCCTGAATTATGATACCTGTTCCTGGGCAGTTAAAGTGAACATAAGCTTAAGATGTAAAGAGACTGATTTTGATTCTTGGACAGGGGAAAGGAAGTGATCTGAGATTGAATCCAGGAAACTGGAGCTGGCATATTTCTCTGTTGACCCCACATTATAGTAAACCAGAACTTTGAGGTCAGCTTTATTTCCAGGCCTCAACTCTAGGCTTGACTACTTAAAACCCAGCCATGAAAGAACTGCTAGTATGTGTTCAGGGAAATGGGAGGACCCAGAGATAGGAGTATCGGGAAGGGGCCAGGATTTTATATATACTCTGAGCCTCCTAAGGCAGCTAGGTCTTACAGAGTAGTAAGTAGATCTTTTCTCTGCAGGTCGCCAATGAGACTCATGGGCATGTGGGCGCTGACTTAGCAGCCCTGTGCTCGGAAGCTGCTCTTCAAGCTATCCGCAAGAAGATGGACCTCATTGACTTAGAGGATGAGACTATCGATGCTGAAGTCATGAACTCTCTGGCAGTTACTATGGATGACTTCCGGGTAAGGACTGTACCCCTATCTCAGGTATACACACGTGCATTTTGACCTTTCCATTGGTAAATCTCATCCCCAGTTTTTCTTTTTAGTGGGCCCTGAGCCAGAGCAATCCATCAGCACTGAGGGAAACTGTGGTGGAGGTACCACAGGTAACCTGGGAGGACATCGGGGGCCTGGAGGATGTCAAACGTGAGCTTCAGGAGCTGGTCCAGGTAGGGTAACTGGTCCAGAGTGAGTCATTGCTTCAATATATTGTAGGTGGCTTGGGGTGTTAGTAGTTGAGTTCAAGAATTGTGAGAGCATAATTCATGAACCTGCTATTCTCAATTTATAGGCACCAAGGACACTGCCCCTAGAGAACCAGATTTTACACCATAGGAGGGATGCTGCTCTTTGGTTAGGTTTGTTTCAGACTATGGGGGTGTGCCAAACCATCTTTCCTTTTCTTCCTAGTATCCTGTGGAGCATCCAGACAAATTCCTCAAGTTTGGCATGACACCCTCCAAGGGAGTACTCTTCTATGGACCTCCTGGCTGTGGGAAAACCTTGCTGGCCAAAGCCATTGCTAATGAGTGCCAGGCCAACTTCATCTCCATCAAGGGTCCTGAGCTGCTCACCATGTGGTTTGGAGAGTCTGAAGCCAATGTCAGGGAAATCTTTGACAAGGTGAGCTACAAGCAGTTGAGCTGTCTATTCACTTGTTTGGCAGCAAGGCAGCTTTTTCTTGGGAGAATTGAAGCCATCTTGTTCTGGAGCAGTGAAGATCACTTTAATTGCCTTTCCTTCTCAGGTCTGAGAGACCCAGTTATGTTAATGCTTGAGTCTGTGTATCTCTCCCATAGGCCCGCCAAGCTGCCCCCTGTGTACTCTTCTTTGATGAGCTGGATTCAATCGCCAAGGCCCGTGGTGGCAACATTGGAGATGGTGGTGGGGCTGCAGACCGAGTCATCAACCAGATCCTGACAGAAATGGATGGCATGTCTACAAAAAAGAATGTGTTTATTATTGGCGCTACTAATCGACCTGACATTATTGATCCTGCTATCCTGCGACCTGGCCGCCTCGATCAGCTCATCTATATTCCTCTTCCTGATGAGAAGTCCCGTGTTGCCATCCTCAAGGCCAACCTGCGCAAGTCTCCAGTTGCCAAGGCAGGTGCAAGGGCATTGGTGATAAGGGATTTCTGTGAGTGCTCAGCCTAGTATGGAGTTCAATTCCTGGAAAAGATTCCATTGGGGGAAATACATTGGGGTTAGGGATGTCAGGGGAAGATGGAAGATTTGAAGGTATTAATACAGTTCGTAATCAGGAGTAAAACAGTGGCGGAAGATGGCACGGACTAATATTAGGAGTGCTTGGGTGGCTCAGAGATCAGTGTATTGCAGGGGAGGAGAGGCTAAATGGTAAGGTCCTATTGCTTCTTTTAGGATGTGGACTTGGAGTTCCTGGCTAAGATGACTAATGGCTTCTCTGGAGCTGACCTGACAGAAATTTGCCAGCGTGCTTGCAAGCTGGCCATCCGTGAATCTATCGAGAGTGAAATTAGGCGAGAACGGGAGAGGCAGACCAATCCATCTGCCATGGTGAGTTTGCATCTTTTCCCCGTATGTACCAGTTGTGGGGAGCCAAGGGCAATCTCTACCATGCTTTGGAGTTAAGAGTTGTAAGGTTTTGTAAAGATACCTGATAAATGCCCTGTTAGGTGGACGTCAGAGAGAATATGGAGTATTAATCTCTTCAGTCTGGAATTGTAAAAGCTGAGGAGAGATGTGTAGTCTAGTCTGTATGCTCAGCCTGAAGTAGGCTCTGTGAAGGAAATCAAAATATGATTGTGCACATAAACAAAAAGAGCAGGATTTAGAACCTGCGATCCATGGGCCTGTGTTCCTTGGTGATCCATGGACCTCCTGAAATTAAATGCAGAATTTGGGGTGTGTATGTAAGCTTCATAAAGAAAGGGAATCTATATAATCTTGTATGTTTTCTAGTGTATTTTGGCACCGTGTTAGAGACTTCATAAATGAATAAATGAATGAATGAAAAACTTTACCTTTTGTAGGAGTTTTGAGATACCCCTTCTCTCCCGTAGAAGCTTAGAAACTATTGATATACTTAATTCTGTGGAGCAGTCCCTTATGTCACAGCAATCGGAGTGGCTTCTTAGTGGAAGAGCTAGAGTTTGAGCTGGGTTATGAAAGGAGATTGTAAAGGCTAAGGAATAAGGAAATAAGTAGCCCAAATAACTGGCTCAAGAAATAGGATTGCAGGAATTGGGGGAAACCTGGATAGATTTAAGAGGGCATATGTTACTGGAGTGAGGCCATGAGGTAAGGTGTCATCTGGATGTGGTAAGTGCTGAAAGTCATTAATCTTTTTAAAATTTAGGTGGTTTCAGTTTTTTGTTTTGGTTTTTTTTTTTAGAAGCTTTATTTTTAAAATTTACCTTTATTGAGATATGATTCACATGTAGTAAAAGTCATTCTTTTTATATATACTGTCTCTGTGCATCTTGACAAATGTATTTAAGTTCTATAACTATTATCACAGTTTAGATAAATTTCTGCCCTAGAAGGTTCCCTCATGCCACTTTAGTACTACAGCTTCTTCTTTTTACCCTAAGCCCTTGGCAACCACTAACGTGATTTTGTTGCCACAGTTGGGCTTTTTCCAGAATGCACTGATGGGTTTTTAAACAGGGCACTGACTCAGTTTTAGGAAGATTGGCCTTTCAACTTAACTCGGTTTGGATTAGAGGAGACAGTAAGGGAGGGGAGTGTCCAGGAAGGCCAGGAAAGGAATTCGGGCTGGACTTTTAGCCCTGGTGGTCTGTGTTTACCAACCTTATAGGAGGTAGAAGAAGATGATCCAGTGCCTGAGATCCGCCGAGATCACTTTGAGGAAGCTATGCGCTTTGCCCGCCGTTCTGTCAGTGATAATGACATCCGGAAGTATGAGATGTTTGCTCAGACCCTCCAGCAGAGTCGGGGTTTTGGCAGCTTCAGGTAATTTCATTACAGTGGGCAGTTCTTAAGTTGTTTTCGGGTAATGATACAACCAGGATTGTGGAAATCCTAAGGAGGCTGGAGGGTTAGTTGTGAAAATCCTACACAGGCCCTATCCTAACTCTCTTTTTTGGCTCTGCTTTTGTGCATACAGATTCCCTTCAGGAAACCAGGGTGGAGCTGGCCCCAGTCAGGGCAGTGGAGGCGGCACAGGTGGCAGTGTGTACACGGAAGACAATGATGATGATCTGTATGGCTAAGTGGTGCTGGCCAGCATGCAGCGAGCTGGCCTGGCTGGACCTTGTTCCCTGAGGGTGGGGGCATTTGCCCAGGAGGGACCAGGGGTGTGCCCATGGCCTGCTCCATTCCTCAGTCTGAACAGTTCAGCTACAGTCAGACTCTGGACAGGGGGTTTCTGTTGCAAAAAAATACAAACAAAAGAGATAAAATAAAAGCGATTTTCATTTGGGAGGCAGAGAGTGAATTACCAACAGGAAATTGGGCCTTGGGCCTACGCCATTTCTGTTGTAGTTTGGGGCAGTGCAGGAGACCTGTGTGGGTGTGAACCAAGGCACCGCTGCCACTCCCCACAGTAAAGCGTCTGCACTTCACTCAGTGCTACCCAAGCCCTCCCTCCTTCCTTCTACCCAGCCTGGGCAGGAGGTTGAAGGGCCACAGTTGCTGGGTGTTTATATAGAGAGTAGGTTGATTTTATTTTACATGCTTTTGAGTTAATGTTGGAAAACTAATCACAAGCAGTTTCTAAACCAAAAATGACATGTTGTAAAAGGACAATAAACGTTGGGTCAAAATGGAGCCTGAGTCCTGGCCCCTGTGCCTGCTTCTTTTCCTGGGAAGGGCCTTGGGCTATCCCTTACTGTCAAGGCCCTCTTCAAATGTGAAAAATTAAAGATTGCACCCTCTTTGCCCTTCTGATTTACTGTAGTATGAACTGCCACCTTGCCCCATGTCTGTATCATCACTGAGTAGGACTGCAGGGGAAGGGTTGCAGCCTGCCTTATGGAGATCCAGTTATGTTTGATGTGGATGGTAAGGTTAAGCCTGCAGAGCTCTCTTTTTTCCCTGACCAACGACCGAATTCGGCTGCCCTCCAAAAATCTTAAGGGTTGCAGAAAGAGAATCCCTGTCTGAGGTGGATATTGTTTACATGCATCTGAAAGTCCTAAACATTGATGCTCTGGTTGAGGATTACTAATTATGTCCACCTTTATGTAATTTGTATTATAAAAAATATGGTTTTTTTTTCTTAATATAAAATTCTAGTATTGGATGTGTTTTTTTCCTAAACTTAACATCCTCCTCTGCTCACCCTTTTCAGATGATTGCTTGCATAGTCTTGTCCATGTCCAGGTCTAGAATATCCTTTTTGTTCAACGGGTACCAACATAATCACTTAATGCTTTTGGGATCAATACTGTGATGCCTTACCTAGAGAGGAGTATGGTGCAGAAGAAATAATCCCCAGTCAGCTTTTTATTGGTCTTCCTAGTACTTATGCCAGTCACTGGTATGGATTACAAAGATAGATAATCTGCCAGGACAAGATAATTTTATTGGCTGATGGAACTGGGGCATTTTGCATTTGTGTGCTGTGAAATAGAGATTTTTGGACGTTAGATATTGGGTTGACTCTTCCCTTATTCTCCATGATACTTTCTCTGCCACATTCTGTCTTTCATCCTCTTCTGGTTTTCCCACCATATACGTGTCCTGATGGCTAGCCTTCGGTCTTATTTCCACTTTGAACATTGTCATTCTGTCATCCATATGGCTTATCATTGGGTTGGCAGCCTAACTTTATTGTGGGCCAAAGAGACAATCTTTTGGGGGAAAGACATTTGGGTGGTGCCTTTGCATCAAGCAATAGGATCAGATTAGAAGACAAGTGGTATTTTCTTGCAAAATATGTAGAGATACTGGTTGATATGTGAGAAATTTGAGTTGGAATGATTGTTTTGCTTTTACATGTCACACAAAGTGTGTTTGTAGAAGACCGATGGAGCTCTATAGATCCTTTAGGAAAAAACAGGGAACAAGACTTACAGTGAGAGAGAGGCCTGGTTCTGGTTTTGGCACTGGAGCTTATAGCGGTGTAGCTTTGAACAAGGCACTTAATTCTTCTGGGGCTTCTGATAGGTAAAGTGGTTGACAGTGCTTAGCAAACTGTAGAAAGCAGTGTGAGGAACTGTCCGCTTACACCTGCAGACACCTGCATACCTAAACCAAGAGGCAAATCATATAGGCAGTCTCATTTTTTCCTTCCAGTGTTCATAGAAAGAAATTGGATTTTACAATTTTACTATAGCTAATCGCTTCTTTCATAGGACAGGTGCTACAGTTTGGAGATGGATTTCTAACCAAGAATATAGCATGAAACAGACTATAGAGGACCAACAGTATACTGCAAATGGAAAAGCAAAGATGAAACTATAAACCCAGTATCTTAAGATATATTCGTTTTTATTGTTTTTTTAAGGAGGCTCCACACCCAGCATGGAGCCCAACACAGGGCTTGAACTCATGACCCTGAGATCAAGACCTGAGTTGAGATCAAGAGTCAGATACTTAACCAACTGAACTACCCAGCACCCCAGGATATATTTGGATTCAAGATACTGATCTTAAAAGTTGCCGTTAAAGTCTAGTCACAATGCATATGAGAGCACAGGTCTGCCAGTCGTTAATTCAGCTGAACTGAGCCAAATGTTAATTGTTTGTTATTCTTTTCCACCAAGGGCTTAAAAAGATATGCATAGACTCATGAAATGCCCCTGTGACAAGTAGAAATTAAGAATTGCATTGTGTTTGGGGTGCCTGACTGGCTCAGTTGGTAGAGCATGCAACTCTTGGTCTCAGGATTGAGTTCAGGCCCCATAGTTAGCGTGGAACCTACCTAAAATTAACCAAAAAAATTAAAGAATTGCAATGGCTTTGAGATTATTTGGGAGGCGGGGGCAGTAGTTGGGAAGAGGGAAAATATCTTCAGTTCCACTCCTGGCCAGCAGGAGTGAGTTCTGGGCTAAGACCCTCTGGACAGGTTTAGGCTAAAAAAAGTTTATTTAAGCTTTGGAACAGAAGAATGATAGGAGGCGGAGGAACAGCATGTACTGTCTGTTTTTGTCCATTGTATATATGGAATAGAGGGAATATTGTGGAATGAAAAGTTTAGCAGTGGATTGGGAATGTGGATTTGACCTCATAGAACCTCAGCTTCTTTTTTAGGGGCTTGATAGCCATACTATAAGCAAACTGGTGCTGTCAACAAGGTACAGATTATGTGGCTGCAAAGAGGGGGAAACCATACCAAGACAAGAATCAGAAGGCCCTAGAGGTAGTCTGAGCTGGGCATTAAAGGAATGTGGGAGACTTGACATGGAGCGCAATTTGAGCAAAAGGCACAAAAATCAGGAAATACGGAGCGTGCTTAAGAAGCATCAGGTTGACTAGCAAGGGAGTGTATTTGGAAAGGTCAGCCACATCATGAAGAACCTTAAATTCTGGGAATGAAGTTTATTTTTTTTTATTGTTTTTTTTTTTTAAAGATTTTGTTTATTTGATAGATCACAAGTAGGCAGAAGGCAGGCAGAGAGAGAGAAGGGAGGAAGCAGGCTCCCTGCTGAGCAGAGTGCCCGATGTGGGGCTCAATCCCAGGACCCTGGGATCATAACCTGAGCCGAAGGCAGAGGCTTTAACCCACTGAGCCACCCAGGCGCCCCAAAGTTCCTTTATTTTTTAAAAGATTTTAAGTACTCTACACCCAACATGGGGCTTGAACTTACCCCCCAAGATCAAGAGTTGCATGCTCTACTGACTGAGCGAGCCAGGTGCCCCAAGTGAAATTTATTTTTTATTTTATTTTTCCTGCTACATTTTTTTTAAAAAAAGATTTATTTGTTTTAGAGAGAGTATGTGTGCATGTGCACATATGCAGTGGCGGGGGCGGGGGCAGAGAGGGAGAGTAAGTCAGGCAGACTCCCTGTTGATTGCAGAGCCTGACATAGGGCTTGATCCCATGACCTTGAGATCATGACCTGAGCTAAAATTAAGAGATGCTTAATCGACTGAGCCACCCAGGTGCCTCCCCAAGTGAAGTTTATTTTTCTTTTTTAAGATTTTAATTTTTTATTTGACAGAGCACAAGGAAGCAAAGTGGCAGGCAGAGGGAGAGAGAGAAGCAAGCTCTCTGCTGACCAGGGAGCCTGATGTGGGGCTCGATCCCAGGACCCCGCAATCATGACCCGAGCGGAAGGCAGCCACTTAACCAACTGAGCCACCCAGGTGCCCCATGAAGTTCGTTTTAAAGTTGTGGGTTTTCTGGGCAGTTTAGGCAGGAAGTGATAGATTTCAGTGCTAGACAATTCACTTATTTTCCCCCCCGTTTTTAATTGTGGCAAAAAAAAAAAAAATTCACTCAATTTCCAAGTGTACATAATATTGTCAGACATATGTGCATTGTGCATAGACAATTCACTTTATTTTTTTAAAGTAGTCATGCCCAGTGTGGGTGTTAAACTCACCACCTAGAGATCAAGAGTTATACCCTCTACCAACAGCGAGGCACCTTGACAATTCACATTTTAAAAACTTTTTGTTTTTATAGAAGCAGTAATGTGTATTGTAGAATTTTAGAAAAATACAAGCAAATTTTATGGGGTACCAGGTGGTGTAGTCTGTTGAGCATCTGACCCTTGGATTTCAGCTCAGGCTGTGATCTCAGGGTTATGAGATGGAGCCCTGTATCCGCACTCAGTGCAGAGTCTGCTTAAGACTCTCCTCCCTCTCCCCCTTCCTGTGTTCTGTCTCTAAAGTAAATCTTTAAAAATACATATGAGCACATTTTTATTTTTATTTTTTTATGAGCACATTTTAAAAATCATCATCTTAATAATTGGTCTATTTAATTACATAAAAATTTTCAAGCTTGGTACAGTGAAAGTCACCTTAAACAAAATTAGAAATTAAGCTACAGATTGGGAGAAAATATTTGCAGCCTGCATAATAGGATAATATCTGTGGTAGGTAGGCCCTTCCAGGAGGTCCACACCTTAATTCTTGGAACCTATGAATATATTATCTGGCACAGGAATTAAACATTGCAATTGAAATTAATGGTTGCTGTCTAAAATGGTTAGACTTCAAGATAGGAAGAGTATCTCGGATTATTCAGATGGACCCAATGTAATTACTGGTGTCCTTAAAAGTTGAAGAGGGAGGGGCGCCTGGGTGGCTCAGTGGGTTAAAGCCTCTGCCTTCAGCTCAGGTCATGATCTCAGGGTCCTGGGATTGAGCCCCGCATCAGGCTTTCTGCTCAGCGGGGAGCCTGCTTCCTCCTCTCTCTTTCGGCCTGCCTCTCTGCCTGCTTGTGATCTTCTCTCTTGTCAAATAAACAAAAACAAAACAAAACAAAAGTTGAAGAGGGAGGCAGAAGAGAGCAGAGTGGTAAGAACTTGACTTGGATTTGCTAGCTTTGAAGATGGAGGAAGACAGCCAGTAGCCAAGGAATGTGGGCAGCTTCTAGAAGCTGGGAAAGGCAAGGAATGAATTCTGAGTGCCTACAGAAATGAATGCAGCCCTACCAACCTTGATTTCAGCTCCATGGAACATGTCAGACCTCTGACAAATTTGTGTTTTGTGGTAAATTTGTTAGGGCAGCGGTAGAAAAATGGGTAAAGGGTATGAACAGGCAATTATAGAAAAAATCCCCATTGCCACTGAACATACGAAAAGGCGCTTATTATTATGTTCTTGGGGATAGATGAATTCAAAGAAATGGTCAGAAGTGTAGAGAACTTGTGGGTCAAGTGGGCGAAGAAGGGGACTGTACAGAGGATCAAGAACAGCTGACTAGACTCAGACCAGTTGTGTTCATGTGGATGGATGTATTTTTCTTTTTTTTTTTTAATTTTTTTTAAAGATTTTATTTATTTGACAGAGATTACAAGTAGGCAGAGAGGCAGGCAGAGAGAGAGGAGGAAGCAGGCTCCCTGCTGAGCAGAGAGCCCGATGTGAGGCTCGATCCCAGGACTCTGAGATCATGACCTGAGCCGAAGGCAGAGGCTTTAACCCACTGAGCCACCCAGGCGCCCTGGATGTATTTTTCTAATGTTCACTTGCTCTGAAGTTTTTCTCTTGGGTAGCATTGGACTCTGTTCTGTCGTTATAGTCTCCCCATGTAGAGTAGGGATGTGTGGACTCCAGGCTGATGATCTGAAGGGTTTGAAAAGTTAATTAAGCCTGCAAAATCCTGAGCTCTCTCATTCTCGGATCCTGAGGTAGTACAGCTGTAGCAGAAGTTAATAGGGAGCTGATATTCTCAGTACCGCAGACTCCAAAGATGACGTGAGAGGGATTGGTCTAGTTAACCTAGTTTATTAGGATTTCCTCTCCCCACCCCACAACTGGTTTGGCTTCAAATCTTAGGGTATTGGGTGCCAGTACTACCAGCCTTTCCTCTTACAGTTTTGGTTGGCAGGGGCCACGGGTGACCAGAAACTTGGCTAACATTCTTTGGAGACCCTTGGTAAGGGGAATCTGAGGTGTGGGGGAGGAGAAATGCTTTTCCATTTGGGCCCAAGGGCAGTGCTTAGAGTGTTGAGGGGTCAGGATGTGACCAGCTCCCAGCCCGGCTCCTCGCTGAATTTGGGGACCTGCAGCCTTAGAGTGAAGGTGGTGAGGAAGAGCAGTGTGTAGAGAGTTCTGGTCTTGGTGCTGAGGTCTTCGGGAAAGTCTGCTTACACGGGCTTCTACTGGTCGTCTTGCCTGGGCTGGGTAGCTTTTCCCTGTAACTGTGGATGACTCCAGTCTTGCATCCCCTCTTCTGTAGTCTCCTGCTTTGGGTTTCCTGGGGCTCTCTCTCTTTTTGGCTGAAGATGGGGCTAAAGCCTTGTTCTGTCTCTTACCTGAGGCAGGAACCTCAGGGTTTGAGGACTTGCTTAGGTTTGAGCAGTTCTCACCAGTCTCCATGCAAGCACATGGCCCCTGGCACGAGACCTCAGCTACTATCTTCATCTTCATTCTTTCCTCTGTCTGAGATCCTTGTTCAGCCCTGCCAGACCCTTGTGGCTGTGGCTGGGAAGAAGAGTGTGAGTGGTAACAGTGGGAGATCTGGACAGGCTGATGTGGGCTGTTAATTTTGGAGGGATGACAGCTTGAAGAGTGGGGGCACAAATTAGAGGGACGATTCTGCTGTGGGGGGCAGGAAGAGAGTCTCCAGGAGCCTGGAGTTGTGGAGCTCAGTGCAGAGTTGCTGCCAAACGACTGACTTGGGTCAGGGGATCTGGAAGCAGGGCTCTGCTGTAGTTTTTTCAGCCTGAGTTCCAACTCTGTACTCCAGTGCCAGGCCTGGATCCCAGAGTTAGGGGGCACCTCTGGGACAGCCTCTCCCTGGGAGGATGGAGTCTTTGCCTTAGTCCCTGGAAACAGTTCTCTCTTGGGTAGGTCAAGCTGGTTGGGCTCAATCTTCAGAGCTTTAGCTAAGGTGGCAGGCCAGGGTTTTAGGTGCAGGGGATCCACTGCTGGAGGACTGGAGCCCTGGGGGATCCCTCTTGGTTGCACATTCCTCCACAAAGAGTCAATATGTGGATCTGGTAGAGGGGCAGAGAGAGAGCTGGGGGTTGGGGTTGGGAGCTCAGTGGCCCAGCGGTTGTCTCTCTGCTCCACTGTTTCCCCCTTCGGCTTACAGATATGTTGGTCTCCAGGAGGCTCACTTATGTGAGACTTTGACTTAGAGTTTGAAGGTGAGCTGGGGCCCCATAGTGGGGACCCAGGAACACAACAGGTTTCTTTCTGCTGTTTGTTCCTCCCAATAGGCTCAGAGTCAGACAGGGCTCCCAAGGATCTGGCTCTTTGTGGGTCTTGGGATAAGCTGTAAGCTGGGAGCTCAGAGGGCCAGGAGTTCTTTCTCCTTTTTATATCCCCACATCTATCCTCAGAATCAAACAGGACCCCCATGGGGCTAGCTCTGAGGGGCTCAAATTTAAGAGCTGGGGATGGGCTGAGGGCCAGAGATGGAGGCTCAGAAGCCCAGGAATTCCTAGAATGCTCTATGTCCCTCCATGCAGCTTCTGATCTAGTGAGGCCTCCCATAGGATTGAGTCTGTGAAGTTCCAGAATGGAAGCTAGAAATGGGCTGTGGTCAGGGGCTGGGGACTCAGAGGTCCAGCGGTTCTCTCTCTGCCCTTCCAAAGCTTTGGACTCAGACAATATTCCCTGGGAACTCATTCCTAGGGATACCAGCAAGGAAGATGGAGGAAGCCTGGGAGAAGAAACGGGGTCTACAGAGACCCAAAGATTTTCTCTACTCTCCCTTCCATTCCACGAAGTCTCAGATCTTGGTGGGACATATACAGGGCTGGTTGAATAGAGTGCTGGGTTGAGGTCCAGGGCTGGGGGCCTAAAGGCCCATGGGTTTCTTGAATTTTCTCTGTGTCCCCACTGGGGCTTATACCTAGATGGATCTTCCAGAGAACTTTCTCCCTGGAGTTCTTGCAGGGGACCTAGGGGAGGGCAAGGGCATTGCATTGGAGACCTAGAGGTCTGAGGGCTCTCTCTGTGATTCATGGTTTCCCAGAAGTCCTTTGGTACAGAAGGTCCTCCTTCAGGGATGACTTTCTGGAGTTCTGACAGAGCATCTCGGACTTGGCAGGGAGCTGGCATTGAAGGCTCAAAGGCTTGAGAACTCTCTTTATGTCCTGTGGTTCTCCACTGAGTTTTATATCCAGGTGGAACTCCCAGGGGGCTGGTTTCTTGTGTCTCTGTCATAGGGTCTGCAGATTGGCAACGGACCAGGATTGAAGGCTCAGAGATTTGAGGATACTTTATTTGCCTTGTGGTTTCCCAGAGGGCCTTAGCTGCAGGCAAGCCTTCTATAGGGGTGACTTCCTGGAGTTCTGAAAGGGAAGCCAGATTTGTGCTGGGAGCTGGCATTACAGGCTCAGTGGCCTTGGTGTCCTCATTTTGTCCCATAGTCCTCCGTGGGGCCTCAAGCCTTGTCAGGACTCCCAGAAGGCTAGGAGGATACAGTGGAGAGTCAGAGAGTGAATCTAGGATGTGTTGTTGGACGCTGGGATCTGGTGGCACATCCCACCAAACCTCAGATAAGAGGGAGAGCTTAGAAGGTCTGGTTCTTTGGAGTTCAGGCTGTAGGTACAGGGGTTGATCCTCAGAGATCCAAGGGACCTCTTTCTGCTGCATAAGCCACTGTGTATATGCCTTAGCACCACATAGGACTCCCTGGTGGTCCGTGGGAAAGGACTTAAGATGGAAGGGTAGCGATGGGACAGAAGGGGAAGGAGGAGGAGGAAGTTGCTGAGGATCAAGGGCTATCCCTTCTAGATCTTCTGTAATACAGATTTTATGGGTAGGAGGCTGAATTGGGGAGCAATACTGGGGAAGCAGCAGATTGGACCTAGCCAGGAAGGCAAGCTTGTTGAAGAATACAGAGGGACCAACAGACAACTTCAGGGGAGACGGGCCACTTGAGCTCAGGAAGATGGTTTCCAAGGACTCACTGTGCAGAGAGGGGAGACCCCAGAAGAGCTGGCTTTTTCTCTGACATAGATAGCGTCCTGATTCTGTTTTGTGCCTCACAGGCAGGTTGGTCAGGATCTGAAAGGTGGGAAAGGATCTGGAAGAGCTTGGGCTCTGTGTTTGTACTTGATTTGGTGTCCTTATGGCTTTGTGGAGGTCCTCAGAACCACAGGATGGTTGAGATGGGGCTGTGGTGGCTTGCTCTCCAATGGAAGCTTCTTTGGGAAAGGAACATGGCTTCATTGGATCCAGAGATGTCTCCTCTTCTTCCTCCTCCTCCTCTTCTTCATCCTCTGACTTCTGCTTCCACAGGTGATCAAAGAAAGCCACATTGTACAGAAGTGGTAGGCCCTGGGGAGTGGAGAAAGATACTTCAGGCATGAAACCTTTCAAAGACACAAGGTGTGTCATAAAGCCCTTAATCTCTGTTCCACATCCAGAGGGAAGTTACTCACCCGGCCCCAACGTCTGTGGTCAGTAGTCACTTACCCATCTGGGCCATGACCTAGACCATATTTAGAGATCAGCATTCCCTACCATAACTACATCTAGGGTCAGTGATCATTCACCTGTCTTTAAATCCAGTATCCACGGTCACTCATCTGGCCTCACATTTAAGACTTAAAGTCCTTCCATGTCAATGATTTTTTTGCCTGAACTCAACATGTGATATCAAGAGTCATTCACCCAGCTGCACATCCATGTCACCCACCTTGCCTTGCATCATGTCCCCACAGTACCAGGGTTGAAGCTGTCGCCGCCTCCCAAGCTGCCACCACCTCCGGATCTGCCAAATCATGAACAGGAATAGTGTCACCAGATTCCCTGGACTCTGGAGGCAGCTGCTGCCACAGTGTCTGCAGGCCAGGGCATGCGTCAACTGGCTCCAGAGAAGCTCCATGTCCCCTTCAGCCCCAAGCAGGCCTTGTAACAGCCATTCCATTTTCCTCAGCCTAGTGGCAGTTTACCCCGAGGTCATCACTGCATCACAGAACAAAGAACTCCCATCCCCCACATGCCTAACAGCCGTTTCCCTGAATTTAGAGCCAAAACATTGCCTCTGTCAGGCAACTAATATTTCATAACAGTGAAACCTTAGTGATCCCTTTTGTCTTGATTGCCAGAGCCAGATTTATGCTTCAGACATTGTCATTAAGAACGTGGATTCTAGGGCACCTGGGTGGCTCAGTGGGTTAAAGCCTCTGCCTTTGGCTCAGGTCATGATCCCAGAGTCCTGGGATCGAGCCCCCCATCCCCACATTGGACTCTCTGCTTAGCAGGGAGCCTGCTTCCCTTCCTCTCTCTCTGCCTACTTGTGATCTCTCTCTCTCTGTCAAATAAATAAAATCTTCAAAAAAAAAAAAAGTGGATTCTAGCATCAAACTGCTTTATTCAAATCCTGGTGCTGCTACTTCCTGTCTGTGAAATCAAACTGCTTAATCTTCTAGTGCTTCAGTTCTCTCCCCTGTAAAATGGGGGTGATATTACCACATAGAGTTGTTGTGAGGATTAAATGAACAAATTCATATGATTAGGATAGAATATAGTATATGCTAAATATCTCTTTTGGGGCACCTGGGTGGCTCAGTTGATTTGAGTGGCTGACTCTTGGTTTCAGTTCAGGTCATGATATCAGGGCCCTGAAATCAAGCCCCACATGGAGCTCTGCACTCATTGGGGAGTCTGCTTCTCTCCGTCTCCCTCTGCCCCTTCCTCTGTGCGCGCGTGTGCATGTGCGCTCTCTTTCTAAAATAAATCTTTAAAAAATTACTTCTTTTAAGGTTTTTAATTATAAGCCTTGTTCCATCTTTAATATAAGGACTCTGTTTCCACCCTTCCCCCTTTTAAAATCTCGTGTCAGCTGTGAAATGTTTTATTTGACTTTAAGTTGGTTAAGATCTTTTTGGCAAGCATGTATGTGAATACAAATCAAATATGCTTGACCATTTTTCTTCATTTGCCCCTCTTTATCCTAAAACCACCACTCTGTTCCAAATGGACTCTTCCTTTCAGGGCCAAACTTCAATCTCTACCTTCGAGGTACAATTTAATGCCTCTCTTCCTCATCCCACCCCCATCAAAGGCCCTCTTAGTCTGATAGAAAGAGCACTGACCTGAAATTAAGACTTGGGTTTCCTAACTCTGTCACTAATAAGCTCTGTGATTTCAGACAAGAAAGATTTCTCCCCTAGGTATCATGAGTTGGACTAGATTTATTTATTCATTCATTCTTTAAACATATTTATTGATTGCCTACTATGGATCAGGTATTGTCTCAGGCTTGAGGAGATAGAAATAAGATAGTCTCTGCACTAAAGCAGGTCCCATTACAGTGGGGGGAAAACAGTCAAGTAATAGACAATTAAAATAGACATATACACAGGGTACTATGGGGTTAGAGGATGGTATCTAACCAGCCTGGGGTTTCTTGCCAGGGGCTGCTTCCCAGATGAGATGATTAATGCTTGGTTTGAGGAGCCAAGAAAATGAAAGTATAGGGAACAAGAGAAGGACAATTCACATCGGAGGAACAGCCTGTATAAAGGTGCTAGGGCAGAGAAAGCATGTACCATTGGGGAAATTGCAGGTATTTCAATGTATGGGGGTTGGAGAAGCAGTAAAAGATGGACCTGGAAAGACAGGATCACCAAAGCCCCTCAATTTCAGTCTGAGAAACTGAAATTTATCCTGAAGAGGATGGAAAATCATTGAAAAATTTGGAGCATGAAAGTGACAAGATCAAGTTTTGTGTCTTAGAACACTGGCTCTAGTGAGGGCAAAGAGATTGAGGAGAGATTAGTTAGGGAACTCTTGCTTTAGTTTAGTTTAGATGAGGCCTAAACCAAGGCAGTGAGTGAGAATGGACAATAATGAATTCAAGTAGAATTCCAAAGATACAATTGGTTAGACTTCATTACCAATGGCATGGGGTGGAGGAGAGTGGGAGTTGAGAATGACTCTAGGGTTCCTAACTCAGGAGGCTTGGTGTGTATATTAGTGCCATTTTTCTTTAAGATTTTATTTATTTGTCAGAGTGAGAGAGAGAGCACAAGCAGGGGGAGCAGCAGCAGAAGAGGGAGAAGCAGGCTCCCTGCTGAGCAGGGAGCCCGATGTCGGGTTCTATCCCCCAGGAGGACCCTGGGATCATGACCTGAGCTGAAGGCAGGTGCTTAACTGACTGAGCCATTCAGGCGTCCCTATTAGTGCCATTTTTCTGAAATAGCGAACACAGACCTGGGAACCAAGTTAGGGTTGCGGGGGAGGGTAATGGGCTCCATTTAGACATTCGAATGTGAGGTTTTTGTGACAAGGAAAAACTGGGCAGGAGGCAATTAGATACATGGATCTGAAGCTTGGAAGAGCAGTCTATGGTGGAGATGTAAAATTCGACAACTAGCAGCATATATGTAGCAGCTGAAACCATAAAAGGGTTAAAAATTATGTACTGATATGTACCATTTGGTTCAATGTGGCCAGCATTAAAAACTGGAGTAGCCAACACTATAAAACTAGCAGATTATACATAATAATCAGTATTTCAAGTTTAAAATCTGGCAGCAGAGACACTCATTTCCACTAAGTAAAGACCATTTTTTAAAAAAGATTATTTATTTATTTATTTGACAGAGAGAGAGATCACAAGTAGGCAGAGAAGTAGGCAGAGAGGGAGGGAAGCAGGCTCCCCACTGAGCCGGAAGCCAGATGCAGGGCTCAATCCCAGGACCCTGAGGTCATGACCTGAGTCAAAGGCATAGGCTTAACCCATTGAGCCACCCAGGCACCACTAAGTAAAGACCATTTAGAGCTAAGTAGCAGTGGCTCCCCTTCACCATGGTTCTCTCCATGTTCTCATCATTGATGTCAAAGCTAAGGCTAGTTGCAGTTTATCTATTGTTCCTGTGATTTTGTTTGCTTATATGTGTCCATTTTTACTTGTATTGCCTGCCTTGCATTTGAGTTTGCTACCTGTGGATGAAGAAGGTAAGTTGAGTCCTAATGGGAAACAGAAAAAGCAATGTTGAATACTTACATACTTACATTTATGGAAGGACAATTTACCAAGCTGTTAATTGTTTTCTCCTACTTCTTGCCAAAGGAAACATCCAGTAGGATAAAAAGGTAACTTTTTATGTTATGTATAGAATTCCTCTCTTCCAGGAGTTCTAGGTTTCTTGTCTCATGGAATTGGTAATAGATTTTAGTTTTCTAGTCCCGAACCCAAGTTTCAAGACACCCAGTCTACAACTTTATCCAGGCGCTTGTGTGGGAGGGGGAATTTAATTTAGCTAGGTGTTCTTGAGAAGGAGAAGATGGAGGATGATTGAAAGAAGACTTGCCCAAGGATAGAAGTGCGTTCAGAAATTTGAGAAAAGAGATAATAATAATGGGTTCCATGAGTGACAGGGTCTGTACAGAAGTCCACTGGGAGGCAGCAGGATTTTGGGGGAGGGGGGCAATAGGGCTTCTAATGGGGAGAGCCAATTTAATGGTTAGGGCACTGAACACCCAGCACATAGTCTTGGGAACTACGGTAGAAATGCTGTGTGCATACCTGAGAGAGATGCTGTGGAGCCACCTGCCTTTGAATGGACTGTATGCATTTATACAGTGCACATCCTAGTGGCAACTGTGATATACTCAAGAGCAGAGGTTATTTTCTAAGCGGTTTTTTTGGGTGGGGTGGGGGAAGGGTTGTTTTGTTGGTGAATGTATCATGCTAAAGGAAAAAAGCCCCTGCCACATCATGATTTAATAATGGATGTCTTCCAACACTAGTAAATGAGATTTGAACCAGATTTAATTTAACAGAAAAATTAAGTAATGTAATGTTTCTTGTTTCTCAGTGTTGTGGAACAAATTTAAAATCTTAAATTTTTACTCTTTAATAATACTCTATTAATCTTTACAACTTTTTTTTTTTTTTAAAGGATTTTATTCGTTTGAGAGAGAGAGAGTACAAGCAGGGGGAAAGGCAGAGAGAGAGGGAGAAGCAGGCTCCTCACATGCGGCTAAATCACAGGACCTGGAGATCATGACCTGAGCGAAAGGCAGATGCTTAACCATCTGAGCCACACAGGCGCCCCTACAACTCTTTTGTTTAATCTTTACAACCCTTTGAAGTAGGTATTGTTATTTTTTTCCCACATAAATGGAAACTGAGGCACAGAGAAGTTAATATAAATTATATAATTTATATAATTATATAACTTATTACTAATATATTTGTATAATTATATTAATTATATAATTTGTTACTATACAATATTATATATTATATGTTATATATTTAATTTATATATACATATATAATTTATATGTGTATATATAATTATATATAATTTATATTTATATATAATTTATATGTATATATAATTATATATATAATTTATATATAAAGTATATATAAATATATAAATATTTATATATTATATATTATATATATAATATATAATATGGCTATCCCAGAAAGCAGAGCCAGAGTTTGAGGACCCCCTTGCATTGTGAGGAATCATTTGGATATAAGAGACAGTAAATGAAATCCAATGGTGTAAGCAAATGGGATTATATTGACTCTAACTGAAGAGTTAGGACTGGCTGGTTTCAGGTAGTAGGGTTGATTCAGGAACTCATTTCAATGTCATCAGGATTTAGTTTCTGTTTCTTTCTTTTCTTTTTTCTTTTTTTTTAAGATTTTATTTACTGGGGCACCTGGGTGGCTCAATTGTTGAGCGTCTGCCTTCAGCTCAGGTCATGATCCCAGGGTCCTGGGATCAAGCCCTGCATCGGGCTCCTGCTTCTCCCTCTCCCACTCCCCCTTGTGTTCCCTCTTTTGCTATGTCTTTCTCTGTCAAATAAATAAATAAAATCTTAAAAGAAAAAAAAAAAGATTTTATTTATTTATTTAAAAGAGAGAGCACACAAGCAGGAGGAGGAGCAGGGGAGAGGGAACAGACCCTTCCTGCTGAGCAGGGACTCCCCCCGCCTCCCCGCAGGGTTTGATCCCAGGACCCTGGGATCATGACCTGAGCCAAAGGGAGATGCCTAACCAATGGAGCCATCCAGATGCCCTTATTTTCTATTTCTTGGCTCTCTTCTGTGCTAACTATATTCTCAGGTTTTGTGTCATAGCAGGTTCAAGTGAAGCTGAAAATGTGGTGTTGTGCTGACAACATTGTGCTTATGGGTTCCAGTTGGTCATGTATCCATCCCTGAACTACTCACTGAACTGCTCACAGGGAAAGAGAATGCTTCTTCTAACAGGTCAGAGTTACTTACACTCTACCTGCACATGGACTGAGACTGAAGAAGCCGGGATGTTGTAGTTCTCCAAAGGAAGCAGACTGTTTTCAGAAAAGTGTATGCATGTTGGTATCAAAACAAAATAAAACAAAATAGATGTCCACTACAGCCCTCTCTAACTTTTCTATTATGTTTTCTGGCTCAGCCATGCCATTATCCTTTTAGGATCTAAGGCTAAAGTTGAAGTATGAAGGCAGATCCTCTGAAGACTGGGGAAGGGGCTGGATGGAGCCCAGAGCAGCATCTTTAAGAGGAGGGAATCTATGGGAAACGTAAACATCTGTATGGATGGCCCATTTAATGACTCTCAATTCCTAGACTTTTTCATCTTAGAGTCCTTTACCTCAGCTTCAGTCCAGCTATGCCATATCTGAAGCCTCATCATGGACTGTTTTGCTCTCTAAAATAGTTTGGCATCCCATCCTCTGACTTCAACCTATAGATTTGTCCTAAATAGGCCAATTCTTCAGCCTTGTCAGAACATCCATTTCACTTTCTCCTTGTCCATCAACAACCTCTTGCCTTCATTTCCTCCCTTTTTATGATAGACTTCAAGGTCTATCACTTAATCACATCCCAAACACTTCTAAGTTCTTCCTTTCATCACTTTTACCTGGCAAAATCCCAATTCTGCCTCTGCCGAACCTGCCCTTTAGAAAGTAGCTCGGCCCTGATGTATAAAATTGTACATGTTCGTATCACTGTACATTCATGGTCTGTAACTAATGGTCAGCTCCACTATCACTTGAAAAGCATTTATTCATGCATTCCATTAAGTGCCTACTATGTGCTAGGCACTAAGTACTTGGGATACATCAGCTTTTGAAACAGGCAAAACTCCCTGCTCGTGGAGCTTATTTCATTTATTCCTTAAATGCTTTCCCATCCTAGGGACACCTGGGTGGCTCAGTTTGTTAAGGATCTGCCTTCGGCTCAGGTCATGATCCCAGGGTCATGGAATTGAGTTCCACATTGGGCTGCCTGCTCAGCAGGGAGCCTGCTTCTGCCTCTGCCTGCTGCTCCCCCTGGTTTTGCTCTTTCCCCTTCTGACAAATAAATAAAATATTAAAAAAAAAAAATCTTAGGGGCACATGGGTGGTCCAGATGGTTAAGCATCTGACTTTGGCTCCGGTCACGATCTCCAGGTCCTTGAATCAAGCCCTAGGTCCAGCTTCTAGCTCAAGGGGGAGTCTGCTTCTCCCTCTCCCTTTGCCTCTCCCCCTGCTTGTGCTCTCTCTCAAATGAATAAATGAAATCTTAAAAAAAAATCTTAAAAAAGAAAACAAAGTTTCCCATTCTATTTAAAATAAATTCAAACCTTCTTTACTTTCTTCAACTTCTCTTGCCCCTGCTCCTAGTAGATGGGCCAGATCTCCACTTTTCAAAGGAATGGAAGCCATCATATGGGAATTTTTCATCATTAAAAACTCTCGCGTTCAGTCTCCTTCCTTCTTGCTGCAGTGAAAGGTGTCTCTACGGGAGGCCCTTCTTCACCTAACCAGGCTAGGATGGGTGCCCTTATCCTACCACACTGCCGCCCCCCGCCCCCACCCGGCACTTTCCACACCAGACTGTAACTTGTGCCTTAATAATCGGAGGGCAGAGACCTTGTCTACCCAGTCCACTGCTTTAACTCCAGCATCTGCCTGGTAGTATTTGGCTAGAGTTCAGTATCTAGAATGAGCGATGGGCGGGATTTCTTGGAGAGGCCCCGCCTAGGTCCTCTTCCCGGGCTTCGGAACTCTTTCCCCAGGCTTCCTTGAGGCCTTGGCCACCTCTTGAGGCCTCACCTCCAGGTTGGAGGCCTCCAGTCTGGTGAGCCTCATTGGCTTCCGTGAGACGTGAGCTGGGCAGTTAAGCTCACAGCCGAGGTTCAGGCGGGACTTTAACAACGCCCCAGAGCCCTTTCCGCCGCGGGACTACCCCACCTCCCGCGATGAGGTTTCTGAGTAGGGGGCGCTGCGCGGAGGACCCGCCGTGGGTCAGAGCGTTGACGCGTCGCCGCTGCAGCGGCTTCTTCGCTGCCTAACCCGCTAGTCGTTCTTCCTCTCCCTCCTTCTCCCTTTCCTTTCCCCCTCTCTCTCCCCTTTTTCCTCCCGTCCCCGCCCTTTTTCTTTCCTCCCCTTCTCCCCGCCTCCTCCATGGCGATGTCGCGGGAAGGGCCCCGCCAGCAGCCCAGCCCCACTACCCTGGCCGCAGGGACATGGTCTTGTCCCGTGTCCCGGAGAGGCCCGGTGTCCTGAACATGTCTGGACTGGTCAGAGGACAGTGAGACCTCACGGAGCCACTCCTCCAGGAGAGGTCAGTTTCTCAAACTCTCCTTCCTTCACACTCATCCACAGGAGGCGGGATGCCAGACCTGACCCCAGGGAAGTTTCAGAGGAGGGTGAAGGGTGCTGTGAGGCCGCGGGGGGCGCCAGTGGGAGTGGTGGGAGGCAGCCCAGCACAGGCCCACTAGATAGGGCAGAGTGTCAAGCGGCTGAGGTGAGGAGGGCTCCCGAGGAGCCGAGGCCCACCGTGGAGAGGCCTCTAGCAGACAGGCCAGGCCAAGGCTTTTAGAACATAACAAGATCTGGGGCGCCTGGCTTGCTCGTTGTTCTTGGGGATGGGAGTTGGAGCCCCACGTTGGATGCAGAGGTTACTTAAATCAATAAAATTTTAAAAAGAAGATAGGAAAATCTGAGGCATCTACCTTCAGATCCCAGGTATCGGTACTTTACTGCATGTATTGAGGGGCTACTGTGTGTAAGGTTTTGGGTTTGGAAGTTTAGCTATGTCCCACTAGAGGCAGGAGGAAATATTGCCTTTTTTTTTTTTTTTAAACAGTTAAGATAGTATTATATACTGAATTTAGAAGATATGAAAAACTAGAAGGAAGAATCCCATAAACTTCCAATCTCAAAATAATTTCCCTAGCACTTTGACATATTTCTTTTCAGACTTTGCTATTCATATTTTTATGTTGATTAAATAAATGTAGGTTTTTATAAGGTAGGAAGGCAGTTAATATTTTAGTGTAAGCCTTTTCTACTCACTGTAAACTCTTCCTAACCATCAATTTTAATAACTATGTTATTCTCTAAAGTAGGTTATCTTAGGTAGTCAGAAGCCCCTCGTGTGGTTAGTTATTTCTACTGGGATCCCAGAGTCCTGGGATCAAGCCCCGCACTGGGCTCCCTGCTTGCCAGGAAGCCTGCTTCTCCCTCTCCCATTCCCTCTGCTTGTGTTCCCTCTCTTGCTGTGTCTCTCTCTATCAAATAAAGTCTTATAAGAAAAGAAAACAGGAGCCATTCTACACTGGTCCCCCTTTATTTTTTCCAACTTTTGCTAATTTTATCTGCTGTTTCTTAAATCTCTCTTCCCCATTCTCACTGTCATCCTATTAGTTCAGGCTCTCATCATTTCTCTCACAGACTGTGCAGTTGTCTCCTAGCTGATCTCCATTTCTCCAACTTTGTCCGTCTTAACTACTCTCTCCTCACCAAAAATGACCATGATACTACCCTCTTTAAAATCCTTCAGTGAGGCCATATTTCCTATACGGTGTACAGAACCCTCCACTTACAGATCTCTCTGTACTTCTTTGCTTATCTTGCCATGGCCTGCTTGCATTTGTTCTAATAAAGAAGAAGAATGTTAGCAGTTTCCCCTGAGCCCCCTGTGCTCATTATTGCTTTCATATCTTTGCCCATGATGATTCTTATTTCTCTCTCCAGAATGCCCTCACCACTCTTTTCTACCTGGCTAATTCTTAAGTGTCCTTCTGTCTTAATTCAGACAGTATCTCCTTAGGTAACCTACCCTGAAGATCCAGGTAGGTCTAAATGTTCCTTCTTTCTGCTCTGCATAGAGATGATCTCTGTCTTTTCACTTAAAACACTTTAAGTCTATTTACTTTGTGTACTTTTTCTTATAATTTCAGTATCTGCAGTCTGAACATGTCTTATTTTTCTGTTTGTAGTTTCTCTGGACTTTGGCTTATGGAGGTCTTATTCCTTATATGTTTGATATATGTATTATTAGGAGCTCATATTTGGTTCAGTTTTAGCTTTGTGAATCTTGAAGAACCTGGAGCTGTTTCTGTTTCTTGTATTGGGATTTCTCATTCTGTGAGTATGGTATAAATTCAAATCCCAGGATTGCATGAGACTAGGATTATGATTATAAATTATTAGGGAAAATCATTAACATTAATGTTGTTAGTCTTTCCACTCAGTTTTGCAGACTTTGTCTATTTCTCAAATCAGTCTCTCCTCCCCATTCTTAGTGTCACCAGAGACAGATTGATTTTCTTGTTGGTTCTTGTTACTAGCATGTAGATTTTTCTGTTTACATCTTCAAGATATAGTCCTTTTGGGTGCTTTATGTGCTGTCCTTAGATTCAGTTCCCTTTGTTAAATCTAAACACTATTCCTCAGTGGGGCTGATAACCAGCAAAGCTTTAGGTTTCTGGTTTGGGCATATTCCTAAGGCAGCCCTGGTGTCAGTGTTGGCTTTCCATCTAATTTTGGCTCTAGTGCTCGCTTCGGCAGCACATATATTAATTTTGGCTCTAGAATTTTTTCTTCCTTCCTTCTTTCCTCTCCCCTGCTTCCTCCCTTCCTTCTTCCTTTCCTCCTCCTGCCTTTTTAAAAATTTTTTAATTTTTTAAAAGATTTTATTTATTTAAAATTTGACAGAAAGAGATCACATAGTAGTCAGAGAAGCAGGCAGAGAGAGATGGGAAGCAGGCTCCCCGCCAAGCAGAGAGCCCAATTCGGGGCTCGATCCCAGGACCCTGAGATCATGACCTGAGCGGAAGGCAGAGGCCCAACCCACTGAGCTACCCAGGCGCCCCTCCCTCTCTCTCTCTCTCTTAAGATTTCATTTTTAAGTACTCTCTGCACGCAACATGGGGCTTGAATTTACAACCCCCAGATCAAGAGTTGTATGCTCCGTGGTCTGAGCCAACCAGGTGCCCCCTCCTCTCTCTTTTATTTGTCTTTTTCTTTTTCTCTTCTTTTTTTGTTTACTAAAAGCTTCCCTTACTTTCTTATAAGCTCAGCAATGCACTTAAAAGTGTATTTGCTCTAATTTATCAGCATTTGTGTGTTTTGCAGTGGGAGGACATTTCATAATACCTAGACTAGATAAAGTCAGAGATGGAAATCTTATAGACTTCATTTTATACATTGGATTATTTCAGGCTTACTTGGAGATATTTTTGAAATTTAAATTCAATTATCCAACATATAGTACATCATTAGTTTCAGATGTAGCATTCAGTAATTCATCAGTTGCGTATAACACCCGGTGCTCATCATGTCACATGCTGTCGTTCGTGCCCATCACCCAGCTACCACATCCCCCTACCAACCTCCCCTCCAGCAACACTCAGTTTGTTTCCTTTTTTTTTTTTTAAGATTTTATTTGTTTATTTGAGAGAGAAAATGAGAGAGAGAGAGAGAGTGTGTAAGAGGGGAGAGAGTCAGAGGGAGAAACAGACTCCGCACTGAGCAGGGAGCCTGATGCGGGACTCAGTCCTGGGACTTCAGGATCATGACCCAAGCTGAAGGCAGTTGCTTAACCAACTGAGCACGCACCACCCCCTCAGTTTGTTTCCTATAATTAAGAGTTTCTCATGGTTTGTCTCCCTCTGTGATGACATCACATTCAGTTTTCCCTCCCTTCCCCTATGATCCTCTGCACTGTTTCTTGTATTCTGCGTATGACTGAAACTATATGATAATTGTCTTTCTCTTATTAAGTTATTTCACTCAGTGTAATACTATCCAGTTCCATCCACGTGGAATCTATGTGGAGATTTTTATAATGCAATCTCTATCAAACATCTGTTTGCTTTTTTTCTTGGTTATTTTTAAAATTAGTTTTTTTTTTTAAGATTTTATTTACTTATTTGACAGAGAGACAGAGATCACAAGTAGGCAGAGAGGCAGGCAGAGAGAGAGGTGGAAACAGGCTCCCTGCTGAGCAGAGAGTCCGATGCAGGGCTCCATCCCAGGACCCTAAGATCATGACCTGAGCCAAAGGCAGAGGCTTAACCCACTGAGCCACCCAGACACCCCAAATTAGTTTTTTTTTTAAATCAGAGTAATATATGCCCATCATTTTAAAAATCAGTAGTTTAAAATTTTTGTTTGTTTGTTTGTTTTGAGAGAGTGAGTGGTGGGCCGGTAGAGGCAGAGGGAGAGGGAAAGATTAAGATTCTTCTTAAGCAGGCTGCAAACCTAGTGCAGAAGCTGAGGCAGGGTTGTCTTGCGACCCTGAGATCATGACCTGAGCCAAAACCCAAGAACCAGATGCTCAGCCGACTGAGCTACCCAGGCACCACTGTGGTATAAATTCTAATGCCCACTCCTCCACCCCTCAGTTAAAATTCAGACTATAGGTTCCCCAGTGCTTCCCCAGCCCTGAACCCTGCTTCATTACTAGCCCCTACCTCAAGCCAAACTTCAACCCTTGCTCCCACTCCTACTACCTTCTTTTTCATCCCAGATTAGGATCTCTGAGGTATCCTTTCCTAGAATCCAGCATGAGGTACAATCTCTCACCTCAAATGAAATTTAATACCTGTTACAGAAGTGGTTTGTAGATTTGTGAGTTTTAATCTTTTTCAGTATAGCCTGGCCTCTCAGACCTATGTGGCAGTTCCCATTCTTCCTAGAGAATTTACTATAAGCAATAATATTTGGAACCAACTAGAGTGCATCACCTTTGAAAGAGTCCATGTGACAGTGGTGGGTCTTGGCTTGCATGATCCAAGAGTCTCTGGTATTGATGCAGCCTCGTGGCAACCAACAGACAAATCTCAGCTAAGGAACAATCATAGACTTTCACAGCCCTATGTGTTTATGAGCCAAAGCAGCAAGGCTCTAAGGAAGATTGGATTGTGACACCCAGGAAGTTCCTATGTGAGGAAGCCACAAAGTTCCAGTTAGGGAATGACCAAGGGAAGAGTCTGAGGCATAGTTAGAAAAGACCTATCACAGAATTGTTACCTATCAAGGAGTTCAGAAGGCTATCTAGTGAGGCTTTGGGGCTGGTTCCGTAGAGGAGATAAAAAGTGACTTGTTGAGTTATTGAGAGAATTGGTCAGAAAATGACTTTTCAAGGTGTTCAAAAGAGAAACTAAATTGGAAGCAACTGGAAAATGCATTGGTTTACTTGGACAGGAAGCTGGGACAAGTCTGTCACAGTGGGATCCCTATAGGTGTGTATTGTTCATGGCTTGCTGTCTATTATACATTTGCTGTCTCTTGGGAAATCTTATAGCTGCTTAGAAACTGGAAATTTGGTACCCTCAATGAGTCAGGAACACTGGCTGAATACCTCTTGAAAGGTATCTTCCCTTCCTTGATCTAGGTAGGTACTAGCTAAGCACTAGGAAGCCCAGGTTATATAATTTTGGGTGTGGCAGAGGTAGAGCTTACCTCACCAGGTCCTTGAATCATAAAACTGTTACATTGTTGGAGACCCAATCATGGTTTCTTCCCTGGTCCACTTTTCTCTCTCAGCCACACGTTTTGGGAATGGCTAAGCCAAGGTTGCGTAGCTCTTTGAAAGAAACCATTGTGTAGGTCAGAGGATAGGCTGATCACAAAAAATTCATTCCCTACCCTGCCTGTATAGTTCTTTTCCTGCTTTCTGTGAGCAAGGAAGCCAGAGGGCCCTGAGATGCTGGTTCTGGCTCACATAGGACCCTCAGTCCAAGAAGAAGAGCAGACAAACTTTCACCCATCATTCTGGACAAATCATGGCAGAATGCAAGTGTATGGGGGATAAGAGAGGCAGTCCAGAGTCACTTCCAAATGATGGCAGGACATGACCCAAGGGTTAAGAGTGGAATTGTGTACCCACAGACTCCAGCCATGGAGAAGCAGTGCCCCAAATGCAGAGGAGGAGTGTCTGGAGGGGGATGGCCACAGAGGGGAGCATCTTCTTGGAGTATCCACTTTAGGAAAAGGATATTGGAGATTAATTTAGGGATTCCTTCAAGGGTCAAATAGTCTAGGAAGATAGTGAAGTCCAAGAAGACTCCAGATGCTAAGGTGTTCTGAGTCAGTGAGCTGGGAGATGCCCAGAAGCTAAATGGCTATCTGAGTGGTCAAGGAGCTCCAGTGACCAAGGAATGGCCCCTACCACCAAGAGTGATGGCTGCCTAAGATTCAGGATGGCCAGACCTTAAAGAACATTTTACTGTCATACAAATGAGCAAATGACAGTCACAGTACTGTCATTACAAAATTATACACATATACACACACACTACTATAAAAGGCTTCAGGGGCTTCTTAAAGTGAGTTAAGACCCCACTGCCCAGGACCTGGCAAAATTAGTCTTTCCCTTAGCTCTTTTACTATCTTGACTTTTATGTTGGTAGGGATGTGTGTGTGTGGCGGGGGGGGGGGGGGGGTTACACAGGCATTAAATGACCACAAATCCCCCATTCCACCTCTAAGATGGGAAAGGCTCAAGTTGCAGTTAGAGCAGCAGAACCAGCTTCAGGGTTTTCTCGTGGGAGTGCCCCTGGCCTCAGATAGCCTGGCTTTTAAGGACTCATAATCTTATCCCCAGAGAGTGCTCAGTGAGATACGACAGTTTCCCAGGTCTTACATTTACACACTGAAGCCAGAGGAAGTAGTCTGGCTCAGCAGACCTGGATCCCAAAGCTTCAGGCCTCGGGAAAGAGCCAGGACAATAATTTAGTCCCAAGCAAAGAGGACAACCTAGGGGACCCAAAACAAGAAAGCCCAGAGTAGCAGAAACAGGGTTGGGGATCTCCCTGCCCAGGCCAGGAAATTTGCAGACACCTTTGTGAACAAGACCCCTTGGTTTCTGCAGTGGAAGGAACAGGCTCCTCCCCAAAGTAGGGGAGGTAAAAGGATGGTAAAAGGTAAAAGGATGATAAGCTTTTTCACGGGCACTGTCCCAGGGGAAAAGGCAAGGACAGAAGTTCCTTGTTAAAGCTTAGTTTGTGTTAGCCTCTGCATGGAGCCTAGGCCCCGGTGAAGGAGAGGTGTCTTCATGGCACTGTGAAGCTTAGGAGGGCATGGTTCTTGTAGGCTTGATCTTGAAGAATCCGGGGCTCAGGCATGGAAGAAAGTCAGCATCAGGAGGAAGTCCAGGCCCAGGCATATCCTGCAGGTGGCCATTCCTATGACTATGGGTCCCCTCCTTACCCAGATCCAAGGAGACTGACAAGTGGATCGGGCAGGCCATATGCAGCCCCTGAGGATCAGAGTTGTCTCAGCAGGGATAAGTAGTTCAGAGACAAGGACAAACATCCCCAGAAAATTGTAAGATTTAAGGATCAGCAACAGTGTTCATGCCTTCTAGGGAGCCTGCATCCCCAGCCAGGTCCTGCCAGCATGGGCCAGAGACAGCAGCCAGCTACCTCTAGTCGCTTTTTCCACTGCCCCAGGCTCTGTCTGTGGGGATGATTCTCTTCTAGTTGCCAGAAAGTCCTCCTTTATCCCCTCGTAGGAGGAACATTTTTCTCAAAGGAAAATTCCAGTCCATGTAGAGAAAATATATTAGTTCTCATGCTAGCACATCCTTCAAAGAGGATAGTCTGTATTTCTCATAACCAAGGATATTTATTCTTTCTAAATAGATTTGTTTCTTCTAATAGTTGAGTGGTGTCTTCTGTTTTTGCTGTGTTTGGGGTATAGGTTTTAGAAGTCCCAGGAGCCTAGGCTTAGAGGAAGGAAGGGGTCCACTTCAGCTTATATTGTGGGACTTCCAGGATTTCTTTGCAGTGACCAGGGCCCTGGAGGGAAGTTGAGTGGTACTTCACATCTGCCCCCATCCCAGGTTCATTGTTCCTGCTCAGATGCCTTATTTTTAAAATACTTTATTTTTTTTTTTCATAATACTGTCATTACAAAAAAATACAAAAAAACTACTATAAAAACATTCAGGGGCTTGTCAAAGTGAGAAAACCTAAAGACCCCACCCCAGGACCTGGCTGAAGCCATCTTCCCCTAACTTCTTCACTATTTGACCTTTATACAACTGTGGGAGTGGGGTGGGTAACAGACATCAAAGGGCTGGAAATTCTCCCACGCAGCCTCCATGAAGGGTAAGAAATAAGTAGCTTCACATATCACAAAAGTGGGATTTGGAAGTTTGGGGGTGGCTAGGCCCTGAGTTCAGAGGTGTGGGGAGAAACCTGTGACCCTGAATCTCTTGGTGGGGAATAGCTGCCACCTGACACCAAAGCCCTTTCCCTTCCTGATGAAGGCTGGGGGATGGACCTTGCCCCCTACCTCTTAGCCTTAATACAGCAGGCCCTCTTCCCCTCCCCCCACCTTGCACACTCCTGAGAGCAGCAGGGAGGACAGAACTTTCAGCTCTGTGGGATCTGGGCAGGGAAGCTCTCAGGGAGGCTGCCAAGGGCCCTCCTGTTCACCTTCCTGCCCCAAATGAAAAGTGTCTCGTGCTCAGTGGCCCGGTTCATGGGTTACGGACCTTCTCTTCTTATCTCGACTCCGGAGAGGCACAGATAGCTCTAGGTGAGTGCTTTGTGTGAGTGAATATGTGTGCATTAACCTTAGACACTGTGGACCTAGGGGTGGGATGGGGTGGGGAAGGCAGTGCCCTTTCTATCTTCCTTATTCCCCAGTAGGAGGAAGCTGAAGAGAAGAGAGAGGAGAGGTATTAGCAAAGCTGAGAGGGGAAAGAGGACATGCTATTTACAGGCATGGACAGGGAATCTCTGTATCTTCAAGTAGCACTCAGGTCACTCTCCAGCTACTGGCGTGGTTACTGGATTCAAAACAAGTGACATGAAAATTGACCCCTGGCCTGGGCTAGCTCTCCCCACCTCCCACCCACTTCCCCAAGGCAGCCCAGCTCTGAAAAGGGTCAGGGACAGGAACATTTTCCTGAAATCCAGTGGCTTTTTTTTTTTTTTTTCCATTTTAGAAAAAGTTGCCCGTGTCCGGTGGACACCAAGCTGGGTGCACACTGGGTGGGGTGACTGTAGGGGGTATTGCTGTGGTAGACTCTGGGCTGGCTGGGGCAGAGCCTAAGAACAGGGTAGGTGCTGCTTAAGGATCTGTCGTGTCTGTGGTGTTAATCTGTCTGGGAAGCGAACTTTGAACTCGACAATGAGGTCTCCTCGCTGGGTGGGCACTTTGGGGAAGGGAAGGCCCTCCCCACGGAGTCTCTTCACGGTGCCTGGCTTGATGACATCATTGCAGGGTAATGGGATCACCCGGCCATCGATAGTGGGAATGTTCACAGTGCAGCCACACAGCGCCTGGGGAAAATGAGGCAGAGTGAGGAAAAGGTGGCACAGAGTGGGAAGGGAGGAAAAGATTGAAGTGAGGAAAGAATGTGCCCATTTTCCCTCCCCTCCCCAACACACACACAACCTGACCCAAGCCCTACCTCCTTGAGGCTAATCAGGGCACTGTAGAGCACGTTGGTGCCATCTCGGCGGAAGTGTGCATGGGGCTTGTCTTTGAGCACAAAGACAATGTCAGCAGGGATGTTGTCAGGTGTGGCATCACCCTCTTTGGGAAAGGTGATCTTGGTGCCTTCCTTCCAGCCACGCTTGATGACAATGTGTAGGATCTTGTCCTCGGTGCGCACAGTTCGCCCATCAGGGTTGAGGCGCCGCCTTGTGATCTTCATGCGCTTGGTGGAGCCGTGGTAGATCTCTTCCAGGGACACCCGCAGCTCATGCACCACAGGTGGATCTTGTACCTTGCGCCGAGGGTACAGTGGTTCTGGGGCTCGCCTTGGACCCCTACTCAGCCCATTGAAGCCAAAGCGGCCAAAGGCACCAAATGGATCCTCATCTTCATCCACATCCATGTCCTCTGGGTCAAAGCCACCAAATGGTCTAGTGGACCGGCTGCTGGCAAAGAAGATATCGAAGGGGTTGGAGCCACCAAAGAAGGAGGCAAAGGTGGCATGGGGATCCCCATGAAAGGTGTAGTGAAAGGAGCCACTGGAGCCACCTGATGAACCACCGCCGGTCTTCAGGCCTGGAGGGAGGAGAAGTTAGGCATAGTGTGGCTGGTCCTGGCTCCACCCCAATCTCCGCCCCCTGCCCTCTAGCTCCTAGTTCATGGGCCTAGAGAAAGAAGCCCCCTTCAACTTGCATTGAGAGGACTGGCATAACAGAGTAAGAAAAGTCTCTGATAAGATTAATTTCTATTCTTAATTATATGTTTAATAATAAAGCACATCATGAGGTTCAAAGAAGCTGAGTTACCTAACAGGTAGAAAAGCCAAGGCTAGAAGACTTGGGAGGATAGGACTTCCAGTCATGTAATCTCTTCCATGTCCCCACGACCCAAAGATATCTCACAAAGCCTTGAGTGGCTGGCCTGGGATCACATTACAGTCATACCTGACTCCCAAATCTTTGTTTATCTCCTAAGACACACAGAGAGAGAGGCAACTGGACAGGATTTAACTGTATAGGAAGCTAGTAAGTGACCTGTCCCAAATAATGTGGGGATACCGTCCAGGAGGAAGCCCACGCTCATTCTGCTTCTAGTGTTGTTCTTCTTCTTCCTGACTCCTACCCAAATGGGAAATCAGGAGGGCCCCAAAAAGCAGGAAAGCTCGTTAGCTTGGAGATGAGGAGCTATTTCTTTTTCTTTGTTTCTTTTTTTTAAATATTTTATTTATATCAGAGAGAGAGAAAGAGAGAGCAAGAGAGAGACAGCGTGCCCATGAGCTGGGGGTGGGGGGGTGGGAGGAGCAGAGGGAGAGGGACAAGCAGCTTCCCTGCTGAATAGAGACCCCTATGGTGGAGTGGGGGGGAAACTGGACACAGGGCCTGGACACAAAGGGGCTGGATGAGGGGCAGGACTGGGGGGCTTGATTCCAGGACCCCTGAGATCATGACCGGACCCAAAGTCAGATGCTTAACTGACTGACCCACCCAGGTGCCCCAAGGAGCTGTTTCTCTAGAAAAAGTTTTCAGATGTTTTGCTTTCACACTCAGAGCTCATGGTATTGTACAACTCCAGGGGTGCTGTTCACACACTGGACAGACACAGAATACAAATGGGAATAGTGCTTCTTGGACTTCTACAACACCAAGCCCCACACCCTATACCTAATGTCAGAGCAGCCAAAATGTGCGAATGTGCTGGCACGTTGTGGGTAGTGGCCCTAGCTGCTCTCTCACAGTCAGGTCCTGCCTAAGGAGCTCAGATTGCTGGAGGCAGCCTTCACGGGGGGATGGTAGTGGTGGTGATGGGGTGGGGTGTGGGGAGGAGTGAGGGAGGGGGTTAACACTGCAAAAGGATCTACAATGTGTAGACTCGGGTGGGGCACAGGCTAGGGGAAGGGACTCTTCTCTTTGAGGCTTTTTTTTTTTTTAAAGATTTTATTTATTTATTTGACAGTGAGAGATCACAAGTAGACAGAGAGGCAGGCAGAGAGAGAGAGAGAGAGGGAAGCAGGCTCCCTGCTGAGCAGAGAGCCCGATGCGGGACTCGATCCCAGGACCCTGAGATCATGACCTGAGCTGAAGGCAGCGGCTTAACCCACTGAGCCACCCAGGCGCCCTCTTTGAGGCTTTTTATCTCAAATTTCAATTGGCTGTGGAAGTCTAAGCCTAAAATAATTAGCCTCTTATTTCCTGGGACCACAAGGACAGACTTAGGTTTCATTAGAGAGGCCAAGTGGCAGGCAGTTCAGAGATTTGTGGCAGCTGTCTCTTCATCCCTCCCCTGAGACTCGGGGTCTGTTCTTTGCTTATATTGAGGGTCTGATTATCAGGTAAGTTCAAGAAGCTTGCCAGAGCTCAGTGAGAGAGAGAGGTTGGACTGGTAACAGCAGGAGGGGAAACTTCTCTGTAGGCATCCCTGTTGCAGTGGCAGTGACCACCCCCTTTTCCAAGCTGGGAACAACTTGTCCCCAGCCAGGGTTGTGCAGAGTGTCTCTGTGCACACTTCTGCTGGCTGGCTCTTGGGGCGGGGGCAGGGCCAACAAATATAACCCACATTTTCAAGGCTGGTTCTCCTTCCCCGGGCCCTGGGTTTCTCCTTAAGGTTGTGCTGCATTCTTTGGAGACCACCTGGGCTGTAGATCGACAGCAGAACCCAGTGTCTGGGCCTAGGGGCTGAGCTTTGCCCTTCACTCAGGCTTGGTCATGCAGGCGGGGTGAAGTTTCTGGGTAGCTCTTCTGCTAATAAAGGTGAGGCCAAGTGGAGAAAAGAGTGCAATTCCTAGGGGCGCCTGGGTGGCTCAGAGGGTTAAGCCTCTGCCTTCAGCTCAGGTCATGGTCCCATGGTCCTGGGATCAAGCCCCGCATCGGGCTCTCTGCTCAGTAAGGAGCCTGCTTCTCCTTCTCTCTGCCTGCTGCTCTGCCTATTTGTGATCTATCTCTCTGTCAAATAAATAAATAAAATCTTAAAAAAAAAAAAAAAAGAGTGCAATTCCTAGACAGGTCACACGGTGGCATGGTGTGTACACTGCTTCTCTCTTCCCCCTCCACCCCCTCCACCCCAGAGAGAAAAATGTCTTAGCTGAGAGAACACTGGGGATTCCAGCAGATGTCTGTGAATCTGGGAGCTAGCAAGTCTAGGAGGTGAGCGGGTTAAAACTGAAGGAACTAGTGGCATGGAGAATGAGGATGGGGTTGGGAGAACTGGGGTGCAGAGAGGCTAGCATGGGACACAAAGCGAGGAGGAGAGGAAAAGAACACTTTTGAGCACACTCTGTAGCAGGTACAGTACATATCATTAGCCCATCTAGTTTTGAAGCTGGAGTGGGGAGAGTGAAGAGGAGAAAGTGGAAGGAAGGTAGATGCTATTGGGCAGGAAGGACAGTTCCTCTTGGGAAGGAGAGTCTTCAGCTGTGGCAACGTCTCTTAATATAGCCTAACAGGTGCCTGTGGCTGGCGGGTGGCAGGCGGCCCTGAGGGGCAGGCCCAGAATTAGCAGCTACCTCATGCCTGTGGGATGTACTGGGAGGGGCCGCCCTCTCAGAGGCTTTATTTGGGCCTTTCCTGCCACCCTGTGCGAGGCCATCAGCTACTTCAGGGAGGGTGGCAAGATGCCAGCAGCAGTTCCCCTTCCATCCTTGGATCCCTGCCACTTCCTCAGGGAGGCAAAGCTCCCCCTCCATTATGCTGGCTTAAAGTGGGCAAGGAAGGGGAAGATCATCTCTCCATATCAGAGCTCCAGTGGTTAATTCCCAGGCTGCTTAAGGGCCAAAGTTTGATGCTGATGAATGTAAATGCTCTGTCCTCAGACCGCCAAACCACACACACTCCTTCTCCCTAACATTCCCTATCAGCCAATGAAGTGGCTGGGACTTCAGACTGGACTAATAAGGCCGGGAGGGAAAAATGGGAGGGGGAAGGCCTCTGCTCCTGACTCCAGAAGTCTCTAAGGCCTGAATTTGAGGAGAGAGAGGAGCAGAGAGAAGTGGGAGAACTATGGTAAGCCAAGGCGGGGTAGTGGGTGGTCTCTCCTCCAGGTGTCAGTGCTGAGTACACTTGCCTCCCTCACCCCCTCCTCAGCTTCCAGTTGCCTATGAGAACTGGGTCACCCAGCACCCCAGACAAGGACAGGGGTCCAGTATCAGACTGGAGCACTGCCCTCTTACCTTCCTCCCCATACTGGTCATACAGGCCCCGTTTCTTGGGGTCACTCAGCACATCATAGGCCTCTGCAATCTCCTTAAACTTCTCCTCAGCATTGGGTTCTTTGTTCTTGTCTGGGTGGTACTTCAAGGCCATCTTCCGGTAGGCTTTCTTGATCTCATCCTCGTTGGCTCCCGATGGGATCCCAAGAATCTTGTAATAATCCTTTCCCATCACAGCCACTGGACCGGCACTTGTCTCCTTGTTTCTGAAAGAAACCCAGGGGCAGTCCTTGAAGCCCCTCTTCCCTCCTGACCTAGCCCTGTTCCTGATGATCCTATAATCTCTAAGTAACTCACTGTGTGACTTTCAGCAGGTCATGCCTGTTCTGTAGGCCTCTGTCTCCCCATCAGTGAAATGAAAGGTTTGGACTAGATGATCTCTTCCAGCTCTGACATTCTAGGATTCTGTGATTCTTTCGTCAGCTCCTGGATTTTCCCGGCAAGAAGCTGGGGCTGTGGCCTACTAGGGGCTAGGCTAAGGCCCAGGTCCTTGGGCCAGACTGAGGACCCCTGAGAGGTCCTGCTGCATGAGGTGGCACCATGGACTGACAGGCCCACATACAGAAGCTGGCAAAGATCAGTGTGCTGGGTGAGGTCACCTGAGCGTTGTGGTCTTTTACACCACTCCTCAGGCATGGTGCCCGGGCTAAGGGCAGCTGGGGCAGTGGCCCAGGACTAGGGACAGGCCCAATCTTTAGCCAGCTGTCCTGGCCAGCCAAGCTGAGTCAGGGTGTGGGTGCCTGGAGTCCTCTCCACTAGTGAAGACCCCAGGCCTCCTTGTCCCTGCACCCCAGATGATGCTAAGCCTCACGTGTGACTCAGATCAGAGGATGACTCATAGCCTTTGGAAACTGGTGTTTCTAACTCCCTTATTAGCAGGGGGATGACACTGTCCTTCCTCCAACCAGGGCAACAGTTCCCTTTACTCATTTCCCAGTGTCTACACACAAAATGTATGTGAAGACATGTCTTTGCCATCTAAGCACTAGTGTTAGTGAACAAAAGCATCCTGGGCATAGGGCCTTTCTTAACCTTAGTTGTCAGAACAGTTAGGCACTAATCACTATTTCCTTAATACCTTCCCTTCCCTACCAGTCCCTCCTTCTCACCTGCCCAGTGGTTCAGGATCTGGCCCAGGGCCAGGTTCACACTCCTCTGATAGTTCCTTCTAAGCTGGATGCAGGGGCATTTGTTTTGTGAGGGAGAAACATAGGGCCCTTATTCTTCGCCCTAATCCCCCTTCATCACTGACTACATGGTGGATAGGAAGGGAAGGGGACTGTTCTGTAGCTGGGGAGATGGCCAGAAGACATTCTCTAGGCCTTCAGCGGCTTGGCCAACCCCTACCAAAGCCCAGAAAATCAGTCTTTCTAGCAATGTCCTGGGCTGGCAGCCATAGCTGAGGCCTGGTTTTCTGCCTCTGACTGCTTCAGTGAGGTATACAGTGAGGTATACAGGGTTTCCTGGCAGGAGTGAGGGGTGTAATGGGTAAGGGGAGGCCTTAAGGCCCCAGGAAGGCAGGGACAATGGCCCTAGCTCCTGCCCCCACAGGGCCTGTTGCAGGTGGCTGAGTTGACTCATGGTTCTGGGAGTCACCTCACTCTGACGAAGAAAAGGCTCCATAAAGGCGGGTACTCCCCCTTATCCCCCTACCAGCATGTCACGCCTGGTGGGGGAAGCTGGGGTTGGAAGAGTGAGAGAAGAGCATTTGGGGGTGGGCAGCCATTTTCGGAAGCAGCGGTAAAAGCCGTCTGAAAGGGAACTGGGGGTGGTCTGCCATCTCTGCCTCAGCCCACACCTTCTCCCCATCACCCCAGGACTGAGAAAGAACCTTGGTACACCAAGAGGGTGCCCCCAGAGAGCCACAGCAGCTTCTAGGCAGAGGGCAAGTGGAACAGCTTGCCAATGCTCCCACCCTCCTCTTGCTGTCCCGGTATTACCTCCTTATCAGGCCAGCTTCCTTCCTGGCACTCACCTGATAAGCATTCTAGACCTACAATTCTCTTGTCTCCACAGACACAGGCAAGCTTTTTCAGGAATTGCCTTTTTCCTCCTCCTTTCCTCCCTCTCTCCCTCCCTCCCCATACCCACAAGCCACGTGCTGGAATGACAAAGGAACCCCATGGCATGGCATTGCCTTGGATGGAGAAGAATGAAGAGGATGTTCATGTAGAGGCAGCAGTGAAAAATGAGAAATAGCAAGAAGGCCTGTATAGGGAGGGGAATGGTTGATACAGAAAATGAATTACTGGTGAAGGGGACAAGGGATGACAAATGGAAACGACGGAGGTGGAAAATGGGTTACCAATGGGTTGAGAGAGAGAGATGTAGAGAGTTGAAATACTGGAGAAGATGTCTGTGGAAAAATGGATGGATGCCCAAAAGGTTTGGTATAGGAGATGAATGACAAGGGGTGCAGTTCATTCAAATGTAAGGGTGAGGTAGGAGGGGGGTTCTTACATGTAATGGGGATGGGATGAGGATGATATGGTTGGCAATGAAGGGGGATATGATGTGGAGAATTTGACGTGGTAGGGATATGAGTGCCCTTCTCCAGAGGGACTTACCGGAACTTTACAAACCCATTCAGCGTCCACGCTCGAAGTTTTAAGGGCTCCAGCTGAATTTTAAACATCAAGCTGGCTAAGAAGTCTTCTCCCCAGAAGTGTGGGAAGCTCCGGAAAGCTCCTCGGGCCTGTAGTGGGGGTGCTGCTGGGGATGGGCAGGAGAGCACTGTGCGCTTAAACATGCCCAGCCCAGCCCCTCACCTCTGATCGCTCCACAGGAGCCTGCTTGGAAAGCTGCAGCTCTGGAAGCCACCTCCTCAGGTTCTCAGAGGCACTTGCCCAGCAAGTCCTGTCCGGTGCAGCAGGAGCTAGACCTGATCCCCAGGTGTGGAGAGTGAAGGAATAGGGTCCAGCAGCCACCTGCTCTCAGGTGCAGCAATGTCTGTATGAATGGCTGTATGGCAGTGTGACAGTAAGGCTGGCAGTGGCAGCCTGTGTACCTGTGGCAGGTGTGATTGTGAGTGCCTGAGAGGCAATGAGTTCCTCTCGCCTCTCTCCAGGGAGGATCCGACCCCAATCCCCGAGAACCTACTCAATGAAGTCACTGACCCGGAGTCTCCTCCCTCGCAGATGGGCGGGGAGGGGCGGGGCAGAGCCGAGCTCGCCCCGGACAAAAGGCGCGGCAAGGAGAGGAGGGGAAGGGAGGGGAAGGGGCTCGGGCGGGGGAGGGTGGTCGGTGATGTCACCGGCGCTGACAGGCTGGCTGGCTCAGAAACGCCTCCGCCGGCGGAACCCAATCCGACCCGGTCCGACCCTCCCCCCAGCTCAGACGCTGGCTACCCCCTGTTAGAGGATCGCACACATCGAGCACTTGCAGACCCCAGTCCCCGCACCACCACGGCAGAAGAAACGATGGGCCTTCAGTGTCCCAGCGCCCCCCCGTTTCCCCCACCCCCTACACCAGGACCCCTGGCTCCGCGACGCCCCCGCTCCCGGGACCCCTGAGTCCTGGCTCGGTGCCCTCACCAGTGAGGAGCTGCGGGCGCCACCGAGGTCCGTCAGACAGCCGCTGCCCCCTCCCCTGGCTCCGGCTCCGCCGCCTCCACTCGGGACAGGAGTCGCCTGCCCGCCGGCCGCAGACAGCGGGCCGGGGAACCCGCCCCCACGGCTCCGCCTCCGCGCCGCCCATTGCGCGGCCTGGCCGTCACTCAACCCAGCCTCCGCTGTAATTGGACAGCCTTCAACGAGTGCCTTCGTGATAGCCGCCCATTCTCCGCCCCTGTCACCCGGCCACACGCGCACACATTCCGGGCAGTGATTGGTGTCCGTCTGATTGGTGCACTCTGGGATCAGTCAACCACACCTCTTCGCTAGCTCGTCGTGTCATTGGTGAAAGGGACAGAGGGCGGCAACTCTAGGCGCCCTTTGATTTTATTGGTTGGTCTATCGGGCTCAGACCCGAGACTGGGGGCAACTATATTAGTCCAATCTCGGGTTTGAGAAGGTGGGACGTACTGGCCACCGCTCGAATCCCTGGAGAACCTTCTGGAACCTGTGTAACGTCAAAGGCAGCCTTAAAGGAAAACTGCCTACCAGTTGGCGGTGATTTCTGGGCATTCTTTCCTTTCTTGATTTAGGAGGGTAGGGGAGAGAACAGTGCGCTTTGCGAGGTGTAGTCTCGAGCAGGGTCAAAAGGTCACCCCTTCTTACCTGTCTTCCATCGGGGCTCTGAACTGACCTCGACCAGACCTGATTCAGCTTTACCTTATCTTGACCCAGAATTGACCTGAGGTGACCTAACAAAACAGACCCCGATAGACATGCAGAATTTAAGCACCCTTCCGCTTTCTCCTTTGTAATTTACACTGGTAGTTGTTTCCAGGTTTAGCGCCTCCTCATTCCCTTTGTGAGTCCCCTATTCATCCTCTGTATAATCCTCTCATCCCAGCTCCCTTGTGAGCAGCCCCTCCTCAGCAACCCCCACAATTCTCATTAACGTTCTCTCTGTAATTTTTCATCCTACTTCCCCTTTGAGTCCCAAATGTTAGCCCACCCTTTCTTTCCCCTCTTCTTGGCTGGATATTATCTTCTGCCTCCCCCCGCCCCCCTCCGCATCTTCCGTTTCATCCTATTCTTAATCCGCTATCTACTTGTATGATCTGTTCTATCCTAACTCTCCCCTTTAACCCTTCATCTCAGCTCCACATGATTTCTTTAACGCACTCAGAATCTCCCATCTCAATCCCAACCCCCTCTCTCCCCCCCATTAAATCTCAGCCCTAGTGTCCCCGGTGTTCAGAGCAGGCAGGGCTGCGGAGGCGGTAGCCAGCGGAAGCCGACGCTTGAGCAGACACGGTGCCTGGCGCCCACGTCACTGTCTCCCAGGACCATCTGTGCTACAGGGAGCGGGGGTGGGGAGGGGGTTATCCGGGGGTGAGGAAGGGGAAGGAGTTCTTGGGAGGTTTGAGGACAAAGGAAGGGCCAGGGCAGAAGCTCTTACCTCCCTTTCTTTGCCATTTCCCAGAAATAGTTTGGACGCTCATGAGTTCGTGCAATCTGGATAGAGGTGGAAACTGAGGCTTGAAGGACATCAGTTCCTGGGCCACAGAGCAGAGCAGGAGAGAGATCTAGGGGGTTCCAAGGTCAGGTCTGCATATTCTCCATTATCTGCCTTATTTCCAGTACTCACCATGGTGATCCCAGATGTAAAGGGGTGTGAGCTGTGACATAAGGAAAGGAACTGGGGTAGAGGATAGAGAAAAGGTGGAATGAGGGAAATGAGAGGAGGGAGGGTAGATGGGGTGAGGGGGATGGGAAGAGGAGGGGAGAAGAGATAGGGTGGAAGGTAAGGAGGGGCCCTGAGAAGGAAAGGAGAAGTGGGAAACAAAGACTAGAAGGGAGGGGAGATGGGATGATGAAGGAATGGAATAGTAGTGTGACATGGAGATGGGCAAGGTAGGATGAGGGGGCTCAGGACAGATACTGGCTACTTCAATCTGGGGGATCTCACTCTGCCCCCTCCAGACTCAATGGGGGCCCGGGCTGTGGGTGGCTCTACTTCTTCCTTTTCCAGTTCTGTCTATTTTACCTCCTCCAGCTTTGCCTGTGCCAACACGGAGGCAGAGTTTAGTCATTGGCCGTTACCTGGTCCCTGCTAATGCTATATTGTGGGCTTAGACCTTTGGGGGTGCAGGGCCTTGCCTTCAGGTGCTGGTAGCATGGATTCCATTGTCTGCTGGGTTTTTATTTTCACCCTGGGTCCTATTGCCCTGGGTATCAGGTGTGCATTAGGAACCAGGGTGCACAATGTGGCATAGGTGTAAGAATGTAGGCTCTGTTGACCTTGTGAGATTGCTTGCCACATCTGTGCCTCATTTCTTTCTTTGTATCATGGGTATAGAAAAGAGCAGTACCTCATAGGGTTGTTGTGAGGGTTAATTAAGGTTAACATATGCAATACATGTAGTTCTGAGCTTGGTATGTAGTTATTGCTCAGCAGAGTTAACTGTTACTCTATATGTTCCAGGTATCTGGATGTGTGAGTGCATCTGTTTGATGTTCAAGTCTGATTGAGACTTATTTGTACTGTTGTATCTGTAGTGTGATTTGTAAGTGAAAGTGTATCTGTGTATATCTGTGTAATATTTTTGTGAGATAATATGCCTGTTTCTGTATTATTTGTTGTATATGTGATTTCATGTTAATATACATGTGTGATTAAATGACCATGTAGGTCTGTGTCCATGTGATGAACCGTGTCATGCATATTGACACGCTGACTGCCAGTGCATGCATGAACCCGTGATCATGTCTGTTCTGAACACCCGCATTCTCCTCCCTTCCTATGAAGACGTCATAACCCTAGGTGTCCCTCATTTTCTCACCCTGAGGGAACCGGAACCTGGGGGCAGGGGCGGGGGTGGGTGCCAGTGAGGAGGTGTTTAGACAGGAGCACATGTTCCCTCCCAGACTGTGTATGGGAGGGGGAGCCCCCTATCTTGCATATATCCTGAAGGCTCCAGAGGAAGTGCTCCCCCCCAGCCCATTCTTAGTTCCCTGTCTTGTCGCCATGGCAGCAGTTGCCAGGGGCTCCCACGGTTGCTAAGGTCTAGGTGTGGGAGGCTGCTAGGCCCTGTTGCCAGTAGAAACAGAGAACAGGAGTTGGGGGGAAGGAAGACTACCCCCACAGCTGCGCTTTCTGTGGTGACCCGACTGGTCCTTGGACCTCTCCTGTCCCCAAACTGTACCTTTGACTTGTAAGTGGCAATACTATTGTTGGTGGGGGCCTTTCACAGGAAGCTGGAACTGGAATATAGGGATCCACCTTCTGAGAGGACCGTGGCTCTAGCCTGCCCTTTACCATCTTTAAAGTTGGGAGGCCCTTAGAAATTAGTGACTACTTCATTCTGTCCCCCAACCCTATACTTCTCCCCTAGCAATGTCTTTGCTTGAGTTCTCCTGTGGCTGGTACTTATTACCTGATGCTTTCACCTGGTATCAGAATGCTACATTGACCCCTGGATGCTGACTGACTTCTTCCTGAGGTCAGACTCTTAGCATCTCACCTGGATACATACTTCATGCTGACACTTGAACCCAGAATTCAGTTTCACACAGAGTACCAATTTTGACCTCACCTGAGTCACTGACCTTGGCCTTAGTCCTGGACCAGTCAGTTCCCCAAACTCAACACTAGCCTAAGCCCTTTCTAGACATGGATGAGCCTTAATCCTACTTGAATTCAACTGCAGATTCAGTTCTGGTCCTGTTCACTGACTGGACACTGACCAGCGATCTAACTCCCTGGTTCTCACCTGGTCTAAACCTACATTTCTTGCCTTGGAAGTTAGAAAATAATGCTAGAAATGACCAGCAGATGGCGTGCAACATCAGGTTCTAGAGGCAGGCTTTCCAGAGCCCATCTGGGAAGGGGTTATTAAGGTGTATTGAGACCTTGGCTCTTTTCTCTCAGGTCAGGACCCAGAGCTGGAGGCACAACAGTCAGTCTATGAGGTTGAACTAAAGAAATTAAGTTTCTTGGGTCTTTAAAATCTTGAATCTGCCTGTATCTCAGCTGGGCTCAGGGCTGGGCATACACCAGAAGGTGCTTCACCGTTTATAGGTATCACAAATCTCAAGAGGACTGTATATCTGGTAAGGTATCCCACCCCAAACTCAACATTTCTATCCTATACAGCTTCACTACCTTCCCTGGTATCCAGTTACCCTTTTGTCCTATTGAGCAAAAATCTGCCTCTCCTCCACCTTTGGTCTTAGCTCTGTTTTTGAGTTCACATTGACCTCATCAGTCCCATCTACATCTACATCCCTGAAGTCTGCTCTTCTCCAGGATGAGACACCTCTCAGGCCTTCATGGGTTCCTCCTCTGCCTTATTCCCTTCCAGCCCCTAAGAGTATGCTCCCTTGGCTGGGTTTTAGTTCATGGTGCCTGGGTCTGATTAGCTTTTTCCAGGAGTGCTGGTGCAGTGTACAAATGAGCCAGCCGGCCTTTCTCATCTGACTCTGAACTTCTTCCTACATAGCCTCATGTTACATCAGTTTTTTTGGTAGCTCTCTCGTACTGTTCCTCCATATCAAGTGAAGACTATAACCTCCTCTTCCTGAGCTGCTGGATCACATCTTGCCCATTTGTACAATGCTACAAGTGTACAATTGCCCAAATGTTATGATTTTGAAAGGAGTGTTATATTTATTTTAAAAACAAAGATACTTGAAAAAAATGAAACAAACATTTTTGCAATACTTTTTGCATTTTAGAACAATCCTTGGGCCTGCAATTCTCTACATTTATGTTTACTTAAAAGTGGGATAGGAGAGACTGAAGTGCTTGCTTCAGCAGCACATATGGAACTATACAGAGAAGATTAGCATGGCTCCTGCACAAGGATGACATGCAAATTCATGAAGCGTTCTATATTTTTGGTTTTGATGAATGTTAAAATGTAATAATGTAAAGTGAGTGTATATATGAATAAATTAGTATATTACCAAAAAAGAAAAAAAAAAGAGAGACTGAAGATACTCCACCGTCTCAGCTATGACTTCAGCACTGTGGACAGAGGACATTAGCGGTACACCCCCCCCCCCCCCCCGCCCGGCTATGCCTGTGATTGTGGGTGGATGGAAGATGATACATGCACAACTTTTAGATAGGACCAGAAATCCTTGCTGCTCACTTAATGCCTTATAGTTCCTCTTACCAAACTCTCTGTCCTCACTTGACTATCAGCCCAGGAGACAGGACAAGAATTGTTTCCCAGACTTTTACAGCTGAGGAAACAAGTTCAGCAAGGTCAAACTTCAACAAACACTTTGCATAGGGTGGGAGAGAGAACTCTATTCCATGTTTAGCAAATTTAGCAGCTACTTTTTCTCCTTTGAGGAATGACTTCCTCTAGAGGTAAGAGGATTGCATTTGACCCAAAGCAGGGCAGGGTGAGTGGAAGTTTGTATGTAACGGAGCTCCAGCCAGCCCTGGGAACAAATAGCAGGAGGAGGAACAATCCTAAGAGGATCTAAAGTTCATCAAGACCGCCGCACTGAGGGTAGGGAAATCTTGCTTTTCATTAGGGTCCAGAGGCCCAGTTTTTACATCTCTTTTTCTGTCCTAATGCTTTGTCTTCATTGAACTTGGAGACAGAAGGGACCCTTAAGATCTCAAGCTGTCCTGAGCCTGATGGACCTCCATTTGAAAATTCCAGGGAGGAGAGATAATGGGAGCTATGTGAGTGAATGGGATGAATTGTGCAGGTTGTTAGAAATCCTGTGACAGTGGCTACAGGACTGGCTGCTTATGTGTCTGTTCCCAGGGTGGAGAGGGGATAGCTAGACGACACAGCAGCTGTTTGCTTGAGGTTTGTTCTGACAGGCAGCACAATAAAGTGGTTAAGAACATGGGCACTGAAGCCAGACTACCTGGTTCCCCTGCTTCATATGTGACTATGTAACCCTCGGAAACTCTCAGCCTCTATTCCTGACTTTTATTTGCAATACAAACCTCAGGGTTGTTTTGAAGATGATTTTATGTAAAGCACTTAGAACTGCCCAGTGCGTAGTGACTGCTCAAAAGTATTAGCAATGATTTGTATTTGGGGCCCTTTTGGTTTAGAAGTATGACTATACACTGCTGATCCACTCTAGAGATGCTTTCTTGCCTATTAGGTACTAGCTCTGCTCTTATCAGGTAAAGGAAATGAAAAGGGGATTTCACAGACCTCTAAAGGCTTCTCTTGACCTTAGTCTACCCAACTCTATCGTATATTAGAACATTACAAAAATGGGGAGGAAATTCTCTACCAAGAAGGACCCAGAGGACCAGGAGAAAACATAGCCAGCTAGCTTCCCTACTTTGTCACCAAACAGGGATTGGGAAGAGAAATGTGCCTAAAACTGGCCCTTGGTGGTGGTGATGGTGGAATACATTACACACAGCTTAGAGGCCTTACCTCTTCCTCAGTTTCTTAGAAAACTCTGGCTTCTCTCTTCAGTGCTTTCATTTCCCTCTCTGTGTCCATGGTAGAGCCCCTGCCTCCTCCCACCCATCACTTGATTCTTGGGAAAGTCAGTACCAGGAAAACTCTAGAAAGAGCCATAACGTATTGCAATCTTCCTGGAGGCCACAGCAGCTCCTTAGATTCAAGAATTGGCTAATGATAGGAAACCACACAGAAACTCAGCAGGTGCCCCAAATAATGGGAAGCAGGAAGCCAAAATAACATCACAATCTCTTTATTATGATTTCCACTGTGTCCAGCCTCTGGGAGCATCAGCTCCTTCAAGAGTTAAGGCTGAGCCATGGAGAGGAGCATGCAGCTGTACTGGTGGGAAGACAGGGCTTGGGGATGTTCCCCTCAGCTGAGTCAAGGTACCTTCCACAGAAAAGAATGTAGGAAGGGTATGAGGGACCAGAAGGCATTGGATCCTCCAGTTACTTAAGGGTTCTCAGAACTCCCCTCACAAGCCTATGTTTGGCTGGGAGACAGATCACAGGCCATCTCTTAAAGGAGGGTAAGCTTGAAGGCTTTTATTTCACATGGATATGGAAAGTCTTTGCTGCTTATACCTTGACATTCTCATCTGTGGTCATGCCAACCCATGCTATACAAACTGGAATGTGACTGGACTTCTTAGTCACTAGCCCAGACCAGATGTGACACACTGTCCACAATTGGGGTCATCAGGTCATGTGGCTCAGAGGGAAGGTTTTCCTTAGTGCTAGTTGGGTCTAGTAGAAATTCTGTTACCGGTTTATTTTCTTTCTAAGGTTGCCAAAAGCAGTGGCAGCAGGAAAGCAAGAGCAGGGGAAATGCCCAGTCCCACCACACACCAGGACTGAGCTATAGGAAACAGGTATGATGCATTAATATTTTCCATTCTCCATCCAGTTCTCTGTTGTCTGAGCTGTAGCCAGGGCCCTGGAGAGATATCCTGGGAAAATTCAAACTAAGTGGCACAGGGAAAGTAACAATTTTATTCCACTGTAAATTGAGGGAAAAGAGGTGCTGCCTGGATGTTATTCTGACATCCAATTGTTCTGTCTTTTGGTGCCAAGTATATACCTGCCTTTACTCTGCTAGTTTGAAGGGGTCATGCTTGTAGGATCACTAGAGCCTGCTATCAGTCCTGCCTGGGTTATTCTTGGCTCTGGGGTGGTCATGGCTAGCCTGAGGCCGTGACAGACAGCTTCTGCTGAGCTTCCCTTTTGTCTTTAGGGCTTCCTTGCATCACTCTTACTGAAGCCATGAGACCTGCAATGGTTGAGGTTGTGCTTCAGACTAAGAGGCCTAGGCATAATCCTGGGCTTACACCCCAGCGAGGTGCCCTCTTCCCAGGCAGTTTGATTCTGTACTTCCAATGTTAGTGATAGGAGTGTGGGAATTCCAAGATATGGCCATAAGGCCAGGGTGACATCCCATAGGGAACACTAGGGCTTAAAGGCATATCTGCCCTTTAGCCCGTCACTTGGGCTGAAGATGGGAAGAGGCAACGTGCTCATGGCTTTGGCCATTCTCAAAGAAGAAAAGCACTTGAGAGTGGGTCAGTACCTGGGAGCAAGGGAACTGCTCCATCTCTGGGATCCAAAGGAGCCACTGCCCAAAATCACAGAGCCTACCTCTGTTAAGGAAGGCTGGTCTCAGGAGAGGAAGCCACAGAGAAGACCTGAAGAGGTTATGTAGCCACAGCTAACCTCCTCCTCTTACCTTCTGTCCCTGCAGCTCCACTGTGTCATCCAGAGGCCCCTGTCTTTAAATCTGAGCATAGGGAAGAGGAGTATTGGGTGAAAAATAGGCTTAGGGCAAAGAGTCTTCAGAGGAGCAACCCTAACCTCTGTTGATAGTGGGTGGAGTGGCTGGTGTTTCTAAAAAGTGTTGATTTCAATTCTGGGCAGCCAAGAAGAAATGACTAGAACATTTCCTCAAACCCTTAGAGTCAGACACTGATTTTTTTTCTTGGCAGAATTTCAGATAGTCACAGTGATGGAAAGGCTTCATGAAAAGGAAAGGGAATGAGCTTCACTTGGTTTATAAAAGTTTGAACATCTTCATATGTACTGTAGAGGGGCTCTCTGGATTAGAACACTGCAGGGGGAGATCCTAGGCAGGGGGGTTGGGGTGGGGCTTCTCTGACTCTGGTCTGGGGGAGCAAGGGAATCTTTTCATTGGTAAAAAGGTAGATGCCTAATGGTAAAGAGGCTAGTTGCTCCTCCATGTTTTTCTGCTTCTTAGGATTCTTGTGGACTGGAGCTCTATGCTGGGATTCCCGGGGCCCTCTGTAGCATGCCCCTACCAAGGAAACTTGCTGTCTTGGAATAGGGAGAGGAATAGTCGCAAATGGGCCTGATACTACCTTGGAAGAAATCTTGCTTTGCCAGGCCCTGAGATATAGCTGGCCTGATCTGGCCCATGGTCTTTCACCACTCATCCACGGAAAGCTAGAAGGTGCAGCTTCAGAGAGGTAAGCATCACCTTGTCTGTGAAGGATCAGGGAACAAGAAGATAGATTTCTAGTCCCTATGCCTGATGATGAAGCAGAGAGTAAAACTGTTCAGACAAAGCCCAGAGCTTGTCTCTACTCAAAATGCCCTGTGAGATCCAGCAGCCCAAGGTCATTGGCATACAAGGTGATTTACCAGGAGAGTAAGTGAGAGCCCCTGTGCTGAATGTGCTTTCATCTTTTTCAGTGCAAACCCCCAGGTTTGGCTGCTTCAGAGGCAGTCCTTGGGCCCAAGAGTCATGTGCTTTCACTTTTTTTTTTCATTCTGGCTAAACTGAACAATGGCCCCACTTACTGATCAGTCTTGGGAGTATGGCTAAGCAGTATTTACAAAAAGCTCTTTTTTGTTTTGAAATGTTCAGGGCCATACACATGAACCCAGATTCACCATCTGTCTGCTTCATTTTAGACCTGAATAATCCAACTCCTGAAGCTTCATTATCTGTTCTATGTTAGGCAGTTTCTACAGAAGGTGCTGTTACCACAACCCTGTTATAGCTCCCCACTTTCCTCTGAGCATCTCAACACTGAGCTGTATGCTACTTCTGTTAGCACCCAATTCAGTACAAGTGCCTTGAGCAATGGAGATATGTTAGTTTTTACATGATTGAACCAAGCCCCTCTCTAGTATTTAGACTAGGAACAGAAACTGGACTCCAGGAACAGGCCTGCCCCATAACATGCAGTGACTTGAGAATTTAATGAGAACTAGGGAGCACAGCTGGGACTTAGAGGCCAGGCTTGGTGGGGAAAGACATGTAGTGAGCAGCAGGGAGAAGCAACAACTCAGGCCATATCTCAGTGAGGGGGAGAAGGATGAACCTTCTTCTGTGAGGCTTTGCTAGGACTTCCTCTGCTGAAGAGGTGAGTTTAAAAAAAAAAGAGGGGTGCCTGGGTGGCTCAGTGGGTTAAGCCTCTGCCTTTGGCCTACGCCATGATCTCAGGGTCCTGGGATTTTAAGCCTCGTGTCAGGCTCTATGCTCAGCGGAGAGCCTGCTTCCCCCTCTCTCTTTGCCTGCCTCTCTGCCTACTTGTGATCTCTCTGTCAAATAAATAAAATCTTAAAAAAAAGAAAAAAAGAGAAGGAAAGAGCTGAGATGCAAATCCTCTTCTTGAATCCAGCTTGTCAGGGTAGTTGAAAGGAGTCCTCGCTGCTCTTTCTGGGCTGGAAGAGGCTGGCTCTTGTTCTCTATCCAATGGCACACTCTTCCAGGTCCACATCTGGGGTGAGGTGGAAAGATGGAAAATCATGAGCTTTCTCTTGTTTTCCATCCAAACCTTGTCTTCATTGGAGATCAGGCTTCAGGTCTTTGGGGTAGTTGACTTGGGTGAAGCATCTAATACAGAGGGCTGTGACTTCTGCCATCATACTTGTTCTATTCAGGCCCTTTGGGCTCTGGGCCTGTGGTCCCATCTGTAAAACAGGGGCCAGGATGGCTCATCTTCGTTTTTGACTCTTCTGCTAAAGACTTTTGGACTCGAAAGACCTGGCTGAGAGGTTCCTAGAATCCTGGGTTCCTGGGAGGGCTGCCTTTCCTTCTTCTAATTAGGACTCCATAGACTAGTTGCCTTCTCTGTCACTAGGAATTAGAATTTAAATAAAGAATGGGCTGAAGTGCAGTGGTGGTTTTCAGGAATTTTTCCACCCCAACATACCCGAGGGACATAGCACATACCTATCAGAACAGTGGCTCACCACAGAAGGGATTTTCAACAGAGGAAGAGGGAGCCTATCAGCATCTCTAGGATAGCATGTGAGTCTGATATGCCCTATTATTAAGAATCACTTGTCTGGGTGATGGACATTGGGGATGTATGCTATGGTGAGAAAATAAATTAAAAAAAAAAACAACAATCACTTGGCCAGAGACTTGTCTATTGGAAATCAGAACTGGCCAATAGAAGAAGTGAACAGAGACCCCTCTCATCTATACCAGGAGCTTCACAAAAGGAACTTTGGTCCTTTTCAACCAAGAAGAACCAGATCTCTGAAGGCATGGACAGTGAGGTGTGTGTGTGTGTGTGTGTGTGTGTGCGCGTGCACATATGTGTGCAGTGGCAGGTCCAGTCTATGATGTGAGGGCAGGGGGGTGGCTCCAGGAGTGGATACTGCCACAGCTCCCAGGGCTTTTCCCTGCAGCAATGCATATACTGCCTCTGTTGTGAGGGGAGCAGTGATTTCAGTTCCATAAAGCTTAGTGGCAAATTGAGATGCTGGCAGTGCTCCATCCCCACAAGTCTCAGTACCAGAGGATGTTGGGGGAAAGAGGGAAAGAGAGAAAGGAGAGGAGGGAGACCACTGTCCCCGAACTGAGCTTCTCTGCTCCATGCTATCCTGGGGGTTTCAGATGAATTGCTGCACTGTTGGGGCGAGCAGCCAAGATGTAGACAACATTCTCCCGCAAGAATGTAGGCCAGTCCACAAATCTGGAATGGAAGGAAATAACAGGTTTGTGAGGTTGGCCGCAAAACCTGGATGCTCATGAGACCTGATCCCAGCAGCAGTATGGATTAAGCCGGGCAAAGCTCAGGGAAGCCCTGGCTTTTGGCTGACATAGGTATGGCTGGCTGTGCTTCCAAGTTGACAGCCCAGCCAGGTTACCCTATGGATCTGGGATCAAATGGACATTTTTAGAGCCTGGTTTCTGGGATAGGCACTTGCTGTTTTGGGGTAGCAGTAGGTAATGCTCACTTATGTGTATTGAAGGGTTAGGAGTGCAGACAGCCTGGTGGGTGAACCTACTCACCTGGACTCCTGCTCTGTGGGCAGCAGAGCCTTGTCCTGACTCTTGCTGCTGCTGCTAGCTGGGCTGCTGTCTGCTATGGGACCCACATGGCTGATGCTGTTGGGTACAAGGATATGTGGTTAGGAGTAGGAAAGTGAAAGGTCTGGCCCCTCCCAAACTCTGGGGAACCCATGGCTCTAGATATGCATGTCCATGCTTTTCTGACATGAGCCACAGTTGAGGATGCCCTATGCCTTGAACAATAAGAGGCAATGTCCTATGTGTAATGCACAGGAGGATTCTCTTGACAGAAGAAACAGAGAGGTACCTTTCGTACCAAGGGCCATTTGGTGTGGAAAAAGGAGGAGGGCATGTGAGTGGTAGCAGGGATTGGTAGGGAACAGACCTGACACTGCAGGAAGGAGCCTCTGCAAGGCGTTTGCAGAACCAAGAGTGCTGGGCTCCACGGCACTCTGCCTCACTGATAGTACTCCCGTTGCCCCGGGCGAGAAAGGTGGCCCGGGCTCGTTCCCGCTCCTTGACTGTCAGAAGCCTTAACAGAGAGTTCTGGGGAAAAAGCAACAAGTTAAGATCTTGGAGGTGAAAATATTTTGTAAAATGTCAAACCATAGAGAATCCTACCTCCATTACCACCTCTGTAGCCTCCCTTTGAAGCCGCCCAGAGCCTTTCTGGTCGTATTAACATTTGCAGTTGGGTCCAGTGCAAATCAATCTTCCTTGGGCAGTTTCCCCAGCTTAGGCACTGGATCATCTGTCACTGGGTGGAATGTGAGCCTTTCCTGCTGTGGTCCCTGCTAAGACAGTACCTAGTGCTCCTCCAACCTGCCCAGCATGCTTCCTAAGTCTCTGTCACCCAATATCCCATAGACATTCACCCCAGTTGGCCCTCACCTGGGGACGCAATTGCTGCAGAAGTAGGAGGGACTCATGGGACAAGAAGTCAGACCACTCTATGTGTCCTCGATGTTCAGGGTCCAGGGCTGCAAACTGGCGGGCTGCCTGTTCCTCTTGCTCCTCGCTTAGAGCCCTGTCACTGTCCCCCCGCTTTGCTGCTTGGTGGCGGTAGCGCAGGAAGTCCTCCAGTGTCAGGGAGCAATCTGTGGGAGGCACCCCATACTAGCCAAGCCCACCCTTTCCTCAGCCTCTTTTTACTTCTAGGGTACCCTCTATTACTTCTAGGGTATACTCCAGAACCCCTATATCCATAGATTTTTGTCTTTTTCTCCCATAGCCAGGATAACTCAGGCTGTGGTGGGTGGGGAAGATGGGTGGGTATGTGGGTGCCCTGCTGGCCAACAGCTTGGGAATAGGGACCTATTTACCCCTACTTTCCAAATTCCAGCATACTCCTTTTTATGGTTCACCCTAGAAAGTATGGAGGAAAATGTGCCAGCCCCTCTCCATCTGGCAGCACTGTCCGGCCTTACCAGGAATGACTTTACACTGCTGAAAGGTCTCTGTGAGGCTGTACATTTCCTCCTCAGTTAGCAGCAAGTTGAGATTATCCTGAAAAAAAGAAAAATCTGAGTCAGTGGCCACATAGACCAGTAAGAAAGGCCAAGGATCAATCAAGAAAGATGGAAATTGTATTTCAACTTGAAGGCACCTCTGGGATCATCTAATCCCAGTCTGTAATCATAATCAAAGAGACTGAAGCTCTAGAAAGGGGAAAGGATTTGCTCAGAGTTGCCCAACTCTGTAGCAGAATCTTCTCCAGAAGCCAGGTATCTTGATTCTAGACCTGAGACTCTTTTACTAAATAGTAGTTTTAAAATTATTCTGAGATACCCTAGGGAATCCTTGGAAGTGCCTTAGGAAGCTGTTGCAAGGGAAAAGGAGACTAATAAATGGGAAGGGTTGTGAATCCCCTGCTCCATCAACCACAACAGCTCCATCTTTATTCATTTTATGTATTTGGCCTCTATGTTAGACTGTGCTCAAAGATTATTTCAGTTAAAAAAGAAGTTTAATTCTAACTCTGCTCCTAGTAGGCTGTGTTACTTTAAGAAATCCAGAGTGGTTTTGAAAGAGATGCCATTATGACGAAGTTCCTAAAACAAAATGAGTTTTTTGTGGTGCCATAGAAATTTTAATTCCAAAATAACAGTGATATGTTATTTTATTAATACTAATTTACAGTCTTATAGTCTTTAAGCTGTCAAAGATTCTTTCCAGTGGGTTATTTTTCTCTCTTAAAATACTAGCAAAGAAGAGAAACAGACATTTCATGAACATTCATTTGTGGATTTCATAACTCAACTCTTTCAATAAGCACTTATTGAGCACCTGGTATATGCTGGGCACAGTGAGGTGTAATATTGTGAAATGTCCAGTGGGGCTGGAGTGTAGGGTGTGTGTGTATGTGTGTGGAGGGAAAACAGAGAGGAATGACAAAGATAAGGGAGAGTTAGGCAGAAGCCTGACTGTGAAGTGCCTCAAATACCCATTATTGAGCTTTTCAAATGGGCTTTTATTCTGAGGTCAAAAAGGAGTCACCAAATGTTTGTGTTTTAAGTAGGGTCTACACCCAGCGTGGAGCCCAATTCAGAGCTTGAACTCACAACCCTGAGATCACGACCTGAGCTGAGATCAAGAGTCGGACACTTAGCCGATTGAGCCATCCAGGTGGCTGATCGAATGGTTTTTAAGGGCATATGTAGTGCCATGGTCAGATCTTTGCTGCATGGAGAATGAATTGGAGTGGCAAAGTCTAGAGACATGAGAAGAGTTAGTTAGCTGTTGCTACAGTACAGGTTAAGAAAAGATGAGTGGTTAGGGTGCCTGGGTGGCTCAGTGGGTTAAGCCTCTGCCTTCGGCTCAGGTTATGGTTTCAGGGTCCTGGGACTGAGCCCTGCATTGGGCTCTTTTCTTGGTGGGGAACCTGCTTCCTCCTCTCTCTCTGCCTGCCTCTCTGCCTACTTGTGATCTCTCTCTCTCTCTCTCTCTGTCAAATAAATAAATAAATAAATAAAATCTTAAAAAAAAAAAAGAGAGAGAGAATGGTCGAGTTTCATTCTTCTATATATAGCTGTCCAGTTTTCCCAGCACCATTTATTGAAGAGACTGTCTTTTTTCCACTGTATATTTTTTCCTGTTTTGTCGAAGATTATTTGACCATAGAGTTGAGGGTCCATATCTGGGCTCTCTACTCTGTTCCACTGGTCTATGAGTCTGTTTTTATGCCAGTACCATGCTGTCTTGGTGATCACAGCTTTGTAGTAAAGCTTGAAATCAGGTAACGTGATGCCCCCAGTTTTATTTTTGTTTTTCAACATTTCCTTAGCGATTAGGGGTCTCTTCTGATTCCATACAAATTTTTTGATTATTTGCTCCAGCTCTTTGAAAAATACCGGTGGAATTTTGATCGGAATGGCATTAAAAGTATAGATTGCTCTAGGCAGTATAGACATTTTAACAATGTTTATTTTTCCGATCCAAGAGCATGGTATGGTCTTCCATCTTTTTGTGTCGTCTTCAATTTCTTTCATGAGTGTTCTGTAGTTCCTCGAGTACAGATCCTTTACCTCTTTGGTTAGGTTTATTCCCAGGTATCCTATGGTTCTTGGTGCTATAGTAAATGGAATCGATTCTCTAATTTCCCTTTCTGTATTTTCATTGTTAGTGTATAAGAAAGCCACTGATTTCTGTACATTGACTTTGTATCCTGCCACATTGCTGAATTGTTGTATGAGTTCTAGTAGTTTGGGGGTCGAGTCTTCTGGGTTTTCCATATAAAGAATCATGTCATCTGCGAAGAGAGAGAGTTTGACTTCTTCATTGCCAATTTGGATACCTTTTATTTCTCTTTGTTGTCTGATTGCTGTTGCTAGGATACAGTGGAAAAAAGATAGTCTCTTCAATAAATGGTGCTGGGAAAACTGGACAGCTATATGTAGAAGAATGAAACTCGACCATTCTCTTACATCGTACACAAAGATAAACTCAAAATGGATAAAAGACCTCAACGTGAGACAGAAATCCATCAGAATCCTAGAGGAGAATATAGGCAGTAACCTCTTCAATATCAGCCACAGCAACTTTTTTCAAGATATGTCTCCAAAGGCAAAGCAAAAAAAAGCAAAAATGAACTTTTGGGGTTTCATCAAAATCAAAAGCTTCTGCACAGCAAAGGAAACAGTCAACAAAACAAAGAGGCAACCCACGGAATGGGAGAAGATATTTGCAAATGACAGTACAGACAAAAGGTTGATATCCAGGATCTATAAAGAAATCCTCAAACTCAACACACACAAAACAGACAATCATATCAAAAAATGGGCAGAAGATATGAACAGATACTTCTCCAATGAAGACATACAAATGGCTATGAGACACATGAAAAAATGTTCATCATCACTAGCCATCAGGGAGATTCAAATTAAAACCACATTGAGATACCACCTTACACCACTTAGAATGGCCAAAATTAGCAAGATGGGAAACAACATGTGTTGGAGGGGATGTGGAGAAAGGGGAACCCTCTTACACTGTTGGTGGGAATGCAAGTTGGTGCAGCCACTTTGGAGAACAGTGTGGAGATTCGTCAAGAAATTAAAAATAGAGCTTCCCTATGACCCTGCAATTGCACTGCTGGGTATTTACCCCAAAGATACAGATGTAGTGAAAAGAAGGGCCATCTGTACCCCAACGTTTATAGCAGCAATGGCCACGGTCGCCAAACTGTGGAAAGAACCAAGATGCCCTTCAACGGACGAATGGATAAGGAAGATGTGGTCCATATACGCTATGGAGTATTATGCCTCCATCAGAAAGGATGAATACCGGGCGCCTGGGTGGCTCAGTGGGTTAAGCCACTGCCTTCAGCTCAGGTCATGATCTCAGGGTCCTGGGATCGAGTCCCGCATCGGGTTCTCTGCTCGGCAGAGATCCTGCTTCCCTCTCTCTCTCTCTGCCTGCCTCTCCATCTACTTGTGGTCTCTCTCTGTCAAATAAATGAATAAAATCTTAAAAAAAAAAAAAGAAAGGATGAATACCCAACTTTTGTAGCAACATGGACGGGACTGGAAGAGATTATGCTGAGTGAAATAAGTCAAACAGAGTCAATTATTATATGGTTTCACTTATTTGTGGAGCATAACAAATAGCACGGAGGACAAGGGGAGTTAGAAAGGAGAAGGGAGTTGAGGGAAATTGGAAGGAGAGGTGAACCATGAGAAACTATGGACTCTGAAAAACAATCTGAGGGTTTTGAAGGGGCGGGGGGTGGGAGGTTGGGGGAACCAGGTGGTGGGTATTGGAGAGCGCATGGATTGCATGGAGCACTGGGTGTGGTGCAAAAACAATGAATACTGTTACGCTGAAAATAAGTTTAAAAAATTTTAAAAAAAGAAAAAAAAAGAAAAGATGAGTGGCTAACCTAAGACATAAGGATGGAAAAGAGAGGAGATTTGAGAGGTATTAATAGGTAGATCAGTAGGACCTGTTGACTTACTGGATGTGAGGGATGAAGGATAAAAATGAGTTGGTATTGGCATCTGGAGGGCTGGTATTATTATTCAGAGAGCTAAGAAATTTAGAACAGGTTTCTGGAAGAAGAGGCATTTTGGGGCATGTTGAGCGTGAAGTACCTGTGAGGCATCAAGATGAATGTAACGCCAAGAGATAAGAAATTTAGGATTAGACATGCAGGTTTTGGAATCATTTGTGTTTAGATGGTAGCTGTAGCCACTGAAGTAGATGAAATAACCCAGGGAGAGAATGTGTGTAATGAGAAAAAAAAAGTATTAACAACAGAACCCCAAGGAAGACCAGTGTTTAGGACTGTGATAAGAAATGAACTAAGGGCACCCAGAATGGTCAGAGAAGAAGGTAGGAGAATCAGTAGAGAGCACTGGAAGCCAAGAAAAGAGAGTTGCACAACATAGAAGGTAAGGTTAACGGTGGTGATTCAACTATGATGGGACTTTACTGATTTTCTATTTTCTCTAGTTTCCTTATTTTACATAATAATTCTCCTAAATACTTAAATCCTCTGCAAAAAGAGAAGGCAATAAGGGAGAAGGCAATAAGAGAAGGCTAAATACCTCATAGAGGTCAAGTAAGAAGATGCCTGAGAAAAGGTCACTAGACTTGACAGGTCACTGTCAGAATGACAGCAGAATGACGGACGCAGAAGCTGAATTACAGGTGGTTGAGGAGCCACAAGGAAATGATGGAGTCTTTTCAAGAAGCCTGGCTGTGAAGGGAAGAAACCTTTGTAAAAAGTCTGGCAAGTGGCAGTAATGATGGTAGGACTGTGACAGAAAGCCAGGAAGGAGTTAGGAAGGAGACACCTTCAGCAGGGTCCCACATCAGCAGAACCCTGCAGGGCAGAGTTGTTATGAGTGAAAAGGCTGGTGTTTGGAGGGGTGGTGACTAGAGAAAATGGTGTGTAGACCAGGGTCTACTGTGGCATACTTCAGCTGGGGAAAAGGTGTGTAAGGGGCTCAAAATAACTGTTCTATACTTGATTTTTTAGGCAAGCCATAGATAAAGTGATATTTTTTAGAAAGTGGTACATCTTTGCTTTCTTTTAGGCAGTAGGAAGAAGAGGGGGGGATCTGCTAAGATGTTTCTTAGAAGATATCTGCAGGATAACAGACCAATAAAGCAAGACTTAAATTCTATTCAGATATGCTAAGAAATAGATATGAATCTGGCTTTTGTCTTTTTTTTTTTTAAAGATTTTATTTATTTGACAGAGAGATCACAGGTAGGCTGAGAGGCAGGCAGAGAAGGTGGGGAAGCAGGCTCCCCGCTGAGCAGAGAGCCCAATGTGGGGCTCGATCCCAGGACCCTGAGATCATGACCTGAGCTGAAGGCAGAGGCTTAACCCACTGAGCCACTCAGGTGGCTTTTGCACCTGACTTTTTTTTTTTTTTTTTTGCAGCTCCTGACTTTTGTCTTTTTAAAAGTTGGAAGGTGGGGTGCCTGGGTGTTTCAGGGGGTTAAGTGTCTGCCTTTGGCTCAGGTCACGATCTTAGGGTCCTAGGATCGAGCCCTGCATCCAGCACCTTGCTCAGTAGGGAGCCTGCCTCTCCCTCTCCCTCTGCTGCTCACCCTGCTTGTGGTTTCTCTCTGTCAAATAAACAAAATCTTAAAAAAAAAAGTTGGAAGGCATTTATATATAATTTGCAAAGTTCTGAATCAACAAACATTTGTTATTTAATTTACATAATGATCACATTAGAGATGAAGAACAAATGCTCCTAAGAGTTAGGTGGTAAGCTAAGTGATGATCTTTGGACTAAGAAGTGTTACTGTGTTAGAACCTATTCCTATTGAAAGCAAGTTGGTTAGGTTGGTTTTTCAGATGAGTACAATGAATGACAACTATAGACTACTAGAGAAAGCACTACTCTAAGCAGTATTACTTTTGAATAATTAGGTCTCATCCTAACCATTGATTCCTTTAGCTCAGTGTTTCTGAGCTAAGGGGACTCTGAGGGGATGAGTTTGCTCCCCTAGGACACACTGGGTAGTATGTGGAGACATTTTTGGTTGTCACAACTGAGGGTGGGTGCTACTGACATCTAATGGGTTAGAGGCCAGGGATGCTGCTAAACATACTACATTGCACACATCCCCCACAACAAAAAATTACTCTGTCCAAAATGTCATAGTACTGAGGTAGAGAAAGCCTGACCAAGTTTGAGGATATCTGTATCTACAATTGGAAAAGTCTTTTAGGTCACTGCCTAGAAACCAGTGTTCTAAGAATGGGTCTCCAGAAAAGTGCCAAGTTCCCTGCAGTGCTGCGGCCCACAGTCCCTGCTGTCTGGGCTTACACAGTAGTGGCAGCTCCAGCCAGTTTCTGTGTGGGCTGTCTCAGTCACCTCTGCCATGCTATCTCCTTGGATGTAGCCCATGCGGCGCAGACAGCCATCATGGAAAACCCTGGTACAGATCCTGCATGGGAAGAGGCTCTCAGCTGTCCAGACCTCACAGACATCACACATCTCATCGTTGACAACCTGGCAAAAAGAATAAATAAGGAGTGTATTCATTGCAGTGTAGGCAGCAAGGTCCTATGGCCACCAAACACAGTTACCCACATGGGGCTGAATATCCCTGGAGCAGCCCAGAAGAACAATTCCAACTGACGTCAGTGCTAAGGTGATAGAGCTTTCTCTCTGAAAGATAAGTACCAGCAAGCTCTTCCAACTGCTCAGGTCTCTGTGCCCATTTTTCTGAACAGGGATGCTACTAACATTTTTGGAAAAAATAATCCATTGTGAAAGACTGTCCCAGACATTGCAGGACACTGAGCATTCCTGGTTTTCTTGGCACTAAAAACCAGTAGCAACTCCCAGTGATGATGACCTTCTTGAATGCCCATAAATTTCCAAATGCCTCCTACAGGGAACACTACTATCCCATAGCGAGATGGATGGCAAGAGACCTGCCATGGTGTCATTCCTTATCACCCGTCTTCCAGTCTTTCACTAAGACCAACCCAGGATGTAACATTTTTATTCTTGCGGAAAAAATTCAAAGATTATTCCAGACTCAACTGCACCTTTTTGGAGTTTTTTCTTTTTGGGTCTCACTTTAACTGTACCCAGGCCTCCCTGTCTTGCTCCCTGATCCTCAGAAGGTCTAAGACTTGAGGACTGTGCCCTAACTGGATACTCACAAGTTCTCTGGGCTCCAAGCAGATATCAGGAGGCTTGTCATCATCCAGCTTCCGGGTGGGGCGGATGAAAGCCGGTGGTGTGAAACGATTACTCCTATCGAACTCCTCTGGCTCCACTCCACGCCCATCTCGGAGCCTCTCCCAGGCTGCTCGTTTGGCACTGCTCTCTTCTTGCAGCACTGGGGTACTTGCTTCTGCTTCCTTCTCCTCCTGTACCTCCTGGACAGAGCCCTCTACAGTGCCACGGCGGGACCCTGGAAGCTCACCGGTGCGCCAGATGGAAGGCCTGTCCCGTAGTCCATCCTTGAAAGCAGACACAGCCAGGCTCACCCTCTGTACCTGCTCTACTGTCTGCCGCTTGGACATCAACACCCCCATGGCTCTGTGGACAAAAAGCAGAGCGGCCCAGATTCAGCCAATGGCGGACCATGTCAAGCCAAGCAATTTCAACCATTCACCTAAGTGGCAAGTGTTATTAAATAGTTTTTCCTGGGCACCTGGGTGGCTTAGTGGGTTGGGCCTCTGGCTTCCACTCAGGTCATGATCTCAGGGTCCTGGGATAGAGTCCCACATCAGGCTCTCTGCTCAGCAGGGAGCCTTATTCCCTCTTTCTCTCTCTGTCTGCCTACTTGTGATCTCTCTCTGTCAAATAAATAAAAATTTAAAAAAAAATTTACATAGTTTTTCCCTCTTCTGGAACTCAGAGGCATGGTGGGATAGAAAAAGCACTTGTTAATGAGTCAGAAGACCCTGGTTCTATTTCTGACTGGCGCTGTGATTTTTGGTTTTCATACTTGTAAAATGAGGGCTGTCTGCTCAGTGCACTTCACAGGGCTGTCATGAGGATAACATTAGAAAATGTGCTTATTAAGTACTTAGTAGACTGGAAAGTATTCTACAAATGTGAAATGGTATCTATTTATTTCTTGCTGTCCCAAAGCCATTAGGTCCAGGGGTCCCAGGCCTCTGGAGATGGTTGGAGACTTTAGAGCTTAAGTCTCTCCTCTGCCCCGTGAGATAACCCAAGCTTAAAGCAAGATTATAGGAATACATTTCAGACTTCTGATTGAAGAAAAGCTCCTCCAATAAGTGCTGTGCTCACTGCATCGAGGGATAATCCACATCAAATTCTCACTTTTTCAGTCAGAGTGAATGCACTCCTACTTTTAGGGGACTCCTGGATTAGATAGGAAACTCTACCAACCTATCCACATGGTCAAGATCACAAAGACTCCTTTGCCCCCTCTAATTAGCTATGGTTCTTTGTAGGTCTGTTTGTCTTTTACAGACAACCTGCCCATTATAAGTGCTTAAAGTGCTTCTCAGACTTTTAAGGCTTCACTAATGTTGCTCCCATATTTTCTCTTTTGATTTTCTGAGCTGTTTAATAAAAACTTCACAGGTTAAGAAGTAACATTATCCCTGCTCTTCTGCCGTACCAGGGTACAATACCGGAAAGTGAGGGCATGACATGGCATATTGCAAAGCTGGTTTACTCTTTCTGAGCCTCGAGGGTCTTCTGAAGTAGAATTCGGCTGGGGAAAGCGTGTTCTAAGTAAAGTGAAACGGAGAGTCCATTTTAGCCTTGTTCTCAATCCATTATAATCAAGACTTATTGAACAGTACTGTGTATCAGGTACTAACTACTCATCATAGGAAATAAAAGACAGGAGGACAGTCTCACCACTTAAGCTACTTAATATCAGAACTCAAAGAAGAGGGCATCTAGATGGCTCAGTTTGTTAAGTATCTGCCTTTAGCTTGGGTCATGATCCCTGGGCTCTAGCCCAGTATTGGGCTCCCTGCTCAGTGGGGAGTCTGTCCCTCCCACTCCATCTGTCTCTCCCTTACCTCCCCGCTGCTCATGCTCTCTCTCTAATAAATAAAATATTTTTAAAAACCTCAAAGAGTGAGACAAAGTATCAGAAATGCCTAAACGAAGGTTAAGACCGCAGTACTGGGAATCAAAGCGGACCATGAAGAATGGGTAGGAAGTTATCCTCTGTTTGTTTGGATGAAAGGGGGGCAGAGGATAGGAGGAGAAGTTAGGGCCACTTAGAAGCCTACTATAATAGTCCAGGCAAGATGTAGAGGGTTTAAACTGAAATGATGGCAGCAGGAATAAAGCTGACTGAGTCTTCCTGATACCATGGGAATAGAATTAGAGAAATTTGGGAATAAATTGGTAACTGAGTGGATAAAGGTTAAAGGGAAAGAGGACAGTTTCATATTTATTTCCCAGCTTTACTAAGATATAATTGACATATAATACCATGTAAGTTTAAGATATACAATGTGATGTTTTGATATACTTATATATTGCAAAATGCTTACCATAATAAGGCTAGGTTGCTCATCCTTTACCTCACATAATTACCATTTTTTCATTGTTGTTATGGTAAGGGCATTAAAGCTCTATTCTCATAGCATCTTTCAAGTATACAATGTAGTTTTATTAATTATGGTCACCCTGCTGTACCTGAGATCCCTGGAACTTATTCATTTTATATCTGAACATCTATACCTCTTTTTTTTTTTAATTTTTTTTTTAAAGATTTTATTTATTTATTTGACAGAGAGAGATCACAAGCAGGCAGAGAGGCAGGCAGAGAGAGAGGAGGAAGCAGGCTCCCTGCTGAGCAGAGAGCCCGATGCGGGGCTCGATCCCAGGACCCTGAGATCATGACCTGAGCCGAAGGCAGCGGCTTAACCCACTGAGCCACCCAGGCGCCCACATCTATACCTCTTGACCAGTGCCGCCTCCCCATTTCCTCCTCTCCTCAGCCTTTGGCAATGGTAATTTTATTCTGTTTTTATGAGTCCAATGTTTTTAGATTCCATGTGTAAGTAAAGTTATATGGTATTTCATTCAGCCTTTCTCTGCCTTACTTACTGAGAGAGCAGTTTTAAATCAACTAACTAGTGGAATTTAAGAAACAAAACAATCATAGGGGGGAAAAAAGAGAGAGGCAAACCAAGAAACAGACTCTTAAATATAGAGAACAAACTGATGGTTACCAGATGGGAGATAGGTGGTTGGCTGGGTGAAATAGATGACGGGGATTAGGGAGGGCACTTGTGATGAGCACCAGGTGATGTATGGAAATGGTGAATCACTACATTGTACACCTAAAACTAATATTACACTGTATATTAATTAACTGGAATTTAAATAAAAACTTTAAAAAAACCTAGCAGAATGGTATTGCCATTTACAGAAATTGGGAAATGAAACAGGATTTTGTACATGTTGAATTAAAGATGTCTGGGACATTCCAGTCTTATGTTATCCCCTGCTTAGAACTTTTAAATGGCTTTCTACAGCTTTCAGGATAAAGTCATTCAAATTATGCTTTTTTTTTTTTTTTTTTTTTTTTAATTTTTGTTTTAGGTCCTTTAATTTTTTTTTTTTTTTTTTTTTTTTTTTTTTTAACCATTGCTTGTGAGGCCCTGCTTGGTCTGGTCTCCTTTCTTACTCTGTGTTCTAACCATACTGGCTTTATTTCAGTCGTTGTTTGCCATGCTTCCTATATTTTTGGGACCCTTGAACGTTCCTTCCCTCCGTTAATACCTATTCATCTGTCAGAGCTCAACTCAAGTATCACGTTCTCTGGAAGTCCAGATTGGAGCGTGCACATAACACTAGATCTGCTCTGGAGCACTTATCTTTGTCATTACATATTCAGCAGGATAATTATCCAATCAATGTCAGTTTCCTCTATTAGATTGTTTTTACCCTGGTTAGTACCTATCTCCACTGCCTAACAATGTGTATGAAAAAGAATGACAATAAACATTTCCCAGGGTGCCTGGCTGGCTCAGTCAGAAGAATATAGGACTCTCAGTCTTGTGGTAGTGAGTTTGAGACCCACATTGAGTGCAGAGATTACTAAAAACATTAAACTTTAAAAAAATAAACATTTCCCAATTAATTAATAGTGGAGCTTTTTTTATTTTACTTTTTTTTTTGTTATTTTGTGTTTTTGAAGATTTTATTTATTTGATAGACAGAGATCACAAGTAGGCAGAGAGGCGGGGAGAGAGAGATATGGGGACGCAGGCTCCTTGCTGAGCAGAGAGCCCGATGCAGAGCTCGATCCCAGGACCCTGGGATCATGACCTGAGCCGAAGGCAGAGGTGTTAACCCACCAAGCCACCCAGGCACCCCTTTTTTGATATTTTAAATAAAGTCTTTTTAAAAGAATTTACTTATTGATTTGAGAGAGAGAGTGAACAAGAGTGCATGAGCGGTGGGAACAGAGGGAGAGGGACAAGCAGACCCTGGGACTCTAGAACCACGACCCAAGTCTAAGGCAGATATTTAACTGACTGAGCCACCCAGGTGCCCCTTAAATAAAGTCTTAATACACATAATACCTTTTTTTTTAAAAAATTTTATTTATTTGAGAGAGCATGAGTGAGAGAGAACATGAGCAGGGGGAGGGGCAGAGGGAGAAACAGACTCCCTGCTGAGCAAGGAGCCTGACGTGGGGCTCAGGGCTCACTCCTAGCACCCTGAGCCTAAGGGTGACCTGAGGCTCAGGTCATGAGCTCATGACCTGAGCCTAAGGCAGTCAAATGTTTAACTGATTGAGACACCCAGGTGCCCCTACACATAATATATGATGACAACTCTATCTTCATTCCAGAAACAACTGTCATGTTATCATAGTGGTGCAAATTTCCACACTGCCTGGAATTGTCCTGCCATCAATTGTTACCAAAGAAACAACCCATGTTTTTGAATTTAGAGAATGGTAAGAAAGTAAGTATCCCCTCTCCCCATTTGTAAAATTTGCTTATAAAATTAAAGTGCATGACTAAGGAATATTTAATTTGGTGTTTTTTGTTTTTAGAGATTTTAAGTAAACTCTACACCCAATGTGGGGCTCAAACCCATACCTCGAGATCAGGAGTTGCACACTCCACTGACTGAGCTAGCCAGGTGCTCCAGAAATATTTACTTTGAATAAATAACTGTCGTTTACAGGACTGTGCAAAGAAGACTGAGTAAAGATTTATTGATCAGATTCAGGAAATTGTATTCACGTTAAGGTGCTCATGCCCAAGTGGACATTTTAAAAAAAATATTTTATTTATTTGAGAGAGAGAAAGAAGGAGAGAGCCCAAGTAAGGGAGAGCATGAGCATGAGGGGCAGAGAGAGGGGGTGAGAGAGAATCTCAAGCAGACTTCCTGCTGAGTGTGGAGACCTGACCCGCAGGGGCTCTATCTCACAACCCTGAGATCATGACCTGAGCTGAAATCAAGAGCCTGACTTAACTGACTGAGCCACCAAGGTGCCCCCAGTGGATAATAATAAATTGTGATTTAAAAAATCCTTTTTTGGCGGTTCCTGGGTGGCTCAGTCAGTTAAGCAGCCAACTCTTGCACCCTAATGTTTATAGCAACAATGGCCACAATAGCTAAATATGGAAAGAGCCCAGATGTCTCTCAATAGATGAATGGATAAAGAAGATAAATAAAATGTAGAATATACATACAATGGCATATTACTCAGCCATAAGAAAGAATGAAATCTTGCCATTTGCAATGACATGGATAGAACTAGAGGGTACTATGCTAAGCAAAATAAGTTAGTCAGAGAAAGACAAATACCATGTGATTTAACTCATATGTGGAATTTAAGAAACAAAACAGATGAACATAGCGGAAGGGAAGGAAAAATAACATGAAAACAGAGAGGGAGGCAAACCATAAGAGACTCTTAACTACAGGAAACAAACTGAGGGTTTCTGGAGGGCAGGTAGGGGGGATGGGGTTATCGGGTGATGAGCATTAAGGAGGGCAACTAGATAAAATGAGCCCTGGGTGTTATATGCAACTGATGAATCACTAAATTCTACCTCTGAAACTAATAATACACTGTATGTTAACAAAGTTTAATTTAAATTAAAAAAAAAAAGAAAAAGAAATTCATGTGACCTAGCCTGGAGGGGGTGGGCCTAGGGGTAGAGAGGAGAGTATGTGTATGTTAGAGCTTTTGCTATGGAGTCAGATGATTCTTTACCTTTTTTTTTTTTTTAAGATTTTATTTATTTATTTAAGAGAGAGAGAGCAAGCATAAGCGGGAGGGTAGGGAGAGGCAAAGGGAGAGGAAGAAGCTGACTGCCCTCTGAGCAGGAAACTCAGTACAGGGCTCGATCCCAGGATCCTGAGATCAAGACCTGAGCCGAAGGTAGACACTTAACCAACTGAACCACCCAGATGCCCCAAAGGATCCAGAGGATTCTTGAAGAGGCTGGATCTATAATCTTCAGAAACTGTCCACATAACTCAAGAGTACCAGCTGTACTCTATGGTTAGGTGGAAAGCAAGCCCTCCACTTAGCAAGAGGAATAGGCATACCACACCAGGAGGGAGAATGTAAAACTGACACACAGCCTTTCACTATGGACCTTCTTCATGATCAATTATTTCCAGGTTTATCAGCAAGAAAGTATGGGTTGAAAAAAAAAGTCGTGAAATGCTTATTTGGAGACCTAGAATAACCATATGAAATTCATTTTTTCAAGAATGATCCACTGAAGGAAAATCAATGATATGCATTTGGCTCTTACTGGCTTTTTCAGATAATGTAATGAGTTCTCAACAAAGGCCAAAGAGGAAGGTTACTCTGTAAGTGGACTGAGTCATTAATAGTGTATCAGCAAATTAACCACAGGCATCTCTCAATACATTGTAGTCCTGCTACAACCCATTATTCTCTGTAAGGATAGTAAGAATCACCATTAAGCTATCTCAATAGTTAATGATGTCACTGCAGTGGTTTGGGGAGTTAATCTTTAAAGGAATTTCAATGAAGACTGAAGATGACATCCACCAGCAAAACAAACATAAAAAGAAATTAAAAACCACCTTCCATTCCTGACTACAGGATCCTGGAATTGTTACTACTTTTACCTAAGATGGTTCAGTTTTCTAGGCCATTTTGTGCTCATACGGGCAGAAAATGTAGAGCAGAACCTCAAAAAGAAACCATCAAATCCAAACAAGACCCCAAGTCATTGTGAATAGACATAGCTTTGATTTTGAGAGTAAACTGTGAGGACACAATAACAGTAGGCTTCAAAGAATGAGGTTGAAACCCTTAGTGCTTAATGGAGGATCAAACCTGTATACAAGACACCTTGATTAAATGCAGGTGTGCTGAAATACCCACGATGTGCCAGAGTGTTTGAGAAATTAACAAAATGAGCTCTAATATCTAGAGTAACAAGTGGTAGTGATTAGTGACAGGTAAAAACAAATGCCTTGTGAGAAAAACCTGGCTTTTCCTGTGTGGAAAAAGACCTAGCAAGAAAAAGTGAGTTAAAAGGAAATCAAGTTGGGGGCGCCTGGGTGGCTCAGTGGGTTAAGACTGCTGCCTTCAGCTCTGGTCATGATCTCAGGATCCTGGGATCAAGCCCCGCATCGGGCTCTCCGCTCAGCGGGGAGCCTGCTTCCCCCTCTCTCTGCCTGCCTCTCTGCCTACTTGTGATCTCTCTGTCAAATAAATAAATAAAATCTTTAAAAAAAAAAAAGGAAATCAAGTTGTAAAGATCCCACAAACGATAGCTAATGATTACTTCTTTGGCTGGTGGGTGGAATTGGGTTTTTTGACTCCCTAAAAAGGATGAAAGAAGGATAAAAAGACGTTGTTTCAAGAATGATGTCACTGCCAGAGAATTTGTAGTATCTAAGTTAGGCTTGGAATAAACCTCAGGAGGGCAGGAGCAGGTGGTGGTGAATAACAGAGGGACAAGAAGGTAGAATAGGGCTGTGTAGCTATATGATCCGGAGAAAATGAAAACAGATAACAAAAAACAAAATCTTTCTTTGGGTAAGAGAAGTCTGTCTAAATGTATTTGCCAGGGGGCGCCCGGATAGCTCAGTGGGTTAAGCCTCTGCCTTTGGCTCAGGTCATGATCTCAGGGTCCTGGGATCGAGCCCCGCATTGGGGGGGGGGTCTCTGCTCAGCGGGGAGCCTGTTTCTGCCTCTCTCTGTCTGCCTCTCTGCCTACTTGTGATCTCTCTCTTTGTTACATAAATAAATAAAATCATTTAAAAAAATGTATTTGCCAGGTAGTAAGGCACCTTGGAATGTGTGTGTGAAAGACACACCCATTCTCTGCAGAGCACATGCTTAGAACACAGTGAGAATACTTATAAGGGCAGAGTGGTGGGAGTGAGAGGAGGAAGGGTTGCTCCACAGTAGGAGCTGGTGGAAAAATAAGGAAGGAAAAGGCAGCTAGGGACTCTTTTCCCAAGCTCTTGATTTGTACCTGAGAGGTGCCTGGCTGGCTCTGTTGGTGGATCATGTGACTCTAGATCTCAGGGTTGTGAGTTCAAGCCCCATTTTGGGTGTACAGAGTACTTAAAAAAAAAAAAGATTTGTAACTGTGAGAAGCCTGGGGAGCAGCCCTGCTAATAGGCAGGAGTCTCCTCATTTCACATGTTAAATGTAAAGAACATTTACTGTACTTGCTTTTATCTGATTTCTTTTTTAAAATTTATTAATTTTGCATTCTGAAATTTACTGAATTCATTTATCAGTTCTAATAGTTTTTTGGTGGAATTTCAGGGTTTTCTATACATAGTAACATGTCATCTGCAAATAGTGAAAGTTTTACTTCTTTACCAATCTGGATGCCTTTTTTTTTCTTTTAAAGGTTTTACTCATTTATATGTCAGAGAGAGAGAGAGAGAGAGAGAGCCAGCGCATAAGCAAGGGGAGTGGCAGGCAGAGGGAGAAGCAGGATCCCTGCCAAGCAAGGAGCTCGATGCAGGACTTGAACCCAGGACTCCAGGATCATGACCTGAGCTGAAGGCTGATGCTTAATCGACTGAGCCACCCAGGCATCCTGCCTTTTATTTCTTTCATTTGATTCTTCATATAGGACTGGCAGCTGTTTGAAAAGGTTCAAAAACATCTAAAAATGATTGCTTGGAGGTTATGAAGGCTTTCCTAGGTGGGAGCAAGGCAAAGAAAACCTCTGAGTGGAGGGACAAGGGGAAAAAAACAGACTGGGTTGAGCAGGTAGAGAAGGGAATTTCAGGTTTTCAGTGATATCAAGAGGGAGAAAAATTTAGATGGTTCTCACTATCTTCCACAGAGCACGGATTCTATAAATCTTTGTTGAGTGAATGTTGCAGAGATGACTGGACAACATAAAAAGTTTGAGATCATGGTGTCAGTACCCTTTCTTTTCCTCAAAGTTGGCCAGAGAGACTGATCAAACTAAATCTTCAGAGTTGAGGTCTAGAAACTACAGAGTCACCACCTCATCTCATCCCATCCACTCTACTTCTCCAGAGGTGGACCCTGTATGGTATGGTAGTTCAGGGCTAGCAGGGATGAGAATGGGTAACCAAATAGTAGTTACAGGTGATTACTTTGACCACAGGGGAGAGCTACAGAATTTTGGAATTTAGCTAGTTTATACAAACACAGTAAGAAAAGAGATAATATTACCAAGGTCAATGGTCCCCTTCATTTATGCTGTGTCCTGTGGCACTGTGTCCTGGCCCACAGGAGGGCTACTGCTCTAAGGGCATGTGTAGGAAGCTTGAAAATATATCTCCTCCCTCCTAGGTTTGGGCTGGAGAAATTTAGCATGAGTAGCATGGGCACATGAGGGTAAAAATTTCAAGGTGGCTGACAGCTGGTTCATAGAAGTATGTTCCAAAAAGACAGAGAGCCTTGGGGAAAGGTATGTACTTAACAAAGAATGTAAGCAGCCACAAGGGTATGGAAAACCAGCAGAACCAGGGTCTAAGAAATGCAAAATGCATAGCACAGACTCTAAGCTTACTGTGGACATCAATATCAATCTGAAGATTTTTTAAAAAGTCATCAAAAAGAGTTTTGGTTTAGGAATGGTGTCTCATGACAGTGTTCTGGGGCCCTGTTCATAGCCATTCTGTGGCCTAACAGTATCCTACAGCTTTTAGTTTTCACATCTGCAGACCCTAAAAGGGTCTACCTAGTATCTCCCTGTCTTCCTCCAGTCACCCTATTTATCCAGCACAGCAGCACTGGGTTCAGTTGGTCCAGGGAGACAGTCATCCCCAACTGCACAGGGCTCTTTTGGTATTTTCAAGCAGCAGAAGGGCTAAAGACTGAATAAAACTGTCCTCCTGAACTCTGCTCAAGAGAGTCATGATGGAGGTCCTGTTTTTAATATGTACTGAAAGCCAACAAAGCTCTAATATACATGAGAACAAAATTATGGCACGATCTTTAGCCTCTGGGGGCTTAGGGTGAGTCTTCATGAAAAGCTACAGTGCTGGCTTCCACAGAAGCAGAGCAACAGTTAAGAAATAGCACACTATCGGTGATTGGCTGGTGTGACTGCACTTAGCAAGCAGAGCTTTTCAGCAAGATGGAGAGGCACTCCCTGTTCTCTGCTCTGGGCCCCTGAAGCAGACATTCAACCCAAAACAAATGGGGTTGAATGAATTATTAAATATTAATTATCTTTGTTTATTGATTTTGCTAGTATTTGCTGAGTTCAACCTACTATGTGTCAGGCACAAATCAGGCATTTAATAACTTGGTAGAATGAACAAATGGAATCTCGCTCAGCCTGTGAGAATGCAGTGTATATGCATGTGTAGGGGGCATGAGTGTAGGATTTTTAAAAAAAAGGTGTTGCTTGAGCTAAATTTTGAAATATGAGTGGGAGTTACCCGAGTGGCTAAGGGGAAAAAAAAAAAAAAAGCATTCCAGGAAGAGGTAAAAGCACATGCCAAGGCATGGACTGCTATATGGGGACTCTAGCTTAGATGGTATGAAGCCAGCCGGTTGCTGGATAGAAATAGGCAAGGAAAACTGCCTTCACATTATGAATCAGCCCCCCAAATTGGTTTGAGACAGTATGCTTAAAATATTTGTTTAGAAGGGAATATGTATTTGAATTTTAGGAGGTTAAAAAAAAAACCCAGAGAATTGAATTTTCCAAGGCCAGTTAGTAGGATAGCCCTGATAAGCACCAGAGCTGACCAGTAGCACATTGCTTGGCCTTTGGACCCAATAAGAAACTCCTCTCCATAGCATAAGAGCTGCTAGGTGGTGACTGTAGTGAATCACTGGGCTTTCCCTCTGGGAGACCCATAAACTTAATTAAGAGACTCCAAAAAGAAAAAAAAAATGGAGAGAGAGAAAGTGATCTAGGCAGCCCACACACTGTTGTTTTAGTGAGAAGACCCCAGTAAGACGAAATATTTCTCACAAACAAATGGCAATCAGGTATGTAAAAGGGCTCTAACTACAACGTGTTATCCAAATATAAGACACTGTCATTATTATCATAAGAAGCTAAGAGTGTGGCTAGTTCACTGAAAGCACATGGGCAAAAGTAATTTTGACAGGGCAATGGCAGGGGGCTAACAATGGAGCTGCCAGAGGAGGCACAGAAACAGCAGTTGCGTTTCATTGATGCCTGGGAAAAGGCATACTTACTCTACAAAGATTCCTATAGATACTCTGTAAAACTGTAATTTCCCCTCACTTTTCTTACTCTATAGTAAATGATTGGAGAAATGTGGACTGTGGGGACGATTGGGTGGCTCAGTGGGTTTAAGCCTCTGCCTTTGGCTCAGGTCATGATCTCAGGGTCCTGGGATTAAGCCCCGAATCAGGCTCCCTGCTCAGCAGGGAGCTTGCTTTCCCCCCTCTCTCTGACTGCCTCCTTGTGATCTCTCTCTCTCTGTCAAATACATAAATAAAATCTTTAAAAAAAAAAAGAAATGCAGACTGATTCTATGTGAACTCCTCAAGAGCAAGCAACTGTCATATTTATCTAACATAATGCCTGGCAAGTAGGTAGCACTTAGTAAGTACTACCTATGAGTCTCTGAGGGGATTGCTGGAAGGCGAGAAGGTTTGGAAAGGGATGTTATAATGGAAAAAATAATGTCTCCAGCTACAAATTGATGTCTTGGTTTCTTGATCCAAAGCTGGTAAGCAACTCTTGTCAGAACTTGGTCATTAAGATTGAGGGGTGGAGTAGATGATAGTACTCTCATCAGAACTGAATAAATCAATCCGAGAAATGAAGATAGCAGAAATCAAGAGCACTGCTGGAGAAAAGCACGTGGGACTAGAAGATAATAGATTCCGTGACTAAAGAGAAAGGAAACTATTTGCATAAATATGATCCACTTAGGAACAGGTGTACTGGAAAAAATAAAGGGAATGTGGGAAATGGGCTGGAGAGAGTCCTACTATTCATGTTTGAGGAAAACGAAGCACTGTCAAAAATATGGCAAATGTAGGAGGAAGAAAACCGTAACAATGTGATCAGAGAAGATGTAGAAGATTAAAGGCTAAAAAATCCTTAAGTAAAACCCAGATATATCTGTGTACATGCAAGTGAAATTCTTTCCCCTTTCATTATCCTTTGGAGAAAGCTTTTTTTTTAGTAGATTAAGGCAACTACTTGACATCCTTCACATCCATTCTGGAATGATTTGGCTTACATTGTGATTAGGGGAGAGTTAGACAGTATTCTTAGGATTTTCATAATCTTTATGTTTATCCAAACCTGGACATCAAGGAGATGATATTCAAGGTCCAGTATGCAATCTTTCCAGGGACACGAGAGGGTGTGATACTAAGAGCGCTCAATGAAAAGACCAGTGTAGAAAAAAAAAAAAACAACCCAATGACATATTCTGAATTGGAGCAAAGATCACATTTGCAGGCTTGTTCCTTCTGATTTTCTTAAAAAGCTACATATGGATATTAAAAAACTATATGTGTATATGTATCCATATATCCATATCCCTATTTATTTTTGTGTGTTAAGCTGAATAAAGGGGTTTGAACTGAAAGGGAATTATAAACAGTTATAAACAACTTTGTCATGGGGAGGTGATTAACCAATATAAACCTTTGTCAGAATTTACTCCACTGAGGAGCTGTGCATGAGGTGCCACACCCATGCTTCAGGCAGCCATTGACTTAAAGCCAGCAATTGGTAAATGAGGTTGTTTTGTTTTCTCACAACCCTGATCTTTCTTAAGTAACCCCAGGAGCCCAGGGAAGCCACTTCTGTTATAGGAGGATGTCTCTAGGTTTGGGTATGAGGAAGGATAAAAGGGGGGGATGCAGGAAAACTCAGAAGGGTTCTCTAGAGAATTACATTGCTTACTTCCCTCACCACTCAATTTTTGGGCAAGAAACCAGAATCTCTCCTTGGTCCCAAATTTGCACCTTGGAATTCAGGTGGAATGAAAGCACCACCCCAGCCAAGGAGGTGAGATAAGGATGCATCACTGTATCAGGCGAAGAACCCTTTTCCCTCCCCAGACAGTGGACTTCCAATAAGCCTTCCTTGGTTGTACACCTGTTTAGCCCTCCTCCTCATCATGCAGAAGCACTTTTTGGAAAAAGTGTCCTGCGTGTTATCTGTGGACCAGGGTCTATGGTGCAATATTCAGATGGCCACAAAGATACTGTGAATTACGCTTCCTAAAAGTGACCCTGTCTCTCCCTCTGCTCCCTGCAAGCTGGGAGGGTAGTCTTAGAAGACCATCCTCTGGAGGGTTCCTCTTGTTCCCCAGAGCAAGTCCTATCAAAGGCCACAGGCAGAAGCCTCTTTCAGACCCATTAAGTCCGGAGACCCTCAGAGGTATCATTACAATGAGGTTGCCAGGAAAGGAAGCCACACCCTGAAATCTGGGGATTCAGTGGATATCAGTTCCTGCAGCAGTCTCATCCCCAATTAAACTGTCCTTGTTCACTTATTTAATCAACACATTTACTAACCATATACAAAGCCCTATGTTTGGTATCTTCATGCAACTTAACAAATACACATTCTTGCTTCTGCCTCTCCTTGATACTTTTTTCCAAAATAAACTTCCAAAAACAGATTTCATGATTCCAAGCTTTGTGACCTTGGACAAACTGGTAAACTTCTCTGAGTCTAAGGTGCCTAATGTTTAAAAGGGGATAATTTCATAATGCTGTTGTAAGGATTATATGAGATGTTAAATATCCCTGGCATGATACTTGGCACATGAGTGCTCAATAATCCTACATAACCTTTCTTTCCTTCAAAGGACTTTCTCTTCCAGGACCTGCCAGCATCAATTATTCCACCTGATTCTTCACTGCTTGCTTGTGGATAGTCAAGCCCAGGGCCCCAATTCTCCTATCTTTGCTTCAGAGGCCTCACTGGTCCTCCCTTCCCTTTTGCCCTTTGCTCTAACAGAAGTTCCTGCCTCCACAAAAATCCAGCTTGGAGCCAACCTGGGCTACCACGGAGAATAAAATTTCTAATGGGGTGGGGGTTGGAATGGACAAAGGCAGCAGTCCCGCAGGGCCCCAGCCTCTCGACCACCTTGGAGGGACTCAATTTAGGGCACACCGAGCCCGAGAAAGGTCAAGGCCAAAGTGGGCATATGGGGAGTTACTCCTGGCCTAGATCCATGGCAGGCTCCTCTCCTTCCAGTCAGGTTCCTTCCAGGCAGTTCTAAGGCGCAGTCTAAAGTATGCCTTTATACAGGGGTCCTCTGTGGGGTCCATCTCCACCGCGCAGGCTCCTGAGGCTCCCGAGGCTCCCCTCTGTTCTCAAATGGTCTTCCACTGAGACAACATCAGGGACCACCCTTGCCCTCCGGTAGTCATACAGACGGTCTCTCTGCGGGGACAGTGCCTCCACACTGCGCCTCCCCATGGCAGCAAATGCAGAGAGAGTCCTGGGAGTCTCCATTCACACAGGGGTCCTCCTTGGGGGCGGCTCCCCGCACCGCCTCCGGGGCTCTCCCAAGGGGCAGAGGCAGAGACACTCGGGGTTTATCCACTTACTCAAGGACTCCCTTCGGGGCGGCTCCCACACAACACCTGAGTCCCCACAGGGTTGTCCGAGGCTCGCAGACCCGTCCCTTAGGGTGTCTGCCGGTCCCCGCCGCCCCCGCCCCCGCTTACCGGGACCGTCAGGGTGCGGGACGCGGGTCCGGGACTGGCGGACTCTACACCGCGAACCCCGCGCCGCCCATGGCCGTTCGGGAGCCGGCGTGCTGGGGCCAAGCGCCGGGAGCAGGCGGCGCGGGCGGAGCAGCAGGCTGAGGCGGCAGCGGCGGCGACGCGCTCGTCCCAAGCACACCCACCCTCTCCACCCCCCGCCCCGCGCGACTGCGGCGCGTGCGCCCGCGCGAGACGACCTCCGCGGGACCGTGGGCCAGCGCCCCGCCCCGCCCTCTGGGCTCAGCTGGCGACCTCGCGTGGGACTGAGGCGCTGAGGAAGCGCAGGAGGGCGGCGGCGGGCTCCGACGACCGGTGGGTCCGGGTAGCAGTGGGCGGCCCCGACCAGCGCCCAGCTCTGTGGCGCCGGGTCTTCTCGGCGGTCGGGCCGCCAGCCGCAAGGTCAGTGCCGGCCCGGAGGAGGCGTCCCGAGAGGGGACTCCGCTGCGGCTCGCGGCTCCCGGCTCTCGTCGCCCACCCGCCAAGGCGAAGCGTCCTGCCACCGCACCTGCCTGGGGAGGTGAGCATGACTCATCCAAGCGGCCTCGGCTGGAGCTCTTCCCTTTCTCACTAAACCCAGGTGCCCCGTCAAGGCCTTCGGGTCGACGACCCGCGCGTTAGGGCACTCACCTTCGCGGTACCCCACTGCGGAGTGTCCAAATGAGCCCTCACAAAGTGCTCTGCTGGCCCAGCTGCTCCTGTGCGCTGTTTTCTGAGGTTATTGGTCCTCCATCTCCAGCAGCAGGCAGTTCTGTAATGTAACCCACTTTTGGCTGCAGCAGCCTCATCCCTCAGACTATCTGAACAGCCAGCGTGTGAGGAGGCCCGCAGCCCTGAGGGCTATAACATGCATTACACCAAACTGCATCCTCTGACGAGGGTAAGAATAAGATCAAGTCATAAAGCACCTAACAACTAATTATATAGAAATAACTGAAGATATGCAAATGAAATGCAAAAACCCTTTGTAATTTCGCTTACATTTTTAACATACCTTCATTTTCTTGTGCATTTAAATACATATCTCAAATACAATTCACATAATTTTTTGAGCCTCTAGTATTTGTTACACCGTGTACTAGGCAGGTACTAGGGGATTTAAAAAAAAAAAAAAAAGGAAACTCATTTTAGCGTTAACATCGTGGGACTGCCAATAGGGGATATAAGATCAATATAGTACTACATGTTGCTGTCACTTTTTAAAAATTCAATTTAATTAACAGATACTGTATTTGTTTCAGAGGTAGAATTTAGTGATTCATCACTTGAAGTAATGAGCACTGGTGTTGTATGCTATTACTTGTAAACAAAGTACCAGGTACTATTCTAAAAACTTATTCTAAAAAAATATATTAAGTCGTGAATTTTTTTTAAAGATTTTGTTTATTTATTTGACAGATCACAAGTAGGCAGAGAGGCAGGCAGAGAGAGAGGAGGAAGCAAGCTTCCTGCTGAGTAGAGAGCCCGGATGGGGGGGCTCCATCCCAGGATCTTAGGATCAGAGCCTGAGAGGAAGGCAGAGGCTTTAATCCACTGAGCCACCCACACGTCCCGAGGTCGTGAATTTTTATACCATTCTTTTGAGGGACTGCATTTTGCTAGTGATGAAAATGAAACACAGAAAGTTAAAAATTTGCTTAATGTCACATAGCTAATACATGGTGGAGGTTGAGATTGAAATCCTTAAATTCTGACTTCAGACTCCCAGTTCCTATTTTACTGTACTGCCATTGAGAAAAAAAAGGATACTAACACTTATATATGGAATTTTAAAATTAGTACTTATTGCTTAGGAACCACTATCCCTCCTCTCCCTCCTCCCTGCTTGTGAAAGTAACACAAAAGAACAGACAGCTTTCTATTAGCTTGGAGGCCCCTAACCTTCTTTAGAATTACATCATATCAACAGTTTCACAGATACAATTCTCTGAACTCTTTTCAGTAAGTGTTTTATTTCCAGGCTGTTTGACAGGATATATGGAAGAAAAAGCTATAATAATATCACCATAGAAATCTCTGGTGGTTAATTCTTTCCTTCATTCAAAAAAAAATGTGTATTGTGCACCTATAGTATGTCAGGCACTGTGCTGAGAACTAGAAGGGGTGCAAATAGGATTAAGAAACAGTACTTTCCCTCAAGGAGTTGAATCTCATAGAGGAAGCAAGCATTGACAGAGAACCAGAATATAAAACTGAAAATGATTTGTGCTCAATAAAGGAATGAAATGCAATGGGAATTCCAAGGAGGAGAGAGACAGATTATTTCATGAAGAGAGGAGCTTGGGTTAAGGAAAACACATAATTGTTATTTAAGTTATTGTTGATATTTAAATGTTTTAAACAGTATGAGAATTTTTCAAATTCCCTTATTTCTTAAAAATTACATGCAAAGTTCTCATGTTCAGAGAAGACAACTTTTTTTTAAAAAAGATTTTATTTATTTCAGAGAGAGAGAGAGAGAGCATGAGAGGGGAGAAGGTCAGAGGGAGAAGCAGATTCCCCACGGAACTGGGAGCCCGATGTGGGACTCCATCCCCAGACTCCCGGATCATGACCTGAGCCAAAGGCAGTGGCTTAACCAACTGAGCCACCAGGTGCCCAAAAGACAACTTTTTACTGTAAGAATTGCTCTGAGTATGGAGAGGTTAGTAAATACAAACTTTTTGAAGATGGTTTACCTTATCTCTCCTAGTGAGGGGCACAGAATAGAATGATGATGCGCAAGATAAGATTTCAAGGTCAAAGAAATAGCAAAAGAAGTAAGGTGGTTTGCATTTCTCTGCTGATTAGTGATGTTAAACATATTAGTGATGTTAAACATGTGTCTGTTGGCCTTCTGTCTGTCTTCTTTGGAAAAATGTCTATTCAAGTCCTCTGCCCATTGTAAATCAGATTATTATTATTATTTTTTGGATGTTCTAGAAGTTCTTTATATGTCTTGGATATTAAGCCTTTCAGATATATCGTTTGCAAATATCTTCTCCCAGTCAGTGGTTGCCTTTTTATGTTGTTGATGGCTTCCTTTGTGCAAAAGCTTTTATTTTGGTACAGTCCCAATAGTTTATTTTTGCTTTCTCCTGCCTGGGAAGACATACCCATAAATACGTTGCTAAGACTAATGTCCAAGAGATTACTGCCTATTTTCTTTTAGGACTTTGATGGTTTCAGGTCTCACACTTAGATCTTTAATACATTTTGAGTTTATTTTTGTGTGTGGTGTAAGACAGTGGTCCACTTTCTTTGAGCTATCACCTCATACCAGTCAAACTTACTAGTGTCCAAAAGACAAGAAATAACAAATGTTGGCAAGGATGTAGAGAAAAGGGAACGCTCAAACCGTTGGTGGGAATGTATATTGGTACAACCACTTGGAAAATAGTAGGGAGGCTCCTCAAAAAGTTAAAAATAGAAATACCATATGATCCAGTAATTCCGCTGCTGGGTATTTTCCCAAAGAAAACAAAAACACTAATTTAAAAAGATATATATGCCCCCTGTGTTTATTGCAGCATTATTTAAAATAACAAAAAATGGAGGCAATCCAAGTGCCCATTGGTAGATAAATGGATAAAGAAGATGTAGTATGTGTACACACACACACACACACACACACGAATATTATTCAGCCACAATAAAGAATGAAATCTTGTCATTTGTGACAACATGGATGTACTTAGAGGGTATTATGTTAAGTGAAATAAGTCAGACAGAGAAAGACAAATACATTATGATTTCACTCATATGTGGAATCTAAAAAACAAAATGAAGAAATGATAAGCAAAAACAGACTTGTAAATACAGAGAACAAACTGGTGGTTGCCAGAGGGGAAGTGGATAGGCAGATGAGTAAAACAGGTGAAAGGGATTAAGAGGTACACATTTCCAGTAATGAATAAATTATGGAGATTAAAAAGTATAGCATGGGAATATAGTCACTAATATTGTAATAACATTGTATGGTGACAGATGGCAACTACACTTATTGTGGCAAGCACTGAGTAATGTGTAGAATTGTCAAATCACTATGTGGTACATCAGAAACTAATATGTCAGCAGTACTTCAATTATATATATATAATTGTTATTTAAGTTATTGTTGATATTTAAGTGTTTTAAACAGTATGAGAATTTATATAATTCTCATATAATTATATATTATCATATCTCATATAATTCATATATGAGATATAATTATCATATCTCATATAATTATATAATTTATATATATATATAAAATGCAGGGTGTGAGGGAACAAGGTATATCTGGGGCAGCCAGGACTCTGACAAGACTGGGTCAAAGATTGCTGGAGAGTAGTCTGTACCACACAGAATTGCTCTTGCAAGATAGAGATTGTGTTTTCAGCTATTTTTTTCCTTTTCTTTTAATTATGACAAACACATGCCACAAATCTTCTGGGATGGTCTGAGTTCAGAAATTTGATGCCATTATGTCCAGAAGTTCTTGTCATTAAGATTGACAGATATGGTCAGCATATCCATGTTAGTGTCTGGAAAGTAGAGATCATTGTATATTCAACAAATTTTTTTAAAAATATATTATTTATTTATTTGAGAGAGAGTGCGTACGAGGAGGGAGGGGGGCAGAGGGACAAACAGAATCCCTGTGGAATGCAGAACTTGACACAAGGTTTGATCCCAGGATCCTGAGATCATGACCTGAGTCAAAGTCAGATGCTTAACAGACTGAGCCACGCTGGTGCCCTTCAACAAATGTTTAATAAATAAGGAGTTTGGAAAGGCGGAGAGAGGCTATTTGATAAAGAACTCTAAATAGTTAGATGTTTTAATGTGGTAGGTAATACGGAGCCCATACAAGTTTTTGAGCAGGTAGTTGCATATTAAAGACCACCCTAAGCATTTAGAAGTGTTATCTTTTATTTATTTATTTAAAAGATTTTATTTATTTATATGACAGCGAGAGAGTACAAGCAGGGGAAGCAGCAGGGAGAGAGAGAAGTAGGCTCCCCACTGAGCAGGGAGCCTGATGTGGGGCTTGATCCCAGGACTCTGGGATCATGACCTGAGCTGAAGGCTGAAGCCCAATTGACTGAGCCACCCAGGTGCCTCTAGAAGTGTCTTCTTTTAGATAAAGGACTGAACAGAAGTGCACATGATCTTCTGTCAGTAGTTCAAACAAAATGTTACTTTTTTTTTTAAGATTTATTTATTTATCTGAGAGAGCTCAAGCAGGAGGGGCAGGGAAAGAGAGAGAGAATCTCAAGTAGACTCCTTGAGGGGGACGGAGCCTAATGGGGGGCTCAATCTCACAGCCCTGGGATCACCACCTGAGCGGAAACCAGGAGTCAGCTGCTTAACTCACTGCACCACCCAGGCACCCCAGTTCAAACAAAATTTTTAAAATATAAACGTGAGAATGAGTGTATTCTCTTTTAGGCCTTAGACAAAAATCTGTTGGGATATTGAGAAAACTGTGAGGGGGAAAAAGTAATCAGAATGCCACTGAATCCTATTTTGTACTTTTCATATTCTGAAGGTGACCTCCAGTGGAAGGTGCACACTTTTTGCTTACAGTACACATCTCTTGGGGCAACTACCTAGCACACAATTTCCCTTTGCTGTGTGTGGCTCTAGAGCACAAGGATAAAATCCCAGTGGCCTTCTTAGACTTAAGCAACTCACCCTCCTGGTTGCTGTGAGTTGATCCAGAGGTAGAGTAATTCTAAGTTTAACTTTTTGAGGAACTGGCAAACTGTTTTCCACAGTGGCTGAACCATTTTACATTCCCACCAGAATTGTATGAAAATTCCCATTTTTCTATACCTTCACAAACACCTGTTAAATTTTTTTTCTTGTTTTAGACATTGTAGTGGATGTAAGTGGTACCTCAGGGTGTTGTTGTTTTTTTCTTAAGATTTTATTTATTTATTTTCTAGAGAGAGAGAGCACAAGTGGCAGAGCAGCAGGCAGAGGGACAGGGAGAAGCAGGGTCTCTGCTGAGCAGGGAGCTTGATGTGGGTCTCGATCCCAACACCCTGGGGTCATGACTTGAGCGGAAGGCAGCCAGTTAACTGACTGAGACACCTGCTCAGGGTGATATTGAACATGTTTTTCATGTGCTTGTTTGCCATTTGTATGTCATCTTCAGAGAAATGCCTATTCAATTTATTTGCCCAATTTTTGTTTGCTTTTTGTTGTTGTTGAGTTATAAGAATATTCTGGATGCTAATACTTGGATACTAATATTTTGGATACTAGATTGTTATTATATATTTGATTTGTAAATATTTCTCTCATTCTATATATTGTGAATGTACTGTATATCACTAAATTGTTCTCTTAAAATGGTTAAATTTGTGTTACGTGAATTTCCTCACAATTAAACAAAACCCAAAATCAAAACAAAAGAACCAAGCGTCACAGAGCTTGGGAATTGATAGACTTGAGTTAGTGGCTGTCCTGAAGAGAAGACCCACCCACTGTTGCTGCTGTGACCCCAAGACTGTGTTGGTTGGTCCCTGTTCTTCCTGCATCTTGGTGGTTCTTTTCTTTCCATTTCTTTCCCTTATGTTTCAGCCAGTCAGTTGAGGGACATTAGGGCTGTTTCTAGTTTTTGGCGATTATGAATGAAGTCACTAGAAATATTTACTTATAGGTTTTTGTGTGGTACGTTTTCATTTCACTTGTGTAAATACCAAAGTGTATGATTGCTGGGTGGTATGGTAAGTATATGTTTGACTTTATAAGGAACTTACAAAGTGTTTTCCAAAATGGGTATATCTTTTTGCATTCTCATCAGCAATGTATGAGTGCTCCAGTTGTTCTACATCCTCTCCAGTATTTGGTATCGTCAGGTTTTTGTTTTGTTTTTAGCCATTATAAGTATGTATTGGTATCTCATTGATTTTATTAGATTTTATAATGACTAATGATGCTGAACTTTTTTTCCTGTGCTTATTTGCCATCCATTTAACATTTTTTTTAAGATTTTATTTATTTATTTGAGAGAGAGACAGTGAGAGAGAGCATGAGCGAGGAGAAGGTCAGAGAGAGAAGCAGACTCCCCATGGAGCTGGGAGCCCGATGCGGGACTCGATCCCAGGACTCCCAGGATCATGACCTGAGCCGAAGGCAGTCGTCCAGCCAACTGAGCCACCCAGGCGTCCCCCATTTAACATTTTTAAAAAAGATTATCTTTATTTATTTGAGAGAGAGAGAAAGAGAGAGAGAGAGCATGTGTGAGCACAATGGGGGAGGAGGAGCAGAGAGAGAGGGAGAAGCAGACTCCCTACTGAGCAGGGAGACTGACTTGGGCCTTGACCTCGGCCAAAGGCAGATGCTTAACAGACAGAGTCAACCAAGCACTCTCCATTTAACATTTTTTTAAAAGATTGTATTTATTTATTTGACATAAAGAGATCACAAGTAGGCAGAACAGCAGGCAGAGAGAGAGAGAAAGAAGCAGGCTCCCTGCTGAGCAGAGAGCGCCCCAAGTTTATTCTTTCTTAATGATACTAGTTTCCTATTGCTGCTGTAACAAATTTCCACAAACTTAGTGGCTTTAAAAAAAAACCACAAATTTATTATCTCATAATTTTGAAGATCAGAAGTCCTAAATGAGTATATGGGACCAGAGATCAAGGTGGCAACAGGCCTGTATTCCTTCTGGAGGTTCTGGGGAAGAATCCATTCCTAGGGGTACTTGGGTGGTTCAGTAGGTTAAGCCTCTGCTTTTAGCTCAGGTCATGATCTCAGTGTCCTGGGATTGAGCCCCACATGGGGCTCTCTGCTCAGCATGGAGCCTGCTTCCACCTCTCTCTCTGCCTGCTGCTCTGCCTACTTGTGATCTCTCCCTCTGTCAAATAAATAAGTAATATCTTTAAAGATTAAAAAAAAAAAAGAATCTATTCCTTGCCTTTTCCAGTTTCTAGAGACCACCTGTATTCTCTGGCTTGTGGCCCCTTCTTCTGTCTTCCAAGCCAGCAGTGGCAGGTTAAATTTTTCTCACATCATATCACCTTGACTTTTTCCATTGTCACATTTCCTTCTCTGACTTGCCTGCCTGCCTATTTCTCTTATAAGGACCTTTGCATTTACACTGAACCCACCTAGATAATCCAGAATAATCTCCCATTTTAAGGATCTTAATTTAGTCACATCTGCAAAGCCCATTTGCTACGTAAGGTAACTTATTCACGGGTTCTGGAAATAAGGGCATTGGCATCTTAGGAGAACCATTATTCTGCCTACTATGCCAGTCATACCCTCATAGGAGAACACAGCCCAGCCAACATCTTGATTGCAACCTTATGAGACCATAAACAGCATCCAGCTAAACCAAGCTTGAACTCTTAACCCACAGAAAGTGAGAGTTAATAAATGTGTAATAAATGTGTTGTTTTAAGCTACTAAGTTTGGGGTTATTTGTTAAACAGCAGTAGAAAACTAGTAACAACGGGCATGTAGCTGTTCATGATGTTTCTTCATTATCCTTTTAACATCTGTAGGATCTGTAATGGTGTCCCTTACTTTATTTCCTTTTTTAAAAAAAGATTTAATTTGTGTATCCGAGACAGAGACAGAGAGAGAGAAAGAGAAAGAGAGAGAAAGATCGTGAGCAGGGAGAAGGAGTAGAAGGAGAAGCAGACTCCCCACTAAGCAGGGAGCCTGATGCAGGACTCTGTCCCAAGACCCTGGGATCATGACCTGAGCCAAAGGCAGATACTTAACTGACTGAGCCATCCAGGTGCCCTATTTTATTTCCAATATTAGTAATATGTGTCCTTTTCCCCACTTTTGGTCTGTCTGGCTAGAGGCTTGTCAATTTTATTATCATTTCAAAGAATCAGCTTTCGTTTTCATTGATTTTTCTCTATTTTTTTTTATTTATAATTTTACTGTAAAACTGCTCTTGGGCTACCTGGGTGGCTCAGTCAGTTAAGCATCTGCCTTCAGCTGAGGTCATGATCCCAGGGTCCTAGAATTGAGTCCCATGTTGGGCTCCCTGCTGGGAGCCTGCTTCTCCCTCTGCCCCTCTCCCTGGTTGTGTGCTTCCTTTATCTCTTTCCCTCAAATATATAAATAAAATCTTTTTTTTTTAAACTGCTCTTACCTTTATTATTCTCTTTCTTTTATTTTCTTTGGATTTAGTTTGTTCTTCTAGTTTTAGTTTAAGGTGGAAACTTAGATTTTTGTTTTGAGACTTTTTTTCTTTCTTTTATGATTTTAAATTGAGATATAATTCACATACCATAAACCCACCTTTAAAAAATTCAGTTCAGTAGTCTTATAGTCACATTGTTGTGTAATGGTCACCACTGTTTAATTTCAGAACATTCTTCTTTTTTTTTTTTTAAGATTTTATTTATTTATTTGACAGACAAAGATCACAAGTAGGCAGAGAGGCAGGCAGAGATAGAGGAGGAAGCAGGCTCCCTGCTGAGCAGAGAGCCTGATATGGGACTCGATCCCAGGACCCTGGGATCATGACCTGAGTTGAAGGCAGAGGCTTTAACCCACTGAGCCACCCAGGCGCCCCAGAACATTCTTCTTTATTAACACAAATATCTTCAAGTTTTGATATGTTGTATTTTCTTTTTTTTTTTTTTAAGATTTTATTTATTTATTTGACAGACAGATCACAAGTAGGCAAAGAGGCAGGCAGAGAGAGAGAGAGGAGGAAGTGGGCTCCCCACTGGATGCGGGGCTGGATCCCAGGACCTTGAGATCATGACCTGAGCTGAAGGCAGAGGCCTTAACCCACTGAGCCATCCAGGTGCCCCTGATATGTTGTATTTTCATTCAATTCAAAAATATTTTCTCATTTCCCTTGAGATCTATGCTCTGGTACATGAACTATTTGTAGTGTCTTGTTTAATTCCCATCTATTTTAGGATTTTCCCAGATACTTTTCTGTCATTGATTTCCATTTTATTTCATTATGGTCCAAGAACAGACTCTGTATGATTTCAATTCCTTTAAATTCATTGTAGCTTATTTTATAGTCTAGAAATATGAAATATGGCCTATCTTGGTGAATCTTTCAAGTACTCTTTCTTTGTGTGTGTGTGAGAGAGAGTGTGTATGTGCATATGTGCATGAGTTAGGGTGGGGTCTGGGGAGGGGCAGAGGGAAAGGGAGAGAGAGAATCCTAAGCAGGTTCCATGCCCAGCGCTGAGCCTGATTCATGGCTTTATCTTACAACCCTGAGATCATGACCTGAGCTGAAATCAGGAGTCAGAAGCCCAAAGACTGAGCCATGCAGGCACCCCTCAAGTGTTCTTTAAAAGAATTTTGTTAGTTGCAGTGCTCTATAAATGTCATCTGTGTCAAGTTTTGTTACAGTGTTCTTCAGATCTTCTATACCCTTACTGATTTTTTATTTATTTTTTCTATTGATTACTGAGAGAACGGTGTTTAAGCTTTCAGATATACGTGATGAATTTTACTTCTAGTAATACTAGTTTTTGCTCTCTGTATTTTGAACATCTTTTATTAGGTATATATACCTTTAGGATTGTGATGCTTCCTTTGTGAATTAACCCTTTTATTATTACATAATGTGAATGTTTTTCCTGGTGATGGTCCTTGTTCTGTTTAATATTAATATAGGAACTCCAAATTTCTTTTAATTAGTTTCCAGTGGTATTTATTTTTCTATCTTTTAACTCTTTATTTATATCTTGTTATTTAAAGTGGATTTCCTATAGATAGCATATAGTTGGGTATTATTTTTATTTATTCTGACAATGTCTATTGTTTAATTGGTGTGTTTATACTATTTATATTTGACATAGTTATTGATATATAGATTTAGCTCTCTTCCTCTCCATGTTCCTTATTCAGTCATTCAGCAATTGTTTTTAACTCCTTTATTAAGAATTAATTTATATACCTGAATCCACTTACGTGTACAATTCGTGATTTTTAGTACATTTATAGAGTTTTGTAACCATCACCACAATTCAGTTTTAGAATAGTTTTACCATCACAGAAATACCCCTCTTACCCATGTAAAGTTACTCCTCTTTTCCTAACCCCAGTCATCCATGAATCTACTTTCTGTTTGTATAGATTTACTTTTTTTGGACATTTGGTATAAATGTAATTATACAATATATGGCCTCTTGCATCTGGATATTTAAATGTAGCATGTTTCTGAGGTTCATCTATGTTGTAACATGTATCACTGCTTTCCTTTTTATTGCCTCCTAGTAAGTCCATTATATGGATGCCATGTTTTTTGTTCATCCATTCACCAGCAGATGGACATTTGGATTAATTCAAGAAGTTTCTGGCAATTTAGCCATTTATTTCTGGACTATCAATTATCTTTTATTGATCTATATGGCTGTCCTTACACTAGTATCATGCTGTCTTGATTACTATAGCTTCGCTTTAGTTTTGAAATCAGAAAGTATAAATTTATTCTTCAAAACTGTTTTTTCTATTTTGGGTCCTTTGACTTTTCACATAAAACTTAGTATCAACTTGTCAATTTCTGTAATAAAGACAGCTTGTATTTTAATAGGGATTGCATTGAATCTATGGATAGATTTGGAAAGAATTGCTGTTTAATAATATTTCATTTTCTAATCTATGAACATGGAATGTCTCTCAATTTATTTAGCTCTTTTTCTTAGCAATAGTTCATAGTTTCCTGTGTATAATTCTTGTATTTCTTTTGTCACACAGTAGAGATCACAAGTAGGCAGAGAGGCAGGCAGAGAGAGGAGGAAGCAGGCTCCCTGCTGAGCAGAGAGCCCAATGCGGGACTCGATCCTAGGACTCTGGGATCATGACCTGAGCCGAAGGCAGAGGCTTTAACCCACTGAGCCACCCAGGCACCCCTTTTGTTAAATTCTTAAGAGTTGTTTTCTTAATTTGATTTGTGGATGACTGAGTGTGATATTTAGAAATGAAATTTCTTTTTTGTGTATTGATCTCGAATCTCATGAACTTAACTCATTCAAAACTAATTTTTTGTTTGTTTTTTCATTCTTTAAGGATTTTTTACTCACAAGATCATGTTATCTATGAATAAAGATAGTTTTATTTCTTCCTTTCCAACATAGATGCCTCTTATTCCTTTTTCTTGCCTAGTTGTACTGGCTAGAATCTTAACAGAATGTTACATAGCAATAGTGAGTGCAGATATCATTGCCTTGCCTTGATTTTAGGGGGAAATCACTCAGTATTTCATAATCTCCATAGGTATAATGTTAGCTATGGGTTTTTCATGTTATTAGGTTAAGGAAATTCTCTTGTCTTCCTAGTTTGTTGAATTTTTTTATACAACAGTACTTGTACCTTGATGAAAAGGGCTCTATGAGGTTCTCTTTTTTCACACAGCAGTTAAATTACTTGGGTCATGTCTCTCAATTAAAGAGAATTCTCCTTGTTCCTCAACTATTAGACTTGTAAATCTATGACAAACTTAAAATTAAGGATTTTCCAGGAAAGAAAAAAAACTTCCCACGAAGCAGACAATAAGGCAAAGCAGATAGGTTACACCAAAGACCACTGAACGAGATTCTATTAGATCACCTTTTCTCCAGAACTCATTTTTATAACAGTTATTGTGATATTACTCTTTTACAAACTAACACAAAACTTTCATACTCATTTTCCTTTTTCTGTTAGAGATTTTCTCTACTCAAGGCCTATCACTCAATGCATACCCTTCTTTATTAATCAAAATGATTGTTGGTTATGTAGCCACTTAAATGCTTAGGAAGATTCTCAGTTAATATTAGAACCAGCTCCTCTACATGCTTGGATGACAGGAAAATGGCTTTACAAAAAAGAATGGTATCCATCCCTTGGCCACTCAACTAATACTTATAACCCATTAATCTGATACTAGAAGGAAGCTTGGAAGCCAAAGGATGCCCCGTAACCACTCAGACTTCATTGCTACAATTGTCCTTATGCATAGAAAACCTTAAAGGTACTGAACCTAATTTAGAGCATGTTCTAGACTCACTTTGTAATCACACAGTTTGGTCTGACTCATGATGGAGATTGGACTTCTATATATAGTAACACAGATTTTAGAATAATGACAATAGATAACTTTGATTATGCTGTTAGGAAAATTACTGTATCCAACCTTAGCTTATTCTGCAAAACAAGGGAAAGCTACCTTGGGCTACTTCTTGTATATACCTCTGAAAATCATAGATAAAATTCAGATTGTTCCCCCAAACTGGCATGAGGTGGTCACTTCTAACCAACCCTCAATCATTAGGAAAACTCTAATATAATAAATCACTGAAAATAATAAACAACCTCTCCATTCGCACTATTTAAGGTATCTTATAACAGTATACCTTTGAGTCTCAGTACGTGTTAGTTTGAGAGCTCCCAATTGCAAACTATTTTTATGCACACAAGAAACTCTGACTAATTAAAAAAAGAAATTTTTTTCTCACGAATTGCTGTTGGAGCTTGTTGAATGGTTTTTCTGTACCTATTAAGGTGATCATATAGCTTTTTTCCTTTTTTATATTACCATGATGTATTGCATTAGGTGGTTTTTATATGTTAAATCAGACTTGTATTCCTGGGATAAATTCCATTTGATCATATTGTTTAATCCATTTTATATTTTGCTAGATTCTATTTTTCTATTCAATTTCCTGTTATTTTGTTGAGGATTTTTGTGTCTGTATTCATGAAGAATTTGGTTTATAATTTTTTTCTTTTTATGTTTTTGTCCAACATTTGTATTTGGTGATATTAACCTAAAAGAGTAAGTTGAGAAGTGTTTCTTCATTTGCTATTTTCCAAAGTGTTTGTAAGAGATTGGTATTACACATTCTTGAAATTTTGATAGAATTCACCACTGAAATTATCTGGGCCTGGATTTTATTTGTGGAGATATTTTAAATTATTAATTCACTTTCTTTATTTTTAAAAAATATTATTTATTTATTTATTTATTTATTTATTTGACAGACAGAGATCACAGGTAGGCAGAGAGGCAAGCAGAGGGAGAGGCAGGCTCCCCTCCAAGCAGAGAACCTGATGTGGGGCTCGATCCCAGGACCCTGGGATCATGACCTGAGCTGAAGGCAGAGGCTTTACAATGAGCCACCCAGGCACCCCTCACTTTCTTTATTTTTATGGGTCTAGTTGGATTTTCCATTTCTTTGCAAGTTAGTTTTGGTAATTTGTATCTTTTTAGAACTTTATCTGTTTTATATAAGTTGTCCAAATTATTGGCATAAAGTGTTGATATCATTTCTTTTATAACCCTTTAATTTCTCTAACATTTAAATCTTTAAAAAACAACAACAACAACAACAAAAAACAAAGAACCAAGGGCACCTGTGTGACTCAGTGAATTAAGCCTCTGTCTTCGGCTCAGGTCATGATCTCAGGGTCCTGGGATTGAGCCCCGGCATCAGGCTCTCTGTTCAGCGGGGAGCCGGCTTCCCCCTCTGTCTCTGCCTGTCTCTTGGCTTACTTGTGAACCCTCTGTCAAATAAATAAGTAAAATCTTTTTAAAAAACACCAAAAAACCCCCAAAGAACCAACTTTTGTCTTTATTGATTTCATTGTTTTTTTTCTATTTCATTGATTTTTATTGTGTTCTTTATTTCCTTTTTCCTGCTAGCTTAGCATTTATTTATTTATTTTATTTTAAAAAGATTTTATTTATTATTTTTCAGAGAGAGGGAGAGAGCACAAGCAGGGGAGTGGCAGGCAGAGCAGGCAGAGGGAGAAATAGGCTCCCTACTGAACAAGGAGCCTGATGAAGGACTCAGATCCCAGGATGGTGGAATCATGACCTGAACCAAGGCAGCTGCTTAATCCGCTGAGCCCCCCAGGTGTCCCACTGCTAGCTTAGCATTTGGTTTATTCATCTTTTCCTATTTTCTTAAGATTAAAGCCTAAAGTTATTGATATGTGATTATTCGTTTCTAATAAAAGCTTTAAAAAAATTTAGCTATGTATTTTCTTTTGCTTTCTCATCTTCTTAGGTTGCTGCAATAGTGCCTCTTTTTTTTTAAGATTTTATTTTTTTAGTAATTTCTGCACTCAGAGTGGGGCTTGAACCTACAACCCTGAGATCAAGAATCAGTCCTTTACCAACTGAGTCATCCAGTTGTCCCATGCCTCTTTTTTTAACTGTCAGTGTTGGAATTCCTTTGTATGGTTTAGGAATCACCAATTTTATGAGTTTTGAAGGTTGCAGAGGGGCAACCAGTGTCTTGCACTGGACATCCATTATCTAGTATCAGCATCCACCATTCAGTGCCAGCGTCCAGTATCTAATACAACAACATTGGCATTTTAAGCTAAAGAATCCAGAGTTCAATGATGGCAGCAGGAGTACTTTCATTGGACGCATTCTCTGGTATGATTTTGACTGTGTTTACTCTGAGCATCATCTTTTTGTTCCTGTCTATTTTTTAATCTTGCATCATCAGTCTTTCTAGGGGTTCTCTGAGCTACACAGCACATTTTTAAAATAAACTCTTTTTCTAATTAAATCAGCCAAAGTTGTTTTCTTTCTTTTTTTTGTAACAAAAAGTAATCAAAAGATTTATTATCTGAGTGACTGGAAAAAAGTTAATAGACCTATCCAGGGTAGGAACAAGAAGCTGAAATAGTGTGTTTACAGAAGCAGTCAAGAGGAAAAATAAAATTGCTGCTTTATAACTCTATAGGGTTCCTCTCTTTTAACATGTTATACTACATTTTTAGAGATCAAGTAAATTTTTAAGTAAATCTAAAGGTTTTATAATTTCACATTTATACAGCTTGATATCCTTTATTTATCTATCATTCTTAAAGCTAATGACAAACCTAGTTTTCAAATATGAAAGCTTGCTATTACTGAGATCTTCAATGTTTTCTGCAACTCCAAATCCAGGAATGTTTCACACAATTGCAGGACTTTCCTTTTTAAGGTGATTACTCTTAATGTATACATATATACTCATTTGCCTACACTTGCCATACAGTGCAATTTACAGACTGTAATACCTCATAACTGATTAAGCTGGAGTCAAGCTGTCCAAATGACTTCTAAAGATTTTATTTATTTATTTGACAGAGAGATCACCAGTAGGCAGAGAGGCAGAGAGAGAAAGAAGCAGGCTCCCTGCTGAGCAGAGAGTCTGATGTGGGGCTTGATCCCAGGACCCTGAGATCATGACTTGAGTCGAAGGCAGAGGCTTAACCCACTGAGCTACCCAGGTGCCCCACATGACTTCTAGTTATATCTTTTCTAAGACTCTCCAAGAGCAAATTAATGAATATATGACATTTACTGAAAAGAAAAAGAGAAAAGCAAAAAGAAAAAGAAGCATCCTTCATGGTCTTTCATTCATTTCATCTTTCTCTATAATCTGGTCTCTCCTATGACCTGAATTTTCTCTTTGCTGTTCATTCTGTCCAGTACAATTGTTGCTATCATCAGCATCCATTGGTTTAGTTTTTACTTTCATCCCTGCTTCTGAATGAGGCAGATCATCAGGCAAAGAAGCCAGGCAATTCTGAATCATCTCAATGACTCGTTCCAGATGCTTCTGAAACCGCTCAGCTGTTTTAAGGTGTTGACATTTCTGCACCTCCATTATGACTCTCAGTGTCTCTCTTGCTTGGTGGGGTTGGTGTTCATTTATGAGATGATGCACATGTACAAAAAGCAGCTTAAGATCTTCTAGTTTCTCTTCTCATTTTATACTTCCAGGGCTCCTTATCATGATATCTAAGATGTCTAAGAAATTAATAAGAATAGACATACTGAGTTTTCTCAGTTCCTTCCTGTGATCAAACTGCATAGGATGAAGCTGTCTGATGCCCTTTCTAAAGGGAGGATGATAAGATCATCACATTGGAACTGATTGCCAACCATTATATAACTGTCTTTTATTGGAGGTGGAGGCTTGGGAGCTAGGTCTTCCTGAATATTTTCATCTGCATATTCCTTGATGTACTGCATTGGGGGTGGTGGAAGAGCACTCACTTGTGGCTCACCCATAGCAGAAGATCAAGATCCTTGGCTAAGGGTTTATACTGGAGCCGCCTTTGCCTCTGCAACTGAAATCCCCAAAGTTGTTTTCTGTTGATTCATAACATGACAGGTCTATGCACCTTACCTTACTTTGCCTGTCAGTTTTGCTTTCTAAAACACATCTTTTTAAAAAGTCAGGTTAAATATTATTTCCTCCATACCAGCTATGTTAGTACCCGTCTTCTGGATTTACATAGTACCCTGTGCTTATCTCTGTCATTTCTATCATTGGCCATTTTGTACTATTATCTGCAGGATTTCTGTCTGTATTACTAGTCTGTGAGTTTCTTAAGGGCAGAGACCATGTTTTATTTTCAGTGTCTGAAATGTGGTGGGTTCTCAAAGGCACAAACATAAATGTTTGGTGGGTATTACTTTTAATATCTTTAGATTCTTTATTCCTTAAAACTGAATTATTTGCAGTATGGGACTCATCAGTGATGTAGATCTATGAGGCCACTGAAGCTTGTGGAAGCCCTTAGTCATTCCTTAGGGCTCAGTTGCTTAGTTTCCAGCAAATGAAATTTAGCTAATTTCTAGGATACGCTGCCTGGTTCTAAGGTATTAAAAAGGCAATTTTCTCTCTTTGAGTATGTCTACCATATTTAGGAGAGTAGTTGATAAGTATGCTTGTTTTTCTGCAATTATTTGTAATTTTTGCCAGTAGCATGTGACTTTAATAATGGGGCTGTTTTAAAGTTCAGTAAAATAAACTGTTCAGAGATGGAGAAAAGAGGGAAAAATAACACCATAGGTAGAAAAATCTGGGCATGAAAAGACCTTTTTGTATGCTCCTTGAGACCTAGGATAGGTTACTCTTCTTTGTTTTCTTCACAATGGCTCGCACATAATAGATATACTAATATATGATTTTTTCTAAACTCTCAGTTCCTTCTTACTCTAAAATCTCTTGATTCTCTGATCATGGGCAGTTCAGGAAATGTTTGGATTGATAGAGTATATATATCCAGAGAAAAAAACCAAAGTGATTTTGGACCAAGAAATTTGTAGATTTAGGTAGTCTTAAAGTCTTAAATGTAGACTGAGTGATGAAGTCAGAAAGAATTTTTCTAAATCTGGACTCTGGGTCTGCTCTTTGTATGTGTGACAGCCCCTATTGTAAACAGTTTTGAAATCTTTTGGTGATTGTTGGGAACACCCTTGTACAAGTTATTAATCTGGTTTAAGGAGTCCTGTGCCTTACGGAAATAGACTGCACTAATTGAAGTGTCTGGAAGCCCCTGGAAAGCCAGAGAGTAGTCTTCTAAGAGGATTTCTACTTTCAGGAAAGCATGCAGAATTGAGATGAAGTGTTAGAATTGGTGATTCACTATCTCAAGAGGAAGTTCTCTAAGAAAAGACAGGTAGATAGGGCTCCTAGGCAAGATTCTTGTTCTGTAGTACCCTTTGTGGGCAAACAGTAAACAAAGTTTTGTGAAGAAATAACTCTCTGAGATGGCACAGAATGGAGGTATAGAAAACAAAAAGTTCAATTTAAATTTTCTTTTGGAAAAGATGGGCAAATAGGAGTGGATTTACAATGAAATGATTTGCATACGCTCCTTCCAAGGCTCTGCCTGGAAAGGGCTTAGCAATATTATATAAGTAATATTTTTTCTTAAAGATGCCCCCTCAGATGCACACAACCAAATTACATAAGCTTTAGGGCTCATAAAACCTAGATCTACCCTAGCATTCAAGTACATCAACAATTATGGCATGTTGTGATAAAGTATCATAAAGATATTCGGACAGTTCTATAGAAGGTCTGAAGAAAGGCATCCAGCATTTGAAGAGAGATCGAATTCACCAGGAGGGCAGAAATTTTTGTCTTTGTATTCATCACATAGTATCCAGTACCTAGAATATTGCCTGGCATGTATCAAGTGGTCAATAAACATTTTATGAAAGAATAGGAGTGATTCAGGGTAGACAGCTGGAGGTTATGTATGTGTGGAGGGACTAGCAGTCTAATTTAGTAAGTGCCTGTGGGTGAGTGGTGAGTGATATGGCTGGAGAATAGGTAGGTAGGAGCCAAAGCATGGAGGTTTCAGTTATATCCTGCTTAGGTTTTGGACTATCCTAGGGCTATAGTGAACCCACTGAAGTCATTAAGCTCGGGAGTGGTATGATCTAATTTGATTTTAGAAAGATCATTCTGAAAGCTGTGTGGAGAATAGAGCAGAAGGGATTGAGGTTTGAGTTAAACTGCTTAAGTAGACTGGTCAAGAAATTATTGAAATATTAGCTAAGACAATGGCATTTTATATCTATCTATCATCTATCTATCTATCTATATAGATATAGATATTTTATTATGTTATATTAGTCACCATACAGTACATCCTTAGTTTTTTTTTTAAAGATTTTATTTATTTATTTGACAGACAGAGATCACAAGTAGGCAGAGAGGCAGGCAGAGAGAGGAGGGGGAAGCAGGGTCCCCGCTGAGCAGAGAGCCCAATGTGAGGCTCGATCCCAGCACACTGGGATCATGACCTGAGCCGAAGGCAGAGGCTTAACCCACTGAGCCACTCAGGTGCCCCATATCATTAGTTTTTGATGTAGTGTTCCATGATTCATTGTTTGCCCATAACACCCAGTACTCCATGCAATCCGTGCCCTACTTAATACACATCACTGGTCATCAGGGTATTTCTTGAAGTCATGGATAAAGTTGAGATCATCCATGGAGAGGGAATAGAGAGAACATAGAAGGAGACCAAAGACAAATTCTTTTAAGGAGCCAGAAAAAGAAGAAAAGCCTTTGAAAGAGACTGAAGGGCAAAAAGAAAAACTGGGAGGGAATGTGACCAGAAGGAGCAAGGAGCCAGAGGAAGGCAGGAGAATAGAGCAGGAGGCGACCAACTCAGTAATTGTTGCTGAGTTCCAGAACAATAAGCTTTTAAAAAAATAGTTATTGGATTTGGCAATGTGGGTGTTGCTGGGGACTGGGAAAGAGCAATTTTAGCGGAGGGACTGGTGGCAAGAGCCAGACTGGAAGTAATGGAATTCCAAGTTATGTCCTGCCAATGTCTAGCAAGATGATAGATGACCACTTTAGAGGGAATTGGTGAACATATTACACTTAGCCCAGGTTTTCACATGCCTAATGGATTCTCATACAGAAAATGTCTTTCACTGAGGTTATAAGTGACAATGAGGACTTAGGTACTAAGTATCCTGGAGACAGAGAAAAAAAGGAAGAGTCTTTTCTTTACTATACTCTAACTATGGAAGACCTTCTTGTGTTTCTGGTTTCTCCTTTATTTGATATAAATTTCTTTAAATACCTTGGACAAAATGATTGCAAAGGGCAAGGAAAGAGTGACTATATATTTTCCAGTCTTCTGGGGATTCTGATGAAAAGAGAATAAATCCCTCAGAAAGTAACTACAAACCTTTGTGCTCCTGATGGCTCTACACAGAAATTAGCATTATATCAAATCAAATTCTACTGTCTGTGAAACTGTCAGTGTTAGACTTCAGGTGGAATAGAAGCTCCATATTCTAGCTCTAAGTTATTAAATATTGCCAGAAATTTTATTATCTGGAAAACAGATATTCATAATAATTCCATGGTTTTTAAAAAAGATTTTATTTATTTATTTATATGACAGATAGAGATCACAAGTAGGCAGAGAGAGAGAGTGGGGAAAGCAGGCTCCCCACTGAAGCAGAGAGCCCAATGCGGGACTCGATCCCAGGACCCTGGGATCATGACCTGAATCAAAAGCAGAGGCTTTAACCCACTGACCCACACAGGTGCCCCATATTCCATGGTTTTTAAGAACTCCAGTGAGTAGAGAGATTATGAATATTAGTGAAAGGACATCTGTGAATTTTAAACATTTTAGCCACAGGTCATAGACACAAATTGACTTCAAGAGAGACCATATAATATGCTGGTAAAGGGCATGGGTTCTGGAGTCAAAGAGATCTGTATTCAGATCCTAAAACTGCACTTAGTAGATACCTGTCCTTGAGAATGGTTCCCTTTTTTTAAAGTTTATTTTATTTTTTTTTCAGTGTTCCAAGATTCATTGTTTATGCATCACACCCGGTGCTCCATGTTAATACGTGCCCTCCCCATACCCACCACCAGGCTGAGCCTGGTGGTTAAGTTTATTTATTTTTAAGTACTCTCCTGACCCAATGTGGGGCTCAAACTCAGATGCCAAGATCGAGAGTCACACTCTCTTCCAACTGAGTCAACCAGGTGCCCCAGAGGTGGTTTCTTAATATCTCTGAGTCACAGTCTTCTCCTCATCTGTGAAATAGTGGTTAAATAAAGTAATGTATACAAAGCTCTTAGGGTCATGCTTGGCATAAAGCATGCACTTAATAAATATCAGTTATTATGTTGCCCAAGATTATAAAATTGTTCAATGCTGGAATCCAAATTTCACAAACAATATTCTATTATACCTATAGACATCTGGACATAATAGGGATGGTATATATTTTTATGTACTGTATATGCTTATCTATTAGTTTGGAAATATAGGCTTTCTTATTCTGGCATTGACTCCTTTTAATCTTCCTTTCATTACCTCAAACTTGTATATCAAATCAGTTCTCTCCTTAGGTATCTGAGTTCTCTTGCACTTAAAAATGACAGAAGCCCAATTCAAAGAAATGTGAACAAAGGAAAACAAATTCAAGCAAAGGTTTATGTAATTGGAATGTCAGGGGTGGAGCTGACTGTAGGTTCTTTAAAAATGTCATCTCTTAGGTCTGGTTTTTCTCTCTGCATAGCTCCTTCCATTCACATGCTGCTGCACTGTGAACCTACCACTGCATTTGCATTAAGGGTGTACTTCCACTGACTGTTCTTAGCCAATGACTGAGTACATTAGCCTTACTAAGGCAGGCCAGTCCTGCAAGATAGAGGACTCCTTTGGCAGGTTCCTTTGGCTTAATGATCTCCCATTGGCATTGCCAAAATTTTCTTTGGACTGAATGACTATCTAAGACTCTTCCTACCCAACCTTTCTTTTTTCTTTTTTGCCTCTCCTACACAAGGGGACAGACCTGTATCATGGTCTGATAGCTCTCTCACCCTTCTCTGGTTCTCTCCCCATTTTCTCTCACAGGAGTTCATCTTGCTCCCACCACAGATCTCTTGTGTATCTAATTTTATCTTGACTTCTGCTCCTTAGATGGTTCAACCAATACATGTGACCCAAGAAAACAGGTGGTAAGATGGGATTCTGGGTATGGTTCACCTGTTTCCCAATGGGTGATATGTGAAGTATGAATAGTCCCTGGTACAGAGGTGGCCAGTGAAAAATTCACTGTGAAAGATTCCTGGTTAAGAGGATTGACTGTGCTGATGTTTTTGATTTGATTCAGTTATTTAGAAGGCATAGGAGAACAATGCATACAAAGACAGTCGAGTTGGTTGGCTACTGCTAAGTTGAATGAACACTAACTTGGCAGGGGATGAGAATCAGAAGGCTATTAAATAGTTAAAGTCTAAGTATGAGAGCCTTATACATTGCAGTGGAAGAGAAGACATAGCTGAGCAGCAAACATATGATCTAATTAGAATGGCAGAGCCCCAGAAACATTTTTTAAAAAGATTTATGTATTTGTTTTAGAGAGAGAGTGCATGTGAATGGAGGGGACAAGGGAGGGACAAAGAGAGGGAGAGAATCTCAGACTCAGGCTTCCTATTGAGTGTGGAGCCCAACATGGGGCTTAATCCCACAACCCTAAGATCATGAACTGAGCCAAAACCAAGAGTAGATGCTTAACCAGTGGAGCCACCCAGGTGCCCCAAGCTCCAGAGACATTTAAATTATCAGTCAAGCCCGGTCTGTTATGCTAAGGGTCCTGGCTGGGAAAACCGGGGACCTAGATTTATGGGATAGGGACATCTGAATGGATGCTTCTAAGAATTTGGCTCTAAAGACTCCCCCAAACCCTAAGAATTTGCAGAGGTAGCCTACTCTTCTATAGTAAAAGCTAGCACTTTTGCATTGATAGACATTGTATTATAATGTAAGTTCTATAGTTCCTTCTCCCATAAGGCAGCAGATGCCCTCTCAGCTGCCCTACTTCATCTCCTGGCCAGTATGTTAATAACTTAGGGTGAAATACTAGTCCAGTCTGGCTAGAGAAATGCTGGACCTGGTAAGAGAGGAAATATGTTATACACTGAAGGAACTGCAAGAATTAGCTACCAGAAGCAAGGTGGTATACCTGGGATTATATTTTGAGGTTGGACTGTAAGACTGGATAATCAGGTATTCATAGACTTATAGACAATTTTGGGGGGTCACAGGATTTAACACACTGGCAAGAACCCTAGAGGATGAAGTGGTTCTTAGAGTCTTTAAAAAAGGAATGGCCACTAACAGTGTAAGAGGGTTCCCCTTTCTCCACATCCTCTCCAACACATGTTGTTTCCTGTCTTGCTAATTTTGGCCATTCTAACTGGTATAAGGTGGTATCTCAATGTGCAATACGTGCCCTCCATAATACCCACCACCTGGCTCCCCCAACCTCCCACCCCACACCCCTTCAAAACCCTCAGATTGTTTTTCAGAGTCCATAGTATCTCATGGTTCATCTCCCCTTCCAATTTCCCTCAATTCCCTTCTCCTCTCCATCTCCCCATGTCCTCCATGTTATTTGTTATGCTCCACAAATAAGTGAAACCATATGATAATTGACTCTCTCTGCTTGACTTATTTCACTCAGCATAATCTCTTCCAATCCCATCCATGTTGCTACAAAAGTTGGGTATTCATCCTTTCTGATGGAGGCATAATACTCCATAGTGTATATGGACCACATCTTCCTTATCCATTTGTCCATTGAAGGACATCTTGGTTTTTTCCACAGTTTGGCGACCGTGGCCATTGCTGCTATAAACGTTGGGGTACAGATGGCCCTTCTTTTCACTACATCTGTATCTTTGGGGTAAATACCCAGTAGTGCAATTGCAGGGTCATAGGGAAGCTCTATTTTTAATTTCTTTTTTTTTGTATTTATATATATTTTTTTCCAGCATAACAGTATTCCTTGTTTTTGCACCACACCCAGTGCTCCATGCAATCCGTGCCCTCTCTAATACCCACCACCTGGTTCCCCCAACCTCCCACCCCCCCGATGCTTCAAACCCCTCAGATTGTTTTTCAGAGTCCGTAGTCTTTCATGGTTCACCTCCCCTTCCAATTTCCCTCAACTCCCTTCTCCTCTCTAACTCCCCTTGTCCTCCATGTTATTTGTTATGCTCCACAAATAAGTGAAACCATATGATAATTGACTCTCTGCTTGACTTATTTCACTCAGCATAATTTCTTAAGGAATCTCCACACTGTTCTCCAAAGTGGCTGCACCAACTTGCATTCCCACCAACAGTGTAAGAGCACTAGGTGTGGTGCATAAATAATGAATTCTGTTCCGCTGAAAATAAATAAATAAATAAATAAAAAAGAATGGCCAATGTTGACTGAAATAGAAGTGCTTGAGCTAAGGAAAGTGGGCAAGCAGGAATGGCTGTGTTATGTGAGGCCACAAAACATACTGGTTGAATTTGTTTTCTGGCAGGCCTCAGAAAACACACCATTCATGAGGCCATCAGGAAAGCACTGGTGAGATTAGCATCAGCATCATAGTGGTAGCTCTCCTCTGCATGTCAGACCTGATAGTAGAAGAGGTGGTTACAGAGTGGGGCTCATTAATATCTGTAGGGATTATGACTTTCAGTGTAATAGAGGCTATAATAATTATAATGACCTTCAAGATCTGAGGGTACAGCCAAGGGACCTGAGCTGCACAGAGTTGTAGAGATGGTAATAGAGAATGATGTCTCTGGCAGAAAAAGAAGTACCGCCACCATGGCAAGTACATACTACTCCCCTAGTTCTCTTTTATTTTTTTTTAAGATTTTTATTTATTTATTTGACAGAGAGAGATCACAAGTAGGCAGAGAGGCAGGCAGAGAGAGAGAGAGAGGAGGAACAGGCTCCCTGCCGAGCAGAGAGCCCGATGCGGTACTCGATCCCAGGACCCTGAGATCATGACCTGAGCTGAAGGCAGAGGCTTAACTCACTGAGCCACCCAGGTGCCCCCTAGTTCTCTTTTAAAAGGTACCTCTGACAGTTTACTTGGGTGATTGTGTACTGGGAAAGAGAAAATGCTCAGACATTTTTGGAACTCAATCTGAGTTGTTATTGAGACCTGGAGACCCAAAGCATCATTAAAGTTCTAATAAAAGGGAAGACCTACAGATACTGGGTAATAAATTAAGTCCTCACTAAAGTCTGCTCAGAATGGGCCTTCTAGGTTAATGGATGCATGCAGTGGTCATTTTGTCTGTTCCTGATTGCACTGATACACTTGAATGTTAGAATAACCCTCGCATTAGGTTCTGTACAGTAAAAGAGTGAGGAAAGCCAAGTAGAAACTGTTGAAACTGTTCCTTCCCCTTCTTTCCTTTCCCAGCCAAGATAATAAACCAGAAACAATATCACATCCCTAGAGAATGACTGAAGACTATTGGTGGCTTAAACAAGGAGTAGCCTTCATCATAGCTACTGTGCCAGATACGGCCTAATTGCAAGAGCACAGCAGTAAGTCTTCAGATACATTATATATGGCCATTGATCTGACAAAAGCAATTCTTTTCAATTTCGGTCAGGAAGGAGGATCAGAAGAGTTTGTATTCATGTTACGTGGCCAACACTATTCATTTATACTTTGGCCTCAGGGCTGTGTCAACTTTCCTGCCCACTGTCATAATGTAGTTTGATGAGATCTGGACTGCCTAGGTATCCCACAGAACTATCATGCTCTTCCATTTCATCGATGGCATGCTGATGTGCTCCAGATGGTGGGAGATAAATCCTACAAAGATTAAGGAACCTGCCATTTCAGTGAAGGTTTTAGGAATCTAATGGTCAGGAGTATGTTGTGATAGCTCTCCAAAGTAAAAAATTGCAGCATCTTTTATTCCCTACCGCTAAGATGGAAGCACAGTGCCAATAGACCTGTTTGGGTTCTGGAAGCAATATATTCTATACCTAGGATCATTGCTTTGGTTCACATACCAGATAATATGGAAGGCTGCCAGCTCTGAGTGAGACCTGGAAAAGAAAAGGGCTCTGCCAATAAGATCTGGAGAACCTTCTGGGGTTGGAAGTGTTGATGATGGGAAAAGATGCAGTATGGAGTTTCTGTTAAGATCCAGTGGGGGAGGGGCAGCTGGGTGGCTCAGTTGGTTGGGCGACTGCCTTCGGCTCAGGTCATGATCCTGGAGTCTTCGGATCGAGTCCCGAATTGGGCTCCCTGCTCGGTAGGGAGTCTGCTTCTCCCACTGACCTTTCTCCACTCATTCTCATTCTCTCTCTCTCTCTCTCTCTCAAATAAATAAATAAATAAATAAATAGTCTTTAAAAAAAAAAAAAAAAGATCCAGTGGGGAAATCATAGTGCAGGCCTTTAGAATTCTGACTATTGTTGCCTCTGAATGTTTAACTTGTCAACAATAGAGATCAATGCTGAGCCCTTGATGGGGCACTATTCTTTGAGGAAGCCCATCAGGTACTTGCTGGCAAGTCAACTACACTGGGCCTTATCTATAATGGAAGAGCTGGTGGTTAGGGATAGGTGAACAGGGATAGATGGGATAGGTGACTTATTTTGGATATGAGTTTGCATTTCCTACCTGTAGTGCCTTGGCCACCATCACTATAGGCTTATGGAATGCCTAATCTACACACAGAATTCTCACACAGCTTAGTTTCCAAACATGGAACCTCCTTCACAGTAGAGGATTTGCGAAGTAGGTATGGGCCCACTGGTCATATATTGCACCATCCAGGGTCAGCTGGCCTTAGAAAACGTTGGAACAGTCTTTTAAAGGCAGAGCTGAAGTGCCAGCTTTGTAATAACACTCTGAAAGGATGGGAAATATATAGAGAAAACTTTTGGTGCTAGGCCTCCAATGGGAAGAATACACGGGTTTGGGAACCAAAGAATAAACGATACTGCAACCTGAGAAGGGTGTGATTACCAACTATATGATTACCAAACCCTTTAGGAATGAATGTTCAGGTCACACCACCAGGTAGGCCACCAAGACCAGCCAAGGTGACAGATGACAGTGAGGAGAATTTAAAATGGAGAAGGCAGAGTATCAGTTGCAGGCCTGAAATCAACAGCAGTGATGAGAGCTGCATCTCATTCCACTAACCCAGCCCTTCCTCAAGAAGAAAGGCCCCTGAGAACCAAGGAGGAGCTGCTCCACAATCCCCTGTAGAGAGGGAGATGTGCAACTATGAGAATGTGCCTCTCAGATCTCCTACTGTGGGGAGCATTATTACTGATGCCCCGAACTGCTGTATCTAAATACACCACTGCATTTGCTCAGAGGCTATGTTTCCTGTGGTATCTTTTAGCCAGTGAGGTGCACAGCAGAGATATTGCAGCAAGCCCAGCCCTTCCTGTGAGACAGAGTTCTCCTCTGACTGATGGTTTTGGCCCAATTATTCTATATCAGCTTTGCAGAAACTTTCTGAAAGCTTCATGGCAGTCTAAGGCTTTTCCTATCGTACCTTCTTTCACGTTCTCCTTCCTATGAGTGAGATGTGTGTCATTCTCTGACAGATGACCTCCTTCTCCAGCTCCCTCTCCATTTTCTTTTTTTCCTCCCTCTCCATTTTCTTTCACAGGCATTCCCACCAATTTCTTGCAAGTCTGATCTGATCTTGGTGTTTACTTCTTGGAGGACCCGAATGAACACAGGAAGGAATAAGTTTACCCATTATATAGATGAAAAAACTATGCTTCAGAGAGGTTAAATGACCTGCACAAGGTTATACAGCCACTTAGTGGCAGAGCAATGATTTTAATCCAGGATTATCTGACTTCAAAGCCTGTGTGCCTAGATTTCATATTCTTGTTTTCCTGCCTCTGCCCTTTCTGTTTACTTCATTCTCTCTTAGTCTCCTGGAAAGACTTTTGAATATTCCAGTCTCTCTCTACCTTGCAAAGGTAGGAAGAGTTTTTGACCACACTTGTACCAGAATGTGAAAAGAAGAACATTTGTATTCCTGGGGTCTGTGACAGTTCTTGGAATTAAAGAGTCTCCATGGGGAAGGAGAAACTCAGAGAACACAGTTGGGGCAGCTTTGCTGAGCTTTCCCTTTCCTGCTTGGAAATTCTCCTTGGAGAATTAAATTATGAAAGTTCAGTTAAGGGGGAAAAAGTTCAATTTTGTTTTATAAGAGAAACCATATACCTTTATTCTCATTATCTTATTAGAACATGTCTCTCCACATAAAATCTTCTGTGATTTTGTAGGTTTCTTCTTTTTTATTAACTAAAACACAAAATTTTAATGGTTAACACTGAAATGAAAACGAAGGACTATCTGGATTTTGTGGTCCAGGTGCTATGCCTATGGAATTCATTCACTTTTTCCTGACCAGTTTCTCTGTTCTCCTTTCTAGCAAAACTCTTACCTGCCTCCCCTGCCTCTCTTCCCATTCTTTGTTGAACTCCCACATCATTTCCTACCATTCCAAAGAGAATGTTCTTATGAAGGTCCCCAGTGGCCTTTAGGTTATAAAACTCAACATTCATTTTCTCAGTTCTCACTTTGCTTGTCCTCTAGGCAGTATTAATGTGCTTGATCACTTCCTCTTACCTTAAAGTGGTTTTTGTCAGAGGTGCCTGGGTGGCTCAGTCATTAGGTGTCTGCTTTCTACTCAGGTCCCAATCCCAGGGTCCTGGGATTGCCCTGGCCCTACATCGGCCCCCCCCCACTCAGCGGGAAGCCTTCTTCTCCCTCTCCCACTCCCCCTGCTTGTATTCCTTCTCGCTCTCTCTCTCTCTCTGTCAAATAAATAAATAAATTCTTTTAAAAAATGGTCTTTGTCTTCACCTGTCTTTGGAGACACCACAGTTCCCTGGTTTTCTGCCATTTCATGAACTGCTTCTTCTCAAAATATATATTTTTTTAGAGGGGGTAGTGAGGGCGGAAAGAACAGAAGGAGAGAGGCAAAGAGAGAATCTTTTTTTTTTTTAATTCAGTTTAATTAACATATAGTGTATTATTAGTTTCAGAGGTAATTTAGTGATTCATCAGTTGCATATAACATCCAGTGCTCATTACATCAAGTGCCCTCCTTAATGCCCATCACCGAGTTAGCCCATCCCCCTACCCATCTCCCCTCCAGCAACCCTCAGTTTGTCTCCTATAGTTAAGAATCTCTTATGGTTTGTATCCCTTTCTGTTTTTGTCTTATTTTTCCTTCCCTTTCCCATGTTCATTTGTTTGGTTTCTTACATCCCATATATGAATGAAATCATGTATTTGTATTCCTCTGACTTCCTCTGACTGACTTACTTCACTTAGCATAATACCATCTAGTTCCATCCATGTCGTTGCAGATGGCAAGATTTCATTCTTTTTAATGGCTGAGTAATATTTCAGTGTGTGTGTGTGTGTGTGTGTGTATGTATAATATGTTTTGTATGTGTATATATATATATATATATACACAATGGAATACATATATATATATATATATCTGAACAAACAATGATATATATCATTGTTTGTTCAAATGCTGGTGGCATTTTGATAGGGAGTACATTAAATGTATAGATTGCTTTGGGTAGCACATGCACCCTGATGTTTCTAGCAGCATTATCAGCAATAGCCAAACTATGGAAAAAGCCCAGATGTCCATTGGCTGTAAATGGAAAAAGAAGATGTGGTATATACAATATTACTCAGGCATCAAAAAGAATGAAATCTTGCAAGGGGAGATGGAGAGGAGAAGGGAGTTGAGGGAAATTGGAAGGAGAGGTGAACCATGAGAGACTATGGACTCTGAAAAACAATCTGAGGGTTTTGAAGGGGCGGGGGGTGGGAGGTTGGGGGATCCAGGTGGTGGGTATTGGAGAGGGCACGGATTGCATGGAGCACTGCGTGTGGTGCAAAAATAATGAATACTGTTACGCTGAAAAAAAAATTAAAAAAAAAAGAATGAAATCTTGCCATTTGCAATGACATGGATGGAGCTAGAGTGTATTATGCTAAACAACAGAAGTCAGCGAAAGATAAATACCATATGATTTCGTTCATGTGAAATTTAAGAAACAAAAGAGATGATCATAAGGGAAGGGGTGGGGAAAGGGAGAGAGTGAAGTAAAACATGAGAGACTCTTAATGATAGAGAACAAACTGAGGGTTGATAGAGGGAAGTGGGTGGTGGATGGCCTGAATGGGTAATGGGTGTGAAGGAGGGCACTTGTGATGAGCACTGGGTGGTATATGTAAGTGATGAATCACTAAATTCTACACCTGAAACCAATTTTACCCTATATGTTAACTAGCTAGAATTTAAATAAAAACTTGAGGTTAAAAAAAGTGAAATTCAGGGATTTTGAAAGGCTCAAGTCTCAGTCTGAACTCTTTTTTTCTGATTAATATCAGCATTCAGCCTTTTGCTAATCACCTGGGAGTAGGAAGTATGTAGGGGTGAGGAGGAGAAGAATTTCAGTAGCTGGGGGGAATGTGGGGCAGCTTATTCATAGGGTCTGAGAGAGAGGGAGTTTACTTTATTTGTTGAGATGTGGTGATTAAACCCCCAAAGTGAATTTTGAGAGACAGCTGCACATAGAAAAGAGATGATGATTAAAATTAATTACTGTTGTTGTAGATGTTTTGCATTTCTACAGCAATTTGTATTTACTAAGAATTTTGTAATCACTTATTAACTCTCCCTCACCAGAGCCTTGTGACATAGGCAACATTACTGCAAATGTTTGTTTTTGTCTTCTGGGAAGAAATATGAGCTGCTTTGGCCACATATCAGGATTAAGGAATCAAAATCCTTACTGCAGCTCTTTCACTCGTGTGATTTTGAGAATCCATATGAGAACTTGAACATTGTCTTACTCTATAATTTTATTATGAAGAACAATTCATAAAGATGGATCAGGCATTTGGTAAATTTAAAAAGATACATGTAGGAGCACCTTGGTGCCTCAGTTGGTTAAGTGTCAGACTCTTGGTCTCGACTTTGGTCATGATCTCAGGGTCATGAGATGGTGCCCAGCATTGGGCTCCGTGCTCAGTGCAGAGTCTGCTTGAGATTCTCTCTCTCCCTCTCTTTCTGCCCCTCCATCAGTGATCCCATCTTGGGGTCATGAGATCAAGCCCTGAGTCGGGCTCCTTACTCAGCCAGGAGTCTGCTTTTCTCCCTTTGCCCCTCCTCCCGTGTACACACTCTTTCTCTCTCTCTCAGATAAATAAATCTTTACAAAGAAGATATATGTAGGTATGTAATAACAATACTAACGTCTCAAATTCATTTTCCTCCAAGTTTTTAAAAAATAAAATGAATAATAGTAACTATATCATATTTTTACATATCAAGTATTTAGCCCAGTGCCTCACATATTAATAAATACTTAATAAACATTACCTATTATCAATACTGTAATAAGACCCATATAATATATGCATTTTTTGCTTCCATTTGATTATATTAGTGTTCCTGTCTTTGGATAAAGATGCATGCAGGCATACATTCACTTACTCAGCAATATTTATTGAGTGACTACCATTTATTATGCAGTGTTCCTGGAGCTAGAGATACAGTGGTAAACAAAAAGGACTTCCTGCTCTCATGAAGTTTATATTTTGGTAGGAGGGAGACGACTCACATTATCATGGTGGTGGGCTTATATTCCAGTAGGAGTGCAGCCAATGTAGAGAGATAGAAGCATGATTTGGGTATATTTAGAAAATATGTGGGAAACTTTTTTCTGACTTTTATATAAAAATGGTAATTTATTATAGCAGTAGGTTAAGTATGTAGAAGCTTTTCATTTTTATAAAAGTATTAAATGTATAATTACATATTATATTTTTAAAAATATACATATAAATTTAGAAAAATTTGAAAAGCAAGTATTATTTTATTTATAATTATGTAAATAATACCACTATGTTGAAATTTTTAAAAAATTTTTTAAATTTATTTTCAGCATAACAGTATTCATTGTTTTTGCACCACACCCAGTGCTCCATGCAATACGTGCCCTCTCCAATACCCACCACCTGGTTCCCCCAACCTCCCACCCCCCGCCCCTTCAGACCCCTCAGATTGTTTTTCAGAGTCCATAGTCTCTCATGGTTCATCTCCCTTTCCAATTTCCCTCCATAATTTCATTACAATATTATTCTTTTTCAATTGCCTTAGCATATATTTGTATATAGTTTATTCAGCATACATTTCCCAAGAATTTTCCCATGCTGTTTCAGCATGGAAAAAAAATGGGCTGTTTCCTGATATTTGGCCATGGCTTGGGGCTGCAGACAGTGCAGTGGGATGGTAACAGTGGGAGGGAATATCACATAAAGGCATTCTGAACTTAGCCCAGAGCCTGCTTTGAAGGGATGAGATAAAGAGAGGTATATTGGCATTGCTGAGAAGATGAGTAGACAGAAGCAGGATTCAATCCCTGGGATATGTCAGTGCCTGGAGACCAGCGAGAAGGTTCTAGAAGTAGAGAGGAGCCTCAGATTCTCACTGTTGCCTTCTCAACCTTAGGTGATTTCTAGAGAAATACTTCCCCTACCCCCACAACAAAGACTTGTGCTTTTTTTCTGTTAAGATATTGGGGTTATGGGAACACCTGGGTGGCTCAGTTGGTTAAGCAGCTGCCTTCGGCTCAGGTCATGATCCCAGCGTCCTGGGATCAAGTCCCACATCGGGCTCCTTGCTTGGCGGGGAGCCTGCTTCTCCCTCTGCCTCTGCTGCCACTCAGCCTGCCTGTGCTCTCTCTCTCTCTCTCTGGCAAATAAATAAATAAAATCTTAAAAAAAAAGATATTGGGGTTATGGATTGAGATGAAAGCCATAGCCCCTTCTGAGATAATTTTGAAACAAGTTAATTTTGAGTTGTATAGGCCATGGATTTGGCCTCTTGCTTTCTTTTCTAGCTGCCACCAATGTCTTAGGCTGAGTTCTTGCCTAGATACATCTAAATTGGGATGCAGTTTCCTAATTTATTCCCTACTCTTCAGATACTGAAATGAGTTTATGAACAATTTTTAGATTTTTAGGGTTAGATTAAAGTTATAAAATTGAAAAAGATGTCAAAAAGATCACCTGAGAAATTCCTCTCTGTGTCCCTGACCCTGTCTGAAATGTTCATTGGTCTCTGTTTAAAATGTTAAACTTAAAAAGTTTATTGTTCTGCTTAAAATGTTAGTTCCCTGATGGTGAAATTATGTAAAATAACAACAACAGTCACACAATTATTAGAAATCTTCATAAGTACTAGGGGTAAATGTCCATGATTTTTATGTAAATGTGTTTTGGGCTCTTCTGCTTCCTTCAAGCCACTTTCCTGAGACACTACCTTGATTCTGCTCTGGATGTGAGCACTAGCTGCAAAACCCACAGGCTTTTTAATTAAATTTTTATTTATGTATTTAGTTACAATATAATTAACATACAGTGTTTGTGTGTGTGTGTGTGTGTGTGTGTGTGTGTGTATATATATTGCCATTTGCAATGACATGGATGGAGTTAGAGTATATTATGCTAAGCGACATAAGTCAGTTAGTGAAAGACAAATACTATCTGATTTATGGTTTACAGTATAGTGATTCAACAATTCTATACATTATTCAGTGCTCATCAAGATATGTAGAGTCTTGGGGCACCTGGCTGGCTCAGTCAGTGGAGCATGTGACACTTGATCTTGGGGTTGTGAGTTTGAGTCCCATGTTGTGTTGAGAGTACATAAAAATAAAATCTAAAAAATAAAAAAAGATACATGTATGCTTAATCTCCTTCATCTCTTTCACCCATCCCCTAACCCACCTGCTCCCTGCCCCCTGCCATAATCACCCGTTTGTTTTGTATATTTAAGAGTCTGGTTCTTTGTGTGTCTCTCTTTTCTTTGTTTTGTTTTTGGAATTCCACATATGAGTAAAATCATCTGGTATTTGTCTTTATCTGATGAACTTCTTTCACTTAGCACTATACCTTCTAGATCCATCCATGTTGCAGCAAATGGCAAGATTTCATTCTTTTTTATGGCCAAATAACATTCCATTGTACATATAAGCCATATCTCCTTTATCCATTCATCTATTGATGGACACTTGGGTTGCTTCCATAATTTGGCTATTGTAAATAATGCTGCAATAAACATAAGGGTGCATATATCTTTTTGAATTAGTGTTTTTGTATTCTTTGAGGAAATACCCAATGGTGGGATTACTGAATCATATAGTGACTTTATTTTTAATTTTTTGAGGAACCTCCATACTATTTTCCATAGTGGCTGTAGCAGTTTGCATTCCTACCAACAGTGCATAAGGGTTCCTTTTTCTCCACATCCTCATAAAACTTGTTATTTCTTGAGGCGCCTGGGTGGCACAGTTGATTAAGCATCTGACCGTTGGTTTTAGCTCAGCTTTTTTTTTTTTTAAAGATTTTATTTATTTATTTGACAGAGATCACAAGTAGGCTGAGAGGCAGGCAGAGAGAGAGGGGGAAGCAGGCTCCCTGCTGAGCAGACAGCTCAATGTGGGGCTCGATCCCAGGACCCTGGGATCATGACCTGAGCCAAAGGCAGAGGCTTTAACCCACTGAGCCACCCAGGCGCCCCTTGGCTCAGCTTTTGATCTCAGGGTCATGAAATCAAGCCCCAAGTAGGGATCCGCACTGGGTGTGGAACCTGCTTAAGATTCTCTCTCTCCCTCTACCCCTCCCCCTGCTCCCTCCCTCTCTCTTTCTCCCCTCTCTCTCAAATAAATAAATCTTTAAAAACTTATTATTTAATGTTTTTAATTTTAGTCATTCTGACAGGTGTGAGGTGATAGTTCATTGAGATTTTGATTTGCATTTCCCTGATGATGAGTAATATTCATTTTTTTCATGGTCATCTGTATGTCTTCTTTGGAGAAATGTCTCTTCATGTCTTCTACCCATTTTTTAAATTGGGTTATTTATTTTTTGGGTGTTGAGTTGTAGAAGTTCTTTATGTATTTTGGCTACTAACTCCTTCTCAGATATATCATTTACAAATGTTTTCTCCCATTCAGTAGGTTGTCTTTTTGTTTTGTTGATTGTTTCCTTTCCTGTGCAGAAGCTTTTTACTTTGATGTAGTCCCAGTAGTTTATTTTTTATTTTATTTCCCTTGCCTTAGGAGACATATCTAGAAAAAAACCTTCAAGCTATTTACTCTAGACATGAGGCCCACAGGATTCCTGGTACCTCCTTTAATGGAGAGGTATCCATGCTCTGCCCTTCTGCTGGAAAATCCTGTAAGGGTAAGGAGCAATAGAACATTTCAGGAGAATATGCTCAGATGATGTCTCTGATCTCAGGTTCCTTCTATTTTACCAAAGAAAAAGTCAACCCGGTCATCACCTGATATAAAGAGACCCAGGTGTAAGCCCCCAGTAGCAGTTAAGTATGCGGAGAAACCTACACAAAACATACGTCATCTTAGGCACTGAGGACTTAAATTTCAGGCTTGGATTAAGCCCCAAGAAACATTAGGGAGACAACCAACAATTTTTCTATTTTACATGTAAATGCTAATTTCACTTGCAAAAGAGAAGTACTAAAATAGTATTATGATTTTAACAGTAGAAATGTAGGAGTATGAAATTTGTAATGTTATAGACAAATTAAGCATGAAAGGCAAATACATTAGAGTTGGCTGGGTATCCAGATTTCAGCTGAAATTCTCTGAAAGGGTTACAAGGGCTAGTTAGTTCCACTGACTAAAGGGCCCTAGTGTCAGGAGAAGGAAGAGGTAAAAAGAGGATATAGAGAGAAGGTGAGGCAATTTTAATGTTTGTGACATTTTCTTAGTTCTTCTCAGGAGGCTGTTCTTGGATTTGAATATTTATAGTAGTGTATATTCTCTTACTAGAGTATGTGTACTTGAGATTTAATTTAATAACTGTTACTTGGGATAATACAGACTGCTGCTTATGATGACTGTGATAGCTTGAGGACTATCTTAATATGCTTGGGCTTCTATATCAAAATACAATAGACTGGGTGGCTTATAAACAACAGAAATTAATTCTCACAGTTTTGGCGCTGGCTGGGACATCCAAGATTAAGGTGCTGGTAGATTCAATGTCTTATGAGGGCCTGCTTCCTGGTGATCTGCTTGCTGTAACTTCAGATGGCAGAAAGCCTAGAGGTAAAGCAAGTCATTTCCTGACTCTTATAAGGGAACTCGAATCCCATTTGTGAGGCCTCTGCATGCATGACCTTATCTAATCCTACTTATCTTCCAAAGGCCCCACTTCCTAATATCAGCACATTGGGGTTAGGGTTTCAACATATGAATTTGGAGGGGGGAACACAACCATACAGTTTATAACAAAAATATTTGATAATCTGCAAATGTGATTGCTTCAATCCTCTGCTCAAAATCCTCCAATGGGTCCCAGTGCCAACAGCACAAACTCACTCATTATCTCTTGGTTTACTCGTATTATTTCTTCATTCTTTCTACAAATATCTATTGAATAGCAGAAATTGGAGATATAGCAGTCAAGAAAACAGACAAAGGTGACTCATTCCTCCTGCAGCTTGTATCTGTGGTTGAGCCAAACAATTGGAGATGATATTTTGACAGTAAATAATGTGGCTTTTTTTCATGGACATCCTAACCCCAATCATATTTCCCATATCCAATCATATTCACCTGCAGCCATTCCACCAATACAGTCCCTACCTAAAGAAGGTACATATTGTAAAATTCCCTCCAGAGAGGAAGATGAAGTAAAAAGAAGCACTTTCATTGAGAGTAGGGATATGAATGTGGGAAGATGCAATGGAAATATTGACATTGGGAGAAGGGTGACCTGAGATCCTTTGAGCTTGGTGGCAGGTACAAGCCAAGGAAAAGCTGTGTTTGACATGCGGATAGAGAGGGGAGAGTGGGCAGCAGGGGAGCATCTGTGAAGGCAAGTGTCTAGGTAGACCTTTTCAAATAATGCTGCTGGTTCCCAGTGGTCTGTATTGAGAATATAAGAGATTCAAAAGTGCCTCTATGGCCCCAGAATTGTGAACACAGCCAAGACCAGGAACTCCTGGGTTACTGAGATGATGGCAGTAATGGAGGTTGGTGCCCCCAGAGTTCTGGTGGTGGTGTTTTTTCATCCCAAATGGATTCTAGAAGGATAGAAACTGACAGGGATGGATTAGATAGAGATAAACAGGATGAAACAGCTCAACTGCAGGCCAGCAGAAAAAGAGCATGGAGACCAGCTATACCTCCATGTTACCAAGGAAGAGTAATAAGCATTCCCTTAGAACAGCACGGTGTGCTTGAGAAGGAGGAAAGGGAAGGGAAGAAGACTCCTATGAGGGCTGAACTTTGAATTGACTTAAAACTTACCAGAAAACAGGGTATCTGGGTGGCTCAGTGGGTTAAGCCTCTGCCTTCAGCTCAAGTCATAATCTAAGGGTCCTGGGATCAAGCCCCGCGTCGGGTTCTCTGCTCAGCAGGGAGCCTGCCCCCCCCACCTCTCTCTCTGCCTGCCTCTCTGCCTACTTGTGATCTCTCTCTCTGTCATAAATAAAAAAATCTTTTAAAAAAATCTTGAAAAGATCAAGGGGCAAAGGAGAGAATGAAAAGAAGGCTGAACTGATAGGAAAGGTTTAGCTCATGAGAGTCTTTTTCACCACAAAGCAGAAGTATAATATTTGTTGATTAATGTTTTAAAACACAAGTTTCAGGATATTACACCTCTGCTTAAAATTCTCCAGTGGCTTCCCACTGCACTGAAGATGAGTCCTAAATTCTTTTCTCTTTATTGAGTCCTAAATTCTTAATAGAGCCTAGAAGCCTCCATGATATTTTGGCCCTGCCTACCTTTACAACACCTGTAGCACCATTCTAGTTTAACCAGTTATTATAATAACAAACTAATATTTATTGAACAATTAAATTACTCACCTCACAAACACCCTATGTGGTAGGTATAAATGAAGAAACCAAGGTCCAGACAAGTTATGTAAATTATCCAAGGTCACTCAGCAAGTGGAGGAGGATTCAAATCCAGGCCATTTGGCTTTGGAGCCTGGACTCTTCACCATCATACTGTACTGCTTGTTTTACTTCCTCATGTGCAGGTTCTTTCTACTTCAACACCTTTTCTTTTTTTTAAAGATTTATTTATTTATTCATTTATTTTTTGAGAGAGAGAGAACAACGGGAAGGAGCAGACGGAGACGGGGAGAGAGTCTTAGACTCCACAGTGGGCACGGTTCTCAGTCTAACAACCCTGAGATCATGACCTAAGCCAAACCTAAGAGTCAGATGCTTAACCAACTGCACCACCAGGTGCCCCCCCTTTTAAAAAAGATTTTATTTATTTATTTGACACAGAGAGAGAGAGAGAGAGAGAGAGAGAGAGAGAGATCACAAGTAGGCAGAGAGGCAGGCAGAGGGAGAGGAGGAAGCAGGCTTCCTGCTGAGCAGAGAGCCGGATGCAGTGCTTGATTCCAGGACCCTGAGACCATGACCTGAGCCAAAGGCAGAGGCTTAACCCACTGAGCCACCCAGGCACCCCTGGGTGCCCCTTTTCTACACCTTTGTATACATTATTACCTCTGTGTAGAATGCTTTTCTTCAATTTAACTCACTCTTTTGGTCTCAATCTAAATATTACTTCCTCCGCAAAGCTTTCTCTGACAGCCACATCCCCAAGGTTAGGCTATGTTCCAGTGCTATACACAGTCAGAATACTCTACTTTTTCCCAAGTAGCACTTTTGTGTGTGTGATTTTATATTTATTTGTGTGATAATGTAGTGCTGGTGGGAGGTTGGATAAAAATTTTAAAACTCAAACACATATGCCAAAGAAAAGTAACTTAAAAAAAAAACTGATCTAATCTTACTTTCCAGCCCCTTGTTTGTATTTCTGACTTGTTTTGAACAGCATTAGGAAAGTTCTTTTTTTTAAAAAAAGATTTTATTTATTTATTTGACAGAGAGCACGCACTCAAGCAGGGGGAGTGGCAGGCAGGGAGAAACGGAGAAGCAGGCTCCCTGCTGAGAAGAGACTGTATTTCTTATGCTTTGTCTTTTATTCCTGTCTTTTATTCCATAACCGGAAGCCTATATCTCCCACTCTCCTTCACATATTTTGCCAATCCCTCCAACCCCTACACCTTGGCAACCATCAGTTTGTTCTTTGTAAGGTCTTTATAGGTCTGATTTTGCTTTTTGTTTGTTCATTAAAATTTTTTATTACTATTTATTTCTGTATTTATTTATAGAGCCTATGCTTCCATCTTATTATAATCTTTAAATTTTGTTTATTATTTTTACAATTTTATTTATTATTCATTTATTTTTATTTCATTTTAATTCCAGTGTAGTTAACATACAGTGTTGTGTTATTTCAGGTGTAAAGTATAGTGATTCAGCAATTTCATATATCACCCAGGTTCATCATCAAAAGTGCACTCCTTAATCCCCATCACCTATTTCACCCATCCTTCCACCAACCTCCACTCTGGTAACCACCAATTTGTTCTCTATAGTTAGAAGTCTGTTTCTTTGTTTCTCTCTTTCTTCCCCTTTGCTCATTTTTATTGTTTCTTAAATTCACATATGAGTGAAATCATATGGTATGTCTTTCTCTGACTTATTTCACTTAACATTATACTTTCTAGCTCCATCCATGCAAATGGCAAGATTTCATTCTTTTTTATGGCTGAATAATATTACATTGTGGAGATGAGTGTGTGTGTGTGTGTGTGTGTGTGTGTGTGTGTGTGTATACACACACAACACACATATATATATACACACACACACACACACACAACACAAACATACACACGTACATACCACATCTTCTTTATCCGTTCATCTATGGGTAGACACTCAGGCTGCTTCCATGATTTGGCTGTTGTAGATAAGGCTGCTATAAACACAGGGGTGCAAGTATCCTTTGGAGTAGTGGTTTTAGGATTTTCTTCAGGGTAAATACCCAGTAATGCAATTATTAACTTTTTTAGGAAACTCCATATTGTCTTCCATAATAGTTTGCATTCCCATTACAGTGCATGAGGGTTCCTTTTTCTCTAATTCCTTGTGAACACTTGTTTCTTGTGTTTTTTATTTTAACCATGCTGACAGGTGTGAAGTGATATCTCATTGTGGTTTTGATTTGCAATTCCCTGATGATGAGTGATGTTGACCATCTTTTCATGTGTCTCTTGGCCGTCTGGATGTCTTCTTTGGAGAACTGTCTATTCATGTCTTCACATTTTAAAATTTTGATTGTATTTTGGGTGTTGAGTTGTAGAAGTTCTTTATATATTTTGGATACTAACCATTTATTGGATATGTCATTTGAAAATACCTTCACTCATTCAATAGGTTGCCTTTTAGTATTGTATTGATTGTTTCCTTTGCTGTACAGAAGCTTTTTATTTTGATGTAGTCCCAATAGTTTATTTTTGCTTTTATTTCCCTTGTCTCAGGAGACATCTAGAAAAATATTGCTATGGCTGATGTCAGAGACATTATTGCCAGTGTTCTCTTCTGGGATTTTTATGACTTCGGGTCTCATATTTAGGTCTTCAATCTATTTTGAATTTATTTTTGTGTATGGTGTAAGAAAGTGGTCCAGTTTCATTCTTTTGCATATAGCTAACCAGTTTTCTCAGCACCATTTGTTGAGGAGACTAACTTTTTCCCATTGGGTATTCTTTCCTGCTTTGTCAAAGATTAATTGACTGTATAATTGTGGGTTTATTTTTGAGTTTTCTATTCTATTCCATTGATCTATATGTCTATATTTGTGCCAGTACCATACTGTTTTGATTACTACAGCTTTGTAATATAACTTGAAGTCTGGAATTGTGATTCCCCCAGATTTTATTTTCTTTTTTCAAAATTGCTTTTGCTATTTAGGGTCTTTTGTGGTTTCATATAAATTTTAAGGTTTTTTTTTTCTGTTCTAGTTCTGTGAAAAATGCTGTTGGTATTCTGATAGGAATTACATTAAATCTGTAGATTGCTTTGAGCAGTATAGACATTTTTTCCCTTTTCTTCAAGAAACATTTTTTAAAGATTTTTTTTTTTTACTTATTTGAGATAGACTGAGAGAGAGAGAGAGAGAGAGTGCGCACATGAGAGGGGAGACAGTCAGAGGGAGAAGCAGTGTCCCTGCTTAACAGGGAGCCTGATGCAGGATTCGATCCTGGGACTCCAGGATCATGTTGCTTAACCAACTGAGCCACCCAGGCAACCTCTTTTTCCCCAAAAATTTTATTTAAATTCTAGTTAGTTAATATATATTGTATTATTGGTTTCAGGAATAGACTTTAGTAATTCATCATGGGTGGTATAAACATTTTTTTCTTTTTTTTAATTTTTATTTCTTTTCAGTGTAACAGTATTCATTGTTTTTGCACCACACCCAGTACTCCATGCAATCTGTGCCCTCTCCAATACCCACCACCTGGTTCCCCCAACCTCCCACCCCCCGCCCCTTCAAAACCCTTAGATTGTTTTTCAGAGTCCATAGTCTCTCATGGGTCACCTCCCCTTCCAATTTCCCTCAACTCCCTTCTCCTCTCCATCTCCCCTTGTCCTCCATGCTATTTGTTATGCTCCACAAATAAATGAAACCATATGATAATTGACTCTCTCTGCTTGACTTATTTCACTCAGCATAATCTCTTCCAGTCCCATCCATGTGTAACAATATTTGTTCTTCCAGTCCTTGAGCATGGAATGTCTTTCCATTTCTTTGTGTTGTCTTCAATTTCTTTGATCAGTGTTTTATAGTTTTCAGAGTACAGGTCTTTGACCTCTTTGGTTAGGTTTATTTGTAGGTATCTTATTATTTTTGGTGCATTTGTAAATGGAATTATTTTTCTTAATTTCTCTTCTGTCGCTTCATTATTAGTGTATAAAAATGCAGCTGGTTTCCGCGTTTATTTTGAATCCTGTGACTCTACTGAGTTTATTTATCAGTTCTAGTAGTTTTTTGGTAGAGTCTTTAGGGTATTCTATATATAATATCATGTCATCTGAAAATAATGAAAGCTCTGCTTCATTTGGATGTCTTTTATTATTTCTTTTTGTTGTCTAATTGCTGTGGCTAGGACTTCTAGTACCATGTTGAATAAATTGGTGAGAATGGACATCTTTGTTTTATTACTAACCTTAGGGGGAAAGCTCTCAGTTTTTCCCCATTGACTATGATGCTTGTTGTAAGTTTTTCACATATAGCCTTTATTATATTGAGGTATGTTCTCTGTAAACCTACTATCTTGAGGGATTTTCTCATGAATGGGTGTTGTACTTCATCCAAAATCCTTTTTCTGTGTCTACTGAAATGATCATATGGTTTTTTTCCTTGCTCTTATTGATGTGCTGTATCACTTTGATTGATTTGCAAATATTGAACCATCTTTGCATCCCAGGAATAAATTCCACTTGATCATGGTGAATGATTTATTTAATGTATTGTTGGATTTGGTTTGCTAGTATTTTGTTGAGGGCTTTTGCATTTATGTTCATCAGAGATATTGGCTTGTAGTGCTCTTTTTTTGTGGTGTCTTTATCTGGTTTGGGTATCAGGGTGATATTGGCTTCATAGAATGAATTTGGAGGTTTTCCTTCAAATCTTTCCTTTTTTGGAATAATTTGAGAATTAATAGTTTTTTTCCTATTTTATTTTATTTTTGACATTAAAAAATTAATTCCAGTAGAATTAATAGGTATTAACTCTTCTGTAAATGTTTGATAGAATTTGCCTGTGAAGCCATCTGATCCTAGACTTTTGTTTCTTGGGAGTTTTTTGATTACTCATTCAATCTCCTTGTTGGTAATTGGTCTGTTCAAATTTTCTGTTTTTCCCTGTTTCAGTTTTGGTAGGTTATGTTTCTAGGAATTTATCCAGTTCTTCTAGTTTGTCTGATTCATTGGACTATAGGGTTTTTGGGGGGTTCAATTTAAACATTTTTTATTTAAATTCAATTAATTAACTTATAATACATTTTTGGTTTCAGAGGTACAGGTCTGTGATTCATCAGTCTTCTATAATAACCCAGTGCTCATTACATCACATGCCTTCCTTAATGTCCATCAGCCAGTTACCCATCCCTATACCCTTTTCCCTCCAACAACCCTCAGTTTGTTTCCTGTGGTTATGAGTCTCTTATGGTTTGTCTCCCTCTCTGGTTTTGTCTTCTTTTATTTTTACTTCTCTTCTCTTATGATCCTCTGCTTTGTTCCACATATCAGTGAGATTCTATGATAATTGTCTTTCTCTGATTGACTTATTTTACTTGGCATAATACCCTCTAGTTCCATCCCCATTGCAAATGGCAAGATTTCATTTTTTGATGGCAGAGTAGTATTCCAGTGTGTGTGTGTGTGTGTGTGTGTGTGTGTGTGTGTGTGTATACCACATCTTCTTTATTCATTCATCTGTCAATGGACGTCTAGGCTCTTTCCATAGTTTGGCTATTGTGGACGTTGCTGCTATAAACATTGGGGTGCAGGTACCCCTTCAGATCACTGCATTTGTATCTTTGGAGTAAATACCCAGTAGTATTTCCTTTTTGAGGAACCTCCATACTGTTTTCCAGAGTGGCTGCACCAGCTTGCATTCCTACCAACAGTGTAGGAGGGTTCCCCTTTCTCCACATCCTCGCCAACACCTGTCGTTTCCTGACTGGTTAATTTTAACCATTATGACTGGTGTGAGATAGTATCTCACTGTAGTTTTGATTTGTATTTCCCTGATGCCCAGTGATGTGGAGCACTTTTTTCATGTATCTGTTGGCCATTTGGATGTCTTCTTTGGAGAAATGTCTGTTCATGTCTTCTGCCCATTTCTTGATTGGATTATTTGTTCTTTGGTTGTTGAGTTTGGTAAGTTCTTTACAGATTTTGGATACTAGCCCTTTATCTGATATGTCATTTGCAAATATCTTCTCCATTCTGTCACTTGTCTTTTGGTTTTGCCAGCTGTTTCCTTTGCTGTGCAAAAGCTTTTTACCTTGATGAGGTCCTAATAGTTCATTTTTGCCTTTGTTTCCCTGGCCTTTGGAGATGTGTCGAGGAAGAAGTTGCTGTAGTTGAGGTCACAGAGGTTGCTGCCTGTGTTCTCCTCAAGGATTTTGATGGATTCCTGTCTCACATTTAGGTCTTTCATCCATTTTTAGTCTATTTTTGTGTGTGGTTTAAGGAAATGGTCCAGTTTCATTCTTTTGCATGTGGCTGTCCAATTTTCCCAACACCATTTATTGAAGGTACAGTCTTTTTTCCATTGGGTATTCTTTCCTGATTTGTTAAAGATTAGTTGACCATAGAGTTGTGGGTCCACTTCTGGGTTCTCTATTCTGTACCACTGATCTATGTGTCTGTTTTTGTGCCAGTACCTTACTGTATTGCACTGTACTGTATTGATTGATTACTATGCTGTACTGATGATTACAGCTTTGTAATAGAGCCTGAAGTTTGGAATTGTTATGCCACCAGCTTTCATTTTCTTTTTCAACATTCCTTTGGCTCTTTGGGGTCTTTTCTGGTTCCATATAACTTTTAGGATTATTTGTTCAGCTCTGTGAAAAAAAGTTCATGGTATTTTGATAGGGATTGCATTGAATGCTTAGATTGCTCTGATAGCATAGACATTGTAACAGTATTTGTTCTTTCAATCCATGAGCATAGAAAGTTTTTCTATTTGTTTGTCTCCTTCAATTTCTTTCATGAATATCCTATAGTTTTCTGAGTATAGATCCTTTGCCTCTTTGGTTAGGTTTATTCTTAAGTATTTTATGGTTTTGGGTGCAATTGTAAATAAGATTTGTTCCTTAATTTCTGTTTCTTCTGTCTCATTGTTAGTGTATAGAAATGCAACTGGTTTCTGTGCATTTATTTTATATCCTGCCACTTTGCTGAATTCCTGTGTGAGTTCTAGTACTTTGGGGGTGGAGTCTTTTGGGTTTCCCACATAGAACATCATATCATCTGCAAAGAGTGAGAGTTTGACTACTTCTTTGCCAATTCAGATGCATTTTATTTCTTTTTGTTGTCTGATTGCTGAGTCTAGGACTTCTAATATTATGTTGAACGGCGTGGTGAAAGTGGACATCCCTGGTCTGTTCCTGACCTTCAGGGAAAAGCTCTCAGTTTTTCCCCATTGAGAATGATACTTGCTGTGGGCTTTTCATATATGGCTTTTATAATATTGAGGTATGTTCCCTCTATCCCTACACTGTGAAGAGTTTAAATCAAGAAAGGATGCTGTAGAATGGCCAAAATTAGCAAGACAGGAAACAACATGTGTTGGAGGGGATGTGGAGAAAGGGGAACCCTCTTACACTGTTGGTGGGAATGCAAGTTGCTGCAGCCTCTTTGGAGAACAGTGTGGAGATTCCTCAAGAAATTAAAAATAGAACTTCCCTATGACCCTGCAATTGCACTACTGGGTATTTACCCCAAAGATACAGATGTAGTGAAAAGAAGGGCCATCTGTACCCCAATGTTTATAGTGGCAATGGCCACAGTATGCCCCAAAGAACCAAGATGCCCTTCAACGGATGAATGGATAAGGAAGATGTGGTCCATATACACTATGGAGTATTATGCCTCCATCAGAAAGGATGAATACCCAACTTTTGTAGCAACATGGACGGGACTGGAAGAGATTATGCTGAGTGAAATAAGTCAAGCAGAGAGAGTCAATTATCATATGGTTTCACTTATTTGTGGAGCATAACAAATAGCATGGAGGACATGGGGAGTTAGGAGAAGGGAGTTGGGGGAAATTGGAAGGGGAGGTGAACAATGAGAGACTATGGACTCTGAAAAACAATCTGAAGGGTTTGAAGAGGTGGGGGGGGTGGGAGGTTGGGGGAACCAGGTGGTGGGTATTAGAGAGGGCACAGACTGCATGAAGCACTGGGTGTGGTACAAAAACAATGAATACTGTTATGCTGAAAATAAATTTAAAAAAATTATTAAAAAAAAGTAGAGAGTAGAAATTAGATTACAGAAATAAAGCTTTAAAAAATCTTATGACAGTAAGTGTTAATACAAAGAAATAACTGAATGTGTAAAAAGAATGCTCAGATTGGGCCAATAAACTAAATCTGATTATAAAAAAAAAAAAAGAAAGGATGCTGTACTTTGTCAGATGCTTTTTCTGCATCTATTGAGAGGATATTATGGTTCTTGTCCTTTCTTTGATTAATGTGATATATTGATTTGCAGATGTTGAACCACCCTTGCAGCCCAGGACTAAATCCCACTTGGTCATGGTGAGTAATCCTTCTAATGTACTGTTGGATCCTACTGACTGGTATTTTGGTGAGAATTTTTGCATCCGTGTTCATTAGGGATATTGGTCTGTAATTCTCCTTTTTGGTGGGGTCTTTGTCTGGTTTTGGGATCAAGGTAATGATGACCTTATGGAAAGAGTTTGGAAGTTTTCTATTTCTGTTTTTCAAGCGTGTGTTGTGATGAGCACTGGGTATTGTATGCAACTAATGAATCATTGAACACGACATGAAAAACTAATTATGTACTATACATTGTCTAACTAAACATAATAATTAAAAATGAAACAGCTTCAGAAGAATAGATATTAATTCTTCTTTGCTTGACTTACTTCATTCAGCATAATCTCTTCCAGTCCCGTCCATGTTGCTACAAAAGTTGGGTATTCATCCTTTCTGATGGAGGCATAATACTCCATAGTGTATATGGACCACATCTTCCTTATCCATTCGTCCGTTGAAGGGCATCTTGGTTCTTTCCACAGTTTGGCGACCGTGGCCATTGCTGCTATAAACGTTGGGGTACAGATGGCCCTTCTTTTCACTACATCTGTATCTTTGGGGTAAATACCCAGTAGTGCAATTGCAGGGTCATAGGGAAGCTCTATTTTTAATTTCTTGAGGAATCTCCACACTGTTCTCCAAAGTGGCTACACCAACTTGCATTCCCACCAACAGTGCAAGAGGGTTCCCCTTTCTCCACATCCCCTCCAACACATGTTGTTTCCCGTCTTGCTAATTTTGGCCATTCTAAGTGGTGTAAGGTGGTATCTCAATGTGGTTTTAATTTGAATCTCCCTGATGGCTAGTGATGATGAACATTTTTTCATGTGTCTCATAGCCATTTGTATGTCTTCATTGGAGAAGTGTCTGTTCATATCTTCTGCCCATTTTTTGATATGATTGTCTGTTTTGTGTGTGTTGAGTTTGAGGAGTTCTTTATAGATCCTGGATATCAACCTTTTGTCTGTACTGTCATTTGCAAATATCTTCTCCCATTCCGTGGGTTGCCTCTTTGTTTTGTTGACTGTTTCCTTTGCTGTGCAGGAGCTTTTGATTTTGAGGAAGTCCCAAAAGTTCATTTTCGCTTTTGTTTCCTTTACCTTTGGAGACATATCTCAATTATTCTTTAAATGTTTGGTAGAATTCCCCTGGGAAGCCATCAGACCCTGGGTTCTTGTTTTTTGGGAGATTTTTTATTACTGCTTCAATTTCCTTTCTGGTTTTGGGTCTGTTCAGGTTTCTGTTTCAGTTTTGGTAGTTTATATGTCTCTAGGAATGCATTTATATCTTCCAGATTGCCTAATTTGTTGGCATATATGTTCTTACGTGTTTTTATATTCTTATAATTGTATTTCTTCAGTGTCAGTTGTGATCTCTTCTCTTTCATTCATGATTTTATTTATCTGGATCCTTTCTCTTTTCTTTTTGATAAGTCTGGGCAGGGGTCTATAAGTCTTATTAATTCTTTCAAAGAACCAGCTCCTAGTTTCGTTGATATGTTATTTTGGTTTCTGTTCATTAGTTTCTGCTCTAATCTTTATTTCTCTTCTCCTCCTTGGTTTAGGCTTTATTTGCTGTTCTTTCTTCAGCTCTTTTAGGTGTAAGGTTAGGATGTATATTTGAGACCTTTCTTGTTTCTTGAGAAAGGCTTGTATTGCTATATACTTTCCTCTTACAACCGCCTTTGCTACATCCCAAATATTTTGAACAGTTTTGTTTTCATTTTGTTTCCATGAATTTTTAAAATTCTTCTTTAATTCCCTGGTTAACCCATTCATTCTTTAGTAGCATACTCTTTAATCTCCATGTATTTGAGTTCTTTCCAAATTTCCTCTTGTGGTTGAGTTCCAGTTTCAAAGCACTGTGGTCTGAAAATATTCGGGGAATGATCCCAGTCTTTTGGTACAGGTTGAGACCTGATTTGTGACCCAGTATGTGATTTATTCTGGAGACTGTTCCACGTGAACTTGAGAAAGTGTGTATTCTGTTGCTTTAGGATGGAATGTTCTGAATACATCTGTTAAGTCCATCTGGCCCGGTGTGTCATTCAAAGCCCTTATTTCCTTGTTGATCTTCTGCTTACATGATCTGTCCTTCACAGTGAGGGGTGGGTGTTAAAGTTCCCTATTATTATTGTATCATTATCAATGTGTTTCTTTAATTTTGTTATTAATTGCCTTATATAATTGGCTGCTCCCACGTTAGGGGCATAAATACTTATAATTGTTAGATCTTCTTGTTGGATAGAACTTTTAATTATGATACAGTGTCCTTCGTCATCTCTTATTGCAGTCTTTGGTTTAAAATCTAGTTTTTCTTATATAAGGATTGCCACCTCAGCTTTCTTTTGATGTCCATTAGCATGATAAATGGTTTTCTACCCCCTCACTTTAAATCTGGATGTGTTTTGGGGTCTAAAATGAGTGTCTTGCAGACAGCATATTGATGGTCTTGCTTTTTTATCCAATCTGATACCCTGTGTCTTTTGATTGGGGCATTTAGCCCACTTACATTTACAATTTACAATTTACATTCAGAGTAACTATTGAAAGATATGAATTTAGTGCTGTTTTATTACCTGTAAAGTGACTGTTACTGTATATTGTCTCTGTTCCTTTCTGGTCTTTGTTACTCTTGGGCTCTCTCTTTGCTTGAAGGATCCCTTTTAATATTTCTTGCAGGGCTGGTTTCATGATCACAAATTCTTTTAGTTTCTGTTTGTCCCGGAAGCTTTTTATCACTCCTTCTATTTTGAATGACATTGTGGCTGGATGAAGTATTCTTGGCTGCATACTTTTCTTATTAACACCCTGAATAGGGGCACCTGAGTGGCTCAGTGGGTTAAAGCCTCTGCCTTCAGCTCAGGTCGTGATCCCAGGGTCCTGGGATTGAGCTCCACATGGGGGCTCTCTGCTCAGTGGGGAGCCTGCTTCCTCCTCTCTCTCTGCCTGCCTCTCTGCCTACTTGTGATCTCTGTCTGTCAATTAAATAAATAAAATCTTTAAACACACACACACACACACACACACACACACACAAAACACCTTGAGTATATCATGCCAGTCCTTTTTGGCCTGCCAGGTCTCTGTGGATAGTTCTGCTGCCAATCTAGTATTCTGCCCTTGTAGGTTACTGACCTCTTGTCCTGAGCTGATTTCAGGATTTTCTCTTTGTCTCTGAGATTTGTAAATTTCACTATTATATGTTGGGTTATTGACCTATTTTATTGATTTTGAGGGGGGTTTTCTATGCCTCCTGGATTTTGATGCCTGTTTCCTTCCCCAGATTAGGGAAGTTCTCTGTCATAATTTGCTCCACTATACCTTTTGCCCCCTCTCTCTTTCCTCTTCTTCTGGGATCCCAATTATTCTAATATGTTTTGCTTTATGGTATCATTTATCTCTCAATTTCTCCCCTCCTGATCCAGTAGTTGTTTATCTCTCATTTTCTCAGCTTCTTTATTCTCCATCATTTGCTCTTCTATATCACTAATTCTTTCTTCTGCCTCATTTATCCTAGCAGTTAGAGTGTCCATTTTTTATTGCATTTCATTAATAGCCTTTTTGATTTTGACTTGGTTAGATTTTAGTTCTTTTATTTCTCCAGAAAGGGAATCTAGTGTCTTCTATGCTTTTTCAGTCCCAGCTAATCATTATTCTGAACTCTAGTTCCAACAATTTACTTATGTCCTTACTGATTAGGTATCTGGCAGTCAGTACTGCCTCTTGTTCTCTTTTTTGAGGTGAGTTTTTCCATCTTGTAATTCTTGCAGAAAGTAGTCACTTTTCTATTAGTAGAGTTGCAGCTATTCTTTTCTTAGATCTCCAGTTGAGTTCACAGGTGTTCAGAATGATTTGATTGCTATCTAGCTGAATTCCTGGAACCAGATGAAATTAAGTCTCCATTTCCTTCACCATCTTGGACTCCTCCCTGGAACCTATACTTCTAAATGTGTCAGTTTTCTCCTGGGGCACTGCCACCTCTTGATCTTGCTCCCCCAGCAGCCAGCAGAGCCTGGCTAGAGTGCAGGGGCTGTGGCACCACCAAGAGTCTGTTATTATATATTCATTAAAGAAATAGCTAATATGCGATAAAAATGGAAGATGACCTGTGTCATCTTTCTCTCCAAACCCCATAACCCCAGTATATTCATGAGAACAACAACAGAAAAATTCCAGTAGATGTATATCTTACAGTGTACCTGACCAACACTCCTCAAAACTGTCAAGGCCATTTGGGATGCCAGGTGGCTCAGTTGGTTAAGCATTTGCTTTCAGCTCAGGTCATGATCCCAGGGTCCTGGGATTAAGCCCCACATCAGGCTCCCTGCTCAGCAGGGAGCTGGATTCTTCCTCTACCTGCTGCTTCCCCTGCTTGTTCTCTCTCTCTCTGACAAATAAATAAAATCTTAAAAAAAAAAACAAACCTGTCAAAGGCAATCAAAAACAAGGGAAGTCTGAGGAACTGCCGCAGTCAAGAGGAGCCTAAAGGAGACATGACAACTAAATGTGATGTGGTATCCTGGATAGCATCCAGAAATAGGAAAGGAGCATTAGTTAGAAATTATCGAAATTTGACTAAAATGTGGACCTTAATTAATAATAATGTATTACTCTTAGTTCATTAATTGTAACAAGTGTGCCACTCTAATATAATAATAATAATAGTAAGTGACAAGGGAAAATGTGTGAGGGGGGTGAGGAAGGGAAGGGACTTTTAGCACTGTCATTTCAATTTTTCTGTATATCCAAAACTTCCAAAAAATAGTTTGTTAAGAAAGATAGTTAAACTACATTTTATTTTATTTTTTAAGATTTTATTTATTTATTTAACAGACAGAGATCACAAGTAGGCAGAGAAGCAGGCAGAGAGAGAGGAGGAAGCAGGCTCCCTGCTGAGCAGAGATCCCGACGTGGGGCTCGATCCCAAGACCCCGGGATCACGACCCGAGCCGAAGGCAGAGGCTCCAACCCACTGAGCCACCCAGGCGCCCCAAACTACATTTTAAAAGTGAAATTAAAACCAACACTTGAGAAATGTTTGAAAGTCCTGGAACACTTTGCTAGAACCCAGGATTTTTCAGAGCACAATATGAAAACTACTAGTCTAATCAATATAAATGATTCTTACAGTAATTCAGTTTCCAGCACAGGCAGTTCTTACTTTGCATAGTAGCCTGGGGCCATAAAAAGGACTGTGTAAGCTGAAACCATGTAAAGTGATCTTAAATAATCAATGGGGAAATTACAATTGTTTAGCGACCTTTAAAATTGTTCTTTCAAAATATTAAAAATCCTCTTATTGCCATTAATAAAGAAATACTGATATTTCAAGTGTTTTATTTTTATTTTTTATAAGGAAACTTAACAAGGTACTACTGGTAAGGATTTTCCCTATGTCTGTCTCTAAACTCAGAACCGGTATCTTAAGGCTTTCAGATTGGTCTTTCCTACTTACAGGAGACATTTTAGAGGATATGTTTTATATCTTTTTTTCAACACTGAAGAATTTTATAGGTGTGAACACTTCAATAACTTTGTAAATAAAAAAATCCCCCATGATTTTTGTTCATCCGTATTCTAGTATTCAAAAGCTTGTAAACATTTTTAAAGCTTATTTTTTAAAGATTTATTTATTTGAGAGAAATAGAGCACTAGCATGAGCATGAGAACAGGGGGTGGTATAAAGGGAGAAAGAGAGGGAAAGAATCTCAAGCACACTGCCTGCTGAGTGTGGAGCCTGATGTGGAGCTTGATCTCACAATCCCGAGACAATGACCTGAGCCGAAATCGAGAATCAGATGCTCCACCAACCAGGAGCCCAACCTTGCAAGTTTTCGAACTATTCAGTGATATTTAAAAAATTTTTCAAAGATACAGAATAATTTATATAGGAAAATAGGACTTTTATTTTTAGTATATTATTGTTCATGTACATGGAAAGTATGTATTTCTCTTTGAAAACCTATCCTTTTATAAAATCAATGCACAGAAATCAGTTGCATTTCTTTACACCAACAACAAGACAGAAGAAAGAAATTAAGGAGTCAATCCCATTTACAGTTGCACCCAAAACCATAAGATACCTAGGAATAAACCTAACCAAAGAGGCAAAGAATCTATACTCAGAAAACTATAAAGTACTCATGAAAGAAATTGAGGAAGACACAAAGAAATGGGAAAATATTCCATGCTCATGGGTTGGAAGAACAAATATTGTGAAAATGTCTATGCTACCTAAAGCAATCTACACATTTAATGCAATCCCTATCAAAATCCCATCCATTTTTTTTCAAAGAAATGGAATAAATAATCCTAAAATTTATATGGAACCAGAAAAGACCTCAAATAGCCAAAGGAATGTTGAAAAAAAAAAAGCCAAAGTTGGTGGCATCACAATTCCGGACTTCAAACTCTATTGCAAAGCTGTCATCATCAAGACAGTATGGTACTGGCACAAAAACAGACACATAGATCAGTGGAACAGAATAGAGAGCCCAGAAATAGACCCTCAACTCTATGGCCAACTAATCTTTGACAAAGCAGGAAAGAATGTCCAATGGAAAAAAGACAGCCTCTTCAACAAATGGTGTTGGGAAAATTGGACAGCCACATGCAAAGAAATTAAATTGGACCATTTCCTTACACCACACACGAAAATAGACTCAAAACGTATGAAGGACCTCAATGTGAGAAAGGAATCCATCAAAATCCTTGAGGAGAACACAGTCAGCAACCTCTTCGACCTCAGCCGCAGCAACTTCTTCCTAGGAACAATGCCAAAGGCAAGGGAAGCAAGGGCAAAAATGAATTATTGGGATTTCATCAAGATCAAAAGCTTTTGCACAGCAAAGGAAACAGTTAACAAAACCAAAAGACAACTGACAGAATGGGAGAAGATATTTGCAAACGACATATCAGATAAAGGGCTAGTGACCAAAATCTATAAAGAACTTAGCAAACTCAACACCCAAAGAACAAATAATCCAATCAAGAAATGGGCAGTGGACATGAACAGACATTTCTGCAAAGAAGACATCCAGATGGCCAACAGACACATGAAAAAATGCTCCAAATGACTCGGCATCAGGGAAATACAAATCAAAACCACAATGAGATATCACCTCACAACAGTCAGAATGGCTAAAATTAACAAGTCAGGAAATGACAGATGCTGGCGAGGATGCGGAGAAAGGGGAACCCTCCTACACTGTTGGTGGGAATGCAAGCTGGTGCAACCACTCTGGAAAACAGCATGGAGGTTCCTCAAAAAGTTGAAAATAGAGCTACATTACAACCCAGCAATTACACTACTGGGTATTTACCCTGAAGATACAAACATAGTGATCCGAAGGGGTACGTGCACCTGCATGTTTATAGCAGCAATGTCCACAATAGTCAAACAGTGGAAAGAACCTAGATGTCCATCAACAGATGAATGGATAAAGAAGATGTGGTATGTATATATATACAATGGAATACTATGCAGCCATCAAAAGAAATGAAATCTTGCCATTTGTGATGATGTGGAACGAACTAGAGGGTATTATGCTGAGTGAAATAAGTCAATCGGAAAAAGACAACTATCATATGATCTCCTTGTTATGAGGAAGTGGAGATGCAATGGTGGGTGGGGGGGGGCGGTTAAGGGCGTAGGAAAAGAATAAATGAAACAAGATGGGATCAGGAGGGAGACAAACCAAAAGAGACTCTTAATGTCACAAAACAAACTGAGGGTTGCCGTGGGGAGGGGTGTAGGGAGAGGGTGGTGGGGTTATGGACATTGGGGATGGTATGTGCTATGGTGAGTGCTGTGACGTGTGTAAACCTGGCGATTCACAGAGCTGTATACCTGGGGCTAATAATACATTATATGTTTATAAAAAAAAAAAAAAGAGAAGAAAACCTAATCCTTTTAACAAGGTTGCATAGTGTAACTGTGTGATAATGCTTTCTGAACTGTCTTCCTAAGATTTAATAAAATACTTCCAAGCCAAAAAAATTTATCAAGAATGATTTGAATCATGCTTGCCTTCTTATAATGTAACTTAGGGTATGGAGTGAGTATCTTTTCTGTGCTTTTGCAGATTATCATACTCCTAAATCTGGATCGGCTTCCAACATTTTATCCTTTGCACTTTCAGTGTTACAGAGGATCTCTGACCGTTACATTAATGTGGGGTATTTTGCTGGCATCACTTTTTCTGGGACATGATCATTCTTTCCCTATTTATGTTAAGTTCACCTTCACTACATTCCTCTTGCCACATATCTAAGGTCTCTTGAATGATGGCCGTGTCACCCATGGTCATTGGTGTCTTTTCTAACTCCATTTACTTTACATTTGATTCAGATTTCACCCCTATTATTATTACTTTTTGTTTCTTTGCTGTACTCTCCTCTTTGTTGACTAATTCCCTCTGTCAAACATCTATTTTTAGTAAAGTGTGTGTGGTTTATCACCATGAGGTAAGGAGGCAACACAACTGTACTTTCTTTGTTATCTCTCTGTAAACTGATTAATCACAGGTGATCAATCACTGACAGACTTTGAAAGAAGTGATGTATTGGCCACTGACCCATACTTATCTGTTATTTACATAGGGATTTGTGGACTAAAAGGTTAGTATGAAGTTTGTACTTCATGCAATTATTCGCAGTTAATATACTGTGGTAACTGAAATCTCAACTATGTTGTTTGGGAACTGGTGTTATTTAACTGACTGTGGTAACTGAAATTTGTGCATTTGGGAACTATGCCAGTAAGTTCTGCCTATAACCTACATGTCTACAAAATTTGCCCTAATCCTTTTACTGTCTTAAAATTTGGTTAGCTGTTATGAGGAGACTATGACTTATTGAGATGATTTATACTCATTTTATAGGGATACTGAAAATGAGAGGATTCATTTGGTCTCAACTCTGTATTCATTGCTAACACTTAAAAATTCAGAGCACAAGTGTAGGGTGATGAAAGTCATCATCAAATAAATTTATTTTAAGAGCTGGAGCTACGTGGTACTGATGAAAACATGGAAGATTAAAGGCCAGAAGACAGAACCTTCAGATCATAAGAGCTTGAACTGTGTGTGGAGCAAGATATTTCCCTGCATCTACCACACAATCTTTTGGTTCTTATAGAGGCTGAACCTTGCTCAAAAGAGGGACTTGGGCTAATAATGTTTTGGAATTCTCTCAAATCCCTATAACTCCTAAGTAGGAAAACCCCCAAATTTATTATTTCAATGATTAGGTTTATTTAGTATGACTATGGACTCTGAAAAACAATCTGAAGGGTTTGAAGAGGTGGGGGGGGGTCGGGGGAACCAGGTGGTGGGTGTTAGAGAGGGCACGGACTGCATGGAGCACTGGATGTGGTACAAAAACAATGAATACTGTTATGCTGAAAATAAATTTTAAAAAATGATTAAAGGTAAAAAACAAACAAACTGTAGATTAAAAAAAAAGAAGAAGAAGAAGAACCATAGATCGCTCCACACTCACAGTAGCCAAGCCTTCAACATGTGCCCCCAGAATTAAAGTACTTACTTATGGGAGATCCACTTCCTCCCTTCTTTGGTGAGGCCCCTTCTCCAGACAGCCTCCACACTTCCTTTTGGTTAATACAAAGAACTGATCTTGTGGATAATCTGCTTCTAAGGGATCAAGGGAATGGACTCTACATGCATGTGTACTGTGATTGCAAGAGACTACGGAAAGATATGCATGCTTTCATGCTGTCTATCCATATAAAATTGAAGTTAACCATCTTATGTTTTCACTTATTTTTGGAGCATAAGGAATAACACGGAAGACATGGAGAGCTGGAGAGGAGAAGGGAGTTGGGGGAAAGTGGAGGGGGAGACAAACCATGAGAGACTGTGGACTCTGAGAAACTACCTGAGGGTTTTGGAGGGGAGGGGGCTGGGGGTTGGGTGAGCCTGGTGGTGGGTATTATGGAGGACACGTATTGCATAGAGCACTGGTGTGGTGCATAAACAATGATTTCTGGAACAATGAAAAGATATTTTTTAAGAAATAAAAAATTAAAAAAAAGTTTCCCTCCCCAATATACTCTAAGTTCCAAATTGGTAGCAGCAACCATTTCCTCATTTCCTTCTCTCTGAAGGATGAATTACTAGCTAAGATTGTCATGGATAAGTTGGTTCCATGCCCATCCACCTACCTGTATTGTAACCACTTTCACTCAAGCACATACAAAATCATACAACTAATTGTTCTATGCTACCCAGTGAGGGCAAGACACCTCCCTGGGTGGCTCAGTCAGTTAAGCACTTGCCTTGGGCCCCGGTCATAAGCCTAGGGTCCTGGGATCGAGTCCTGCATGGGGCTCCTTGCTCAGGGGGGAGTCTGCTTCTCCCTCCACCTGCTGCTCCCCCTGCTTGTTTATACCCTCTCTCTCTCTGACAAATAAATAAATCTTTTAAAAAAAAAGATACCTCACTGGCTGCAGAGCCAAGTTCATTTATAAATACCCTTCCTTAGGGGCACCTGGGTGGCTCAGGGGGTTAAACCTCTGTCTTCAGCTCAAGTCATGATCTCAGGGTCCTGGGATTGAGCACTGCATCGGGCTCTCTGCTCAGCGGGAAGCTTGCTTCCCTCTCTCTCTCTGCCTGCCTCTCTGCCTACTTGTGGTCTCTCTCTGTCAAATAAATAAATAAAATCTTTAAAATAGATAGATAGATAGATAGATAGATAGATAGATAGATAGATAGATAAATAAATACCCTTCCTTAGGGCATTTTTTAGGTTAAAATGTTTTTGCCACCTATGCAGCAAGATTCCCACAGAGGCTGCTCTGGTGCTAACTTACACACAGAACAAACAGTTGTCAAGTCCACTTATTGCTAGTTTCTTGGAGACGGTGTTCAAAAGCTGTCTGAAAGAATGGTATACTCAAGGTACAGACTTAAAAATAGAGGTTATTGTGCTGAGCAAAATAAGTCAACCAGAGAAAGACAATTATCATATGATCTCACTGATATGAGAATTTGAGAAACAAGACAGAGGAGCATAGGGGAAAGGAGGGAAAAATGAAACAAGACGAAACCAGAGAGGGAGACAAACCATAATCTTAATGTCAGGAAACAAACTGAGGATTGCTGGAGTGGAGGGGAGTGGGAGGGATGGGGTGGCTGGGTGATGGACACTGGGGAGGGTATGTGCTACGGTGAGTCCTGTGAATTGTGTAAGACTGATGATTCACAGACCTGTACCTCGGAAACAAATAATACATTATATGTTAATAAAATTCAGTGAGTGGATGAAGTTGGACTAATTTCAAAAGTTTTAATGGTGCCTGAGGATAGTAAGTAGATTAGAAATAGAAAAGCAATAATATACAATTTAGAAGCTAAACTTGGGTTCAGATTTTATTTCAGACTCCACTATTTATTTTATTTGATATTTTTAATAAGGGAACCTAGTTGGTCATTAAGTTCCAATGCAGGAATCCATTCTCTGGAGTCTTGAATAACTGTAGGGATCTAATAAATATTTAGAGCCCAAAAAGTGACATAGAGAAGGGAAGCTAGAGTCCAGTGAACTATGAGGCTCTAATAAAATTCTTACAGATAAAACACCAGTGGGCTTGCAGGATATGCTTATAATTGAACTGATAGTCCTGGATAGATCATTTGCCAGTGTTAGTTTCCAGGGGCTGATGCTAAGAAGGTGTAAATTCGTGAAGTACCTCCTGAAGCAAGCAGCAGGATGATTAGAGGGAAAGTTATAAAGACAGTTTGTAAGCAAAACTGAGAGTCAGGCTAACAAGTCAAAAGCAGTTGAACCATCTGGAAGTAGGATCAAGGCTGAAGATGAGAGGAAAAATGAGAAAAATTCACATACAGGTTTTTGTGTGAACAAAGGTTTTCACCTCAATTTAGTAATAAGTAAGACTGGAATTACTAGGTGGTATGGTAAATATTTTACATTTGTAAGAAACTGGAAAAATGTTTTACAAAGTAGCTGTACCATTTGGCATCTCTACCAGCAATGTATAAGAGTTCCAGTTGTTCCATATCCTCACTTGGTATTCTCAGTTTTCATTGTTGTTTTGGTTTGTTTCTTAGGCACTCTACTAGACTTATATTAGTATCTCATTATGGTTTTAATTTGTATTTCCTTAATAAGTAATAATATTGAGCATCATTTTTTAAAATTTAATTTTATTTTTTCAATGTTCCAAGATTCATTGTTTATGCACCACATCCAGTGCTCCTTGCAATAAGTGCCCTCCTTAATACCCACCTCCAGGCTCACCCAACCACTGATCCTCTTCCCCTCCAAAATCCTCAGTTTATTTCTCAGAGTCCAGAGTCTCTTGTGCTTCGTCTCCCCCTCCAATTTCCCCCAACTCACTTCTCCTCTCCTCCCAATGTTCTCCGTGTTATTCCTTATGCTCCACAAGTAAGTGAAACCATATGATAATTGACTCTCTCTGCTTGACTTATTTCAATCAGCATAATCTCCTCCAGTCCCATCCATGTTGATACAAAAGTTGGGTATTCATCCTTTCTGACAGAGGCGTAATACTCTGTTGTATATACGGACCATATCTTCTTTATCCATTTGTCTGTTGAAGGGCTTCTTGGCTCTTTCCACAGTTTGGCGACTGTGGCCATTGCTGCTATGAGCATTGGGGTACATATGGCCCTTCTTTTCACTACATCTGTATCTTTGGGGTAAATATCCAGTAGTACAATTACAGGGTCATAGGGTAGCTCTATTTTTAATTTCTGTACTTGAAGAACTACAGAACACTCATGAAAGAAATTGAAGAAGACACAAAAAGATGGAAAAGCATTCCATGCTTATGGATCAGAAGAATAAACATTGTTAAAATGTCTATACTGGGGGCACCTGGGTGGCTCAGTGGGTTAAGCCTCTGCCTTTGGCTCGGGTCATGATCCCAGGGTCCTGGGATCGAGCCCCACTTCGGGCTCTCTGCTCAGGAGGGAGCCTGCTTCCTCCCCTCTTTCTCTGCCTGCCTCTCTGTCTGCTTGTGATCTCTCTTTCTCTGTCAAATAAATAAAAATATATATATATTTTAAAAATGTCTATACTGCCCAGAGCAATCTATACTTTCAATGTCATCCCGATCAAAATTCCACCGGCATTTTTCAAAGTGCTGGAACAAACAATCCTAAAATTTGTATGCTAAAATTTGTATGGAACCAGAAAAGATCCTGAATTGCTAAGAAATTGTTGAAAAAGAAAAACAAAATTGGAGGCATCACATTGCCTGATTTCAAGCTTTACTACAAAGTTGTGATCACCAAAACAGCATGGTACTGGCACAAAAACTAGACACATAGACCAGTGGAACAGAGTAGAGAGCCCAGATATGGACCCGCAACTCTATGGTCAAATAATCTTCGACAAAGCAGGAAAAAATACACAGTGGAAAAAACACAATCTCTTCAATAAATGGTGCTGGGAAAATTGGACAGCTATATATAGAAGAATGAAACTTGACCATTCTCTTACACAATACACAGAGATAAACTCAAAATGGATAAAAGACCTCAACATGAAGCAGGAATCTATCAAAATCCTAGAGAAGAACATAGGAAGTAACCTCTTTGACATTGGCCACAGCAACTTCTTTCAAGACATGTGTCCAAAGGCAAAGGAAACGAAAAAGAAATTCTTAGATTTTATTTTAAAAAGACCAAGCTGTATAACTATACGGTGCTTTCAAGAAACCTATTTTAAATATAATTATACATATATACAATTATACACACACACACACATATGAGTTGAAAACATATACTATACAAACATTAATCAGAAAAAAGCTAGACTAGCTCTTTAATATCAGAAAAGTAGTCTTCAGAACAAGGAAAATTACCAGCAATAAAGAAGAAAATTATATAGCAATGAATGGGCCAACTACCAAAGTAGATGGAATATTTTTTAATGTATATGCACCTAAGGACAGAGATCCAGAATACATGAAGCAAAACCTGGCAGAACTGAAAACAGAAACAAATGCACATGTTTAGCTGGAGACATCAAACACTTTTTTCTCTTTAATAGGTAGATATAAATTAGCAAGGATAAAGAAAACCTAAATAATACTATTAACCAAGCTCACTATATTGATATTTATTTTTATAAGTTTTATTTAAATTCCAGTTAGTTAACATACAGTGTAATATTGGTTTCAGGTGTACAATATAATGATTAAATACTTCCATATGACACTCAGTACTCATCACAAGTGCACTCGTTAATCCCCATCACATATTTAACCCATCCTCCTGCCCCCTTCCCACTGGTAAACATCAGTTTGTCCTCTGTAGTTAAAAGTCTGTTTCTTGGTTTGCCTCCCCACTTTTCCTCCTTTGCCCATTTGTTTCATTTCTTAAATTCCACACATGAGTGAAATCATATGGTATTTGTCTTTCTCTGACTGACTTATTTTGCTTAGCAAAATACTCCTAGCTCCATCCATTTCATTGTAAATGGGAAGATTTCATTCTTTTTAATGGCTGAATAATATTCCATTGTATGTAAATGTATATATACCACATCTTCTTTATCCATTCATGAATCCATGGGCACTTGGGTTGTTTCCATAATTTGGCTATTGTAGATAATCCTGCTATAAACATCAGGGTGCATGTATCCTTTGAATTAGTATTTTTGTACTCTTTGGGTAAATAGTAGTGCAACTGCTGGATCATAGGGTAGTTCTATTTTTAACTTTTTGAGGAACCTCTATACTGTTTTCCAGAGTGGCTGCACAGTTAATTCCTACCAACAGTGCAAGAGGGTTCCTCTTTCTCCACATCCTTGCCAACATTTGTTGTTTCTTGTTTGTTGATTTTAGCCATTGTGTCAGGTGTAAGGTGATTTCTCATTGTGGTTTTGATTTGTATTTCCGTAACGATGAGCATCTTTTCACGTGTCTGTTGGCCATGTGTATGTCTTCCTTGGAAAAATGTCTATTCCTGTCTTCTGACCATTTTTTAATTGGATTATTCATGCATTATTGCATTTTATAAGTTCTTTATATATTCTGCATATTAACCCTTTGTTGGATATATCACTTGCAAATATCTTCTCCCATTCCATGGGTTGCATTTTAGTTTTGTTGATTATTTCCTCCACCATGCAGAAGCTTTTTATTTTGATGAAGTCCCAATAGTTTATTTTTCCTTTTGTTTCCCTTGCCTCAGAAGACGTATCAGGAAGAAGTTGCTATGGTCAATGTCAAAGAGGTTACTGCCTGTGCTCTCTTCTAGGATTTTTATGGTCTCACATTGGCATTTATAGAGCACTTCACTCAACAAAAGCAAAATGCCCATGGTTTCCAAGTGCACATGAAGTAACTCATTAAGACAGAACATATTATGGGTCATAAAACAATACTTAAATTTTTAAAAAATTGATATTGTACAAAGTATATTATCTCACCATAACAGAATTAAACTAGAAATGATAGTTTAAGGATTAGAAATATATCTGGAAAATCCCCAAATATTTGGTTATTACAAAATGTTAATGAAAGAAATCAGAGAAGACCTAAATAAACAAAGCAACATATTAAGTTCAAAGACTGGAAAAGTTAATATTGTTAACATTTCAATTTTACCTAAATTGATTAGTTATTCCCAGGAGGATTTTTTTGGTAGATTTATATGGAAAGGCAAAGAAAGTAGAATACCCAAAACAACTGAGGAAAAGAAAAATAAAGTGGAGGACTCACATTACTTGATTTTAAGACCTACTATAAAGCTACAGTAACCAGGACAGTGTGGTACCAGGGAGAAGAGAGAACAAAAATCAATTAAATAGAGTAGAGCAGTTAGTAAACTGCAGCTTGTGGTCCAAATCTGACCCACTGCTTATTTTTGAAAATAAAGTTTTATGAAACACAGTCATGCCCATTTTACATATTGTACATATGGCTGATTTCATGCTAAAATAGTCAAGTTGAGTAGTTGCTACAGGGACCACGTGGCCTGAATATTTACTATCTAGTAGCCTTAAATATTTGCTGTTTGGCCCTTTGAGGGAAAAAATGTCAATACCTAAAATAGAGAGTACAGAATTATACCCAACACATAAATGGTCAAATGATTTTTGACCTAAGTGAAAAGACAAAACATAGAAAAAAGATAGTCTTTCAACAAATAGTGCCAGAATAATTGGGCATACATTTGCACCCCACCACCATAAAAAACCCAACTGAATCTTGACCTATACTGCACACATTCCAAACTAAGTCAAACTTGATCACAGACCTAAATGCAAAATATAAAACTATAAAACTCTTAGAAGAAACATGAAAGACCTTTGTGACTTTAAGCTAAGCAAGGAGTTTTGGATACACCATCCAAGCAAGAACCATAAAAGAACACATTGATAAACTGGACTTCATCAAAATTCTAAACTTCTGCTCTTTGAAAGATACTGTCAAAAGAATGAAAAGACAAGCCACAGACTAGGAGATAATATTTGCAAATCAGATATGTGACAAAAGACTTGTATCCAGAATATATAAAGAACTCTTAAAACTCAACAGTATTGGGGTGCCTGGGTGGCTCAGTGGGTTAAAAAAAAAAAAAACTCAACAGTATTAAAACAAAGGGCCTGATGAAAAATGTTTATAGCAGCAATGTCCACAATAGCCAAAATGTGGAAAAATCCCAGATGTTTATCTACAGATGAATGGATAAAGAAGATGTGGTATACATATACAATGGAATATTACTCAGCCCTTTCAAAAACAATGAAATCTTGCCATTTGCAACAACATGGATGGAACTAGAGGGTATTATGCTAAGCAAAATAAGTCAGAGAAAGACAAATACCATATTATTACATTCATGTGGAATTTAAGAAAAAGAACAGATGAACATAGGAGAAGGGAAATAAAAATTAAGATGAAAATTGAGAAGAAGGCAAACCATAAGAGACACTGAACTCTAGGAAACAGGGTTAGGGATAACTGGGTGATGGGCATGAAGGAGGGCACTTGATGTAATGAGCACTGGGTATTATATGCAACTGATGAATCACTAAATTCTACCTCTGAAAACTGAAAAAAAAAAGGGGGGGGGGGCTAAAGACCTTAATAGAGACCTTACCACCTCACCAAAGAAGACATACAGATGGCAAATAAGCATATGAAAAGATGCTCCATATCATATGTCATCGGGTAAATGCAAATTAAAACAATGAGATACCACTATACAGCTATTAGAAACACCAAAATCTGGAACACTGACAACACCTGGTGAGGAGTGAGGCAACAGGAACCCTCATACATTGCTGGCGGGAATATGAAATGATACAGCTACTTTGGAAGACAGATTGGTGGTTTCTTACAAAATGGAACATACTCTTACTATATGGTCCAGCTTCGTGCTCTTTCATATTCATTCAAAGGAGCTGAAAACTTATTCCACACAAAAACCTACAGCTTTATTCATAATTGCCAAAATTTGGAAGCAACCCAGATGTCCCTCAATAGGTCAATAGATAAATGAACTGGTACATCCAGGGGCACCTGGGTGGCTCAGTCATTAAGTGTCTGCCTTCAGCTCTGGTCATGATCCCAGGGTCCTGGGTTCGAGCCCCTCATTGGGTTCCCTGCTCGGTGGGAATCCTGCTTCTTCCTCTCCCACTCCCCCTGCTTGAATTCCCTCTTTCACTGTGTCTTTGTCAAATAAATAGGTAAAATATTTTAAAAAATAAATAAACTGGTACATCCAGACAATGGAATATTATTCAAAACAAACAAACAAACAAACAAAAAGAAACAAACTACCAAGCCATAAAAAGACATGAGGAAACTTTAATGCATATTAGTAAGTGAAAGAAGCCAATCCGAAAAGGCTACATATGTTTGATTCCAACTATTTTACATTCTGAAAAAGGCTGAACTATGGTAATAGTACAAGAATCAGTGGTTACCAGAAGTTGGGAGTCTGGGGAAGGATGAATAGGTAGAGTACAGAGGACTTTTAGGGCAATGAAAATACACTGTATGATACTATAATGATGGATACATGTCATTATACATTTATCCAAACCCATAGACTGAAGCACTGGAGTGAACCCTAGTGTAACTGTGGACTTTGGATGATTATGATGTGTCAATGCAGGTTCATCAACTGTAACAAAATTACCACTCTGGTGGGGGATGTTGATAATGGAAGAGGTCATGCATGTGTGGGGGTAGGAATATATAGGAACTCTCTGTACCTCTCTCTGAATTTTGCTGTGGACCTAAACTGCTCTAAAATGGTAGTCTTTAACTTTAAGTGAAAAAAAAAATCAATGCGAACTCTTGACACCAAATTTAGTACTTTGAAATAATCTGTAGTTTTTTTAATGGGCAAAAGACTTGTATAGACACTTCACCAAAGAAGATGTACAGACAATTACCATATGGCTTCAGTCATATGTGGAATTTAAGAAACAAAACAGAGGATCATAGGGAAAAGGAGGGAAAAAGAAAATAAAATGAAATCAGAGAGGAAGACAAACCATAAGAGACTCTTAACTATAGGAAACAAACTGAGCGTTGCTCTTGGGGAGGTGAGTGGGTGGATGGGGTATCTTGGTGATGGGCATTAAGGATGGCACATGAATGTAATGAGCACTGGGTGTGATATGCAACTGATAAATAACTGAACTCTACATCTGAGACTAATGAAACACTATATGTTAAACTGAATTTAAATAAGATAAATTTTTAAAAAGATGTACAGATGAGATATTCACAAATGACACTACAGACAAAGGACTGTGATATCCAAGATCTATAAAGAACTCCTCAAACTCAACACTCAAAAAACAGATAATCATGTCAAAAAATGGGCAGAAGGGGGCGCCTGGGTGGCTCAGTGGGTTAGGCCTCTGCCTTCAGCTCAGGTCATGATCTCAGGGTCCTGGGATCGAGCCCCGCATCGGGCTCTCTGCTCAGTGGAGAGCCTGCTTCCCCCTCCCTCTCTGCCAGCTTCTCTGCCTGCTTGTGATCTCTGTCTGTCAAATAAATAAATAAAATCTTTGAAAAAAAATGGGCAGAAGACATAAACAGACACTTCTCCAAAGAAGACATACAAATGGCTAACAGACACATGAAAAACTATTTATCATCATTAGCCATCAGGGAGATTAAAATAAAAACCACATTGAGATACCACCTTACACCAGTTAGAATGGCCACAATTAACAAGACAACAAACAACAAAAGTTGGAGAGGATGTGAAGAAAGGGGAACCCGCTTACACTGTTGGTGGGAATGCAAGTTGGTGCAGCCACTTTGGAAAACAGTGTGGAGATTCCTTAAGAAATTAAAAATAGAGCTACCCTATGACCCTACAATTGCACTGGATATTTATCCCAAAGATACAGATGTAATGAGAAGAAGGGCCATATGTACCCCAATGCTCATAGCAATGGCCACAGTCACCAAACTGTGGAAAGAGCCAAGTAGCCCTTCAACAGACAAATGGATAAAGAAGATATGGTCCATATATACAACAGAGTATTATGCCTCCATCAGAAAGGGTGAATACCCAATTTCTGTATCAACATGGATGGGACTGGAGGAGATTATGCTGATTGAAATAAGTCAAGCAGAGAGAGTCAATTATCATATGGTTTCACTTACTTGTGGAGCATAAGGAATAACACGGAGAACATTGGGAGGAGAGGAGAAGTGAGTTGGGGGGAATCGGAGGGGGAGACAAAGCACGAGAGACTGTGGACTCTGAGAAACAAACTGAGGATTTTGGAGGGGATGGGGGTAGGGAGTTGGGTGAGCCTGGTAGTGGGTATTAAGAAGGGCACTTATTGCAAGGAGCGCTGGATGTGGTGCATAAACAATGAATCCTGGAACACTGAAAAAATAAAATTTTAAAAAATCTTAAGAATTTCTATATTTTAATTTATATGTATAGACCACTCACATTTACTACGGTAATTGAAATGGTCGTGTTTAGGTGTACTACTATAGTATTTTTCTGTTTGTCTTCTCTGTTTTCTGCTCCTTTTTTCCTATGCCTGGCCTCTTTTGCAATTTTTGCTATTTATTAGTATTCTATCTTTTTTTTTTTTAATTTGAGAGAGACAGTGAGAGAGAGCATGAGCGAGGAGAAGGTCAGAGAGAGAAGCAGACTCCCTGTGGAGCTGGGAGCCCGATGCGGAACTCGATCCCGGGATTCCAGGATCATGACCTGAGCCGAAGGCAGTCGTCCAACCAACTGAGCCACCCAGGCGTCCCTATTAGTATTCTATCTTATCTCTTTAATCTATCTATTGGCTTTTTGGGTATATAGCTTTGTATTATTTTTTAGTGGTTGCTCCAGTAATTATAAAATACATACCTAGCACTCACAATCTATTTAGATTTAATATTTTATCACTTCAAGTGAAACACAGAAGCCTTATAAACACAATGTTGTAATTATTGCTTTCAACATTATTATGTATTTTGATAGGAGTAGAAAAACAGTCTATTTACCCTGATATTTACTCTTTCTGTTGCTCTTCTTTAATACCTGAATTTCAGTTTCCTTCTGAGATCATGTCCTAAGAACTTCTTTTAGCATTTCTTTTAGAGCAGGTCTGCTGGCAGCAAATTCTCTTAGTTTTCTTTCATGTGAGAATGTTTCTAGTTCATCTTTATTTTAAAGGACATTTTAGCTAGCTATAACATTGTGGATTGATAGTGTGCTTTTTTTTTAAAAGCAACTTTAAACATGTTGTTACACTGCCTTCTGGCATATATGGTTTTTCATGAGAAATTCAGTCATCCTACCTGTAACATATTGTTTTTCTCTGGTTGTTTTCTAGATTTCTTTGGTTTTAAGAAGCTTGATTATGATGGGTCTAGGAATGGGTTTCTTTTAGTTTATCCTGTTTAGGCTTCACTGAGTTTTTGAATGTGTGAATTTATAACTTTCATTAAATTTGGGCAATTTTCAGCCATCATTTCTTTTTTTTTTAAGATTTTATTTATTTATTTGACAAAGAGAGAGAGAGCTCACAAGCAGGCAGAGAAGCAGGCAGAGAGAGATGGGGGAAGCAGGCTCCCCGCTGAGCAGAGAGCCCGATGTGGGCCTCAATCCCAGGACCCCGAGATCATGACCTGAGCCGAAGGCAGAGGCTTAACCCACTGAGCCACCCAGATGCCCCAGTCATCATTTCTTGAAATATATTTTCTATACCAATGATATACATATCATATATGTATATATTCATTTAAATAAAATGGTAATAATGAATGTCTTTTCAGAGGAGTTTAATTTTATGGTATTCTTATAATTCTAGAAGTCATAAAGGTATAATGTATTAGCTAAAATCGTATTTCCAGATTCTTAAGTCTTTACTTTTTTAAAAGATTTTATTTATTTGACAGAGAGAGAGAGAGATCACAAGTAGACAGAGAAGCAGGAAGAGAAAGAGGGGGAAGCACACTCCCTGCTGAGCAGACAGCCTGATGCAGGGCTCAATTCCAGGACCTGAGATCATGACCTGGGCCAAAGGCAGAAGCTTAACCCACTGAGCCACCTAGGTCCCCCAGATTCTTAACTCTTTAAAATGTCAATCATTAAACAGATAATTAGGTTAATTAATAAAAAAAAATTTTGAATCCCTGGAGTATATCTAAGAAACAAATGTAGAAATACTGCTCAGGAAAAATTTTGATTTCTCCTCATTTCCTAGAATGGCAATATATTAACAAATATGAAAAAATATGCAAATACACTGGATAATTATTTACTACATCAATTTTCTTAAAATGATATATAATAGGTTTCTATAAAAAAAACTAGCTAAAAAAAAAACTAGCTAAATCACTTTTGCATTTCTGTCTTTTAATTTTTTCCTATGTCTGGAAAAAAGAAAAGTTGGTTACTTTCAATAAAGATGATAATTAATATAATTGGTTGGCATGCTAGGTAATTTTTCTGTGTCTCCAGTAATCAGAACAAGGCCTTTAACATGCACCAAAGTACCCAATTAAAATTTGTTGAATCAATGAATGAACTGACTGTGGCAGTGACAATAAAGACAAAAGTCTAAGACTGAGCCTAAAATATCTTTACAACAAGAGGGACCTACCCCTTTCCCAATTTAAAAACAATCAATTCTGGGGTATGGGTGGGGTATGGTATTAGCTCCATACATTAGAAAAAGAAAGGGGAAAACAGAAAGAGAACATTTCAATGGAGAAAGGAATAGAACTGGAAGGATAAGAAAGGAAAGGAAGAAATAAAACTTTATTTTTGACAACCAAAAAAAAAAAAAAAAAAAAGGAAGGAAGGAAGAGGAAATTAAAAGAAAAAAAAAAACTCCAAAAAGAGGGTTAAATTGGATGAAAGGAAGGACAATGAAAAGAGACAGAATGTGATGGATTAAAAACTGGCATTTTGAAACACTAATCTTTTACCAGTAAATGTTTTTTTTAATCATTTTTTTAATTTATTTTCAACATAACAGTATTCATTGTTTTTGTACCACACCCAGTGCTCCATGCAATCTGTGCCCTCTCTAATACCCACCACCTGGTTCCCCCAACCTCCCACCCCCCACCTCTTCAAACCCTTCAGATTGTTTTTCAGAGTCCATAGTCTCTCATTGTTCACCTCCCCTTCCAATTTCCCCCAACTCCCTTCTCCTAACTCCCCATGTCCTCCATGCTATTTGTTATGTTCCACAAATAAGTGAAACCATATGATAACTGAATCTCTCTGCTTGACTTATTTCACTCAGCATAATCTCTTCCAGTCCCGTTCCATGTTGCTACAAAAGTTGGGTATTCATCCTTTCTGATGGAGGCATATTACTCCATAGTGTATATGGACCACATCTTCCTTTTCCATTCGTCCATTGAAGGGCATCTTGGTTCTTTCCACAGTTTGGCAACTGTGGCCATTGCTGCTATATTTAAAAAGAGCTTCTGAGGTCCGTGTGATAATGAATTATCAACTACTTAAAACACTAATAATGTTTCACAGGTCCATATTTGGGCTTCAGACAGGTTCCTCTCAACAGCTCACTTTCTTCCCCTCTACCCTGCCACCCTTCTAATCCTTCCTCTGTCTTTCCTTCCTATCATCTCAGGACTGCATGTGCATACACCCACAAAGACCAAAATATCTGCAGAGAAATGCACCCACACGCGTTTATACGTAGAAACACATATGGTCAGATTCAGGAGACCTATCTCCAGAGTTTATGTCCACATCATGCAGAAAAATACAGCCGCAATGAGATATCTGCAACCTCGGTTTCCACACAAAGGCAAAATGAAGTCTAAACCTCACTGCACTGAGATAAAATATATACAAAATAAAATGTACCCAGAGTAAAATAAATATTTCAAAAATCCTTCTGTTATCCCCACATATCATTACACAGAAACACTAGCAAACTCTATGTGCATACTGACTCCTGCATTTGGATCACTTTCTCTTCCAATTCCACACATTATAATTTTCTCTCTGCTTCAAGCAGTAGATTAAATGCCATTTTCTACATGAAGCTTTCCCAATTCACTTCAGCCAAAAATAATCTCTCTCTTCTTTATATGAGACTTATATAGCAGTTTGTCTGTATGAGGTACACTCTGAGATATTTTGAGTATTTTTGTATAACTACCTATTATTTCCTATCAAGCTGAAAACAAAACTTTAAAGTGATCTGGATTCACTTCTAGAAAACATTTACCTCTCATGCTTTATTCATTAAATAGGCTTTAATAGATACTACTACTTTATACTAATAGGAGAAAACTGAGGCACACAAGAGGAAGGCAGCTTAGATTGAGAAACAGTGGCTCTCACTCTCCTCTGAGGATACTGGAGATTGTGGTCATTGCAGTAGCCTGAGGTTTAGGACCGCTCTCCTTGCCTGTGCAGCTGGCTGGGAGGATGGAAACTACTAACTAGGAAGAACAGACAGGAGGGTGAAGTAGGAGTACAGCATTTCTCAGCTTTACAAATAGAAAGACTCCAACTTGTCAAAGTTCTGTGAGCCAACTGGTTTCTTCAGGACGGACAAACTGCAATTAAATGTAAAAGAATGTTGGGCACCTGGCTGGGTCAGTCACTGGAGCATGCAACTCTTGATCTCAGGGTGTGAGTTAGAGCTCCATTTGGGTGTAGAGATTACTTAAAATCTTTTAAAAAAATAAAGAATCTGGGACATAAATTATAATACTAATATACTAATTTATACTGGAAAATATAATCCCAAGAGACCTGACATACTCCCATTTGCTGGTCAGGGCATTCTCTTCTTACAAGTTTATTTATATTGAAAGTTACAACCTAGTCAGAGTGATGAGCCTGTCATCAAGCCAGGAGTATGAATGGGACAATCTTAGAAAGGCTCCTCTTTCTTCCTTGCATTCTTGAATTCTTTTTTAAAATTAACATATAATGTATTATTTGTTTCAGGGGTACAGGTCTGTGATTCATCAGTCTTACACAATTCACAGCATTCACCATAGTAAATACCCTCCCCAATGTCCATTACTCAGCCACCCCATCCCTCCCACTCCCCTCTACTCCAGCAACCCTCAGTTTGTTTCCTGACATTAAGATTATGGTTTGTCTCCCTCTCTGGTTTCGCCCTGTTTCATTTTCCCCTCCCTTCCCCTATGCTCCTCTGTCTTGTTTCTCAAATTCCTCATATCAGTGAGATCATATGATAATTCTCTTTCTCTGATTGACTTATTGTGCTTAGCATAATACCCTCTGGTTCCATCCACATCATTGCAGATGGCAAGATTTCAGGGTTTTTTGTTGGCTGCATATTTCATTGTATATACATACCACATTTTCTTTATCCATTCATCTGTTTATGGACATCTAGGCTCTTTCCATAATTTGGCTATTGTGCTATAAATATTGGGGTGCAGGTGCCTCTTCAGATCACTATATTTGTATCTTTGGGGTGAATACCCAGTAGTGCATTGCTGGGTCGTAGGGTAGCTCTATTTTTAACTTTTTGAGGAACCTCCATACTGTTTGCATTCTTGACTTCTTAACCTCCATTAATAGTTCACTGTCTACATTAGGTCATTCCTAGAGATAACCAAACTTATCTAATATAGGAGGATATTTTACAATATCATCACATAGATTTTATGACTCTTTTGCTGTCACCCCTTTCACTCCACCCTCCCCATGAGAGCTTTTCTTTTTAACTGAAATCTGTCATAAATAGGAATTAAAATTTCAGAATATTTAGAAGCACTTCTTTAAATGGGAAAAAAGGTATATTTAAAAATCATTTTAATTTAAATTCAATGTAATTAACATATAATGTATTATTAGTTTTAGGGGTAGAATTTAGTGATTCATCAGTTATACATAATAGCCAGTGCTCATTACATCAAGTGCCCACCTTAATGCCCATCATCCTGTTACCCTATCTCCCTCCCTCCCTCCTCCCCAGCAACCCTCAGTTTGTTTCCTATAGTTAAGACTCTCTTACTCTTATGGTTTATCTCCATCTTTGATTTCACCTTATTTTATTTTTCCTTCCCTTCCCCTATGTTCATCTATTTTGTTTCTTAAATGCCACATATGAGTGAAATCATATGGTATTTGTCTTTCTCTGACAAACTTATTTTGTTAGCATAGTACACTCTAGTTCCATCCCCATAATTGCAAATGGCAAGATTTCATCTTTTTGATGGCTGAGTAATATTCCTGTGTGTGTGTGTGTGTGCGTGTGTGTGTGTGTGTAATTTTTCATAATATTCTCTTATGATTATTTATATTTCTGTGGTGTTGGCTGTTATCTTTCCTCTTTCATTCATGATTTTGTTTATTTGGGTCCTTTCTCTTTTTGATAAGTCTGTCTAGGGGTTTATCAATTTTATTAATTCAAGGACAAGCTCTTAGATCATTGATCTGTTCTACTTTTTTGTTTGTTTCTATATCATGTATTTCCGCTCTAATCTTTATTCTCTTCTGCTGGCTTTAGGCTTTATTTGCTGTTCCTTTCTAGCTCCTTTAGGTGTAAGGTTAGATTGTGTATTTGAAACTTTTCTTGCTTCTCGAGGTTGGCCTGTATTGCAATATACTTCCCTTGGGACTGCCTTTGCTGCATCCCAAAGGTTTTGGACTGTTGTGTATTCATTCTCATTTGCTTCCATGTACTTCCATGTACTTTATTTTATTTATTTATTTTTTATTAACATATCATGTATTATTTGCCCCAGGGGTACAGATCTGTGAATTGTCAGGCTTACACAATTCACAGCACTCACCATAGCACATACTCTCCCCAGTGTCCATAACCCAACCATCCTCTCCATATCCATGTACTTTCTTATTTCTTCTTTTTAAAGTTTTTTTTTTATTTTTTAAAGATTTTAATTTATTTTTGAGAGAGGAGAGAGAGAGCGTGTACAAGTTGGGGGAAGGGCAGAGGGAGAAGGAGAAACAGACTCCCTACCCAAGCAGGGAGCCTGATGGAGAGCTTGATTCCAGAACATGAGGATCATGACCTGAGCCAAAGGCAGACGCTTAACTGACTGAGCCACCCAGGCACCCCTTTATTTCTTCTTTAATTTCCTGGTTAACCCATTCTTTTTTTAGTAGGATATTCTTTAACCTCCATGTATTTGTGGTCTTTCCAAATTCTTTCTTGTGGTTGACTTCAAGTTTCATAGTGTTGTCATATGATGATATGCATGGTATGATCTTGATCTTGATCTTTTTGTACTTGTGGAGGGCTGATTTGTGACCCAGTATGTGATCTTTTCTGGAGAAGGTTCCCTTGCATTGAAAAGAATGTGTATTCCACTGCTTTAGGATGAAATCTTCTGACTATATCTGTTAAGTGCATCTGGTCCAGTGTGTCATTCAAAGCCATTGTTTCCTTGTTGATATTCTGCTTAGATGATCTGTCCATTGCTCTAAGTACAGTGTTCTAGTCCCCTACTATTATTGTATTATTATCAGTGAGTTTCTTTATGTTTTTTAGTTTATTTATGTGTTTGGGTGCTCCCAGGTTGGGGGCATAAATATTTACAACTGTTAGATCTTCTTAATGGATAGACCCCTTAATTATTATATAATGTCCTTCTTTATGTCTTACTACAGTTTTTGTTTTAAAATCTAGTTTTTCTGATATTTGGGCTTCCTTTTGGCATCCATGAGCACAATAGATGATTCTCCATCCCCTCATTTTCCATCTGCAGGTGTCTTTAGGTCTAAAATGATTCTCTTATAGACAGCATATAGATGGGTCTTATTTTTTTTAATTCATTCTGATGCCCTCGGTCTTTTGATTGGAACATTTAGTCCATTTACCTTCAGAAGGATTAGTGATATGAATTTAGTGTCATCGTGTTACCTGTAAAGTTAGTATTTCTGGTGATGTTCTCTGTTCCTTTCTAGTCTTTGTTGCCTTTGATCTTTTTTACCCCAGAGAGTCCCCTTTACTATTTTTTGCAGGGCTGGTTTAGTGGTCACAAATTCCTTTAGTTTTTGTCTGGGAAACTCTGTCTCTTCTTCTATTCTGAATGACAGCCTTGCTGGATAAACTATTCTTGGCTGCATATTTTTTCCATTTAGCATGTTGAAAACATCCTGCCACTCTCTTCTGGTCTGCCAGGTGGATGGATTTGCTGTGAACTTAAGTTGTCTTCCCTTGTAGGTTAAGGACTTTTTTCTCTTGCCGCTTTCAGGATTCTTTCCTTATCTGTGTATTTTGTGAGTTTGACTATGATATGTCTTGGTGATAGCCAGCTTTTGTTGAATTTAATGGGAGTTCTCTGTGCTTCTTGGATTTCAGTGTCTGTTTACTTCCCCAGATTAGGGAAGTTTTCAGCTATAATTTTCTGAAATAAAGCTTATGCCCCTTTTTTTTTCTCTTCTTCTGGGACTCACATGAATGTTACAATGCTTTAAGGAGTTCCTTAGTTCTCTAAGTCTACATTTGTGATTCAGTAACTTTCTTTCACTCTTCTTTCAGTTTCATTATTTTCTTTAGTGTCTTCAATGCTTTTCTCAACCCCAATGTCCTTAATGATTATTGTTTTAAATTCCATTTCAGACATCTTCTATATGTGTTGATTAAATCCTTTTCTGTGACTTCTTCCTTTTCTTTCATTGGGGTGAATTCCTCCATCTTGTCATTTTGTCTGGGTCATTTTTTGTGTGTGATTGTTAGGACAGTCTGCTGCATTCCTGCTCTTGAAAGTAATGGCTATATTAAGAAGAGAAGAAAGAAAGAGAGAGAGAAGGAAGAAAGATATGAAAGAAAGAAGAAAAAGGGAGAGAGGGAGGAAAGGAAAGCAGAAAGAGAGAGAGAAAGAAAAAGGAAGAAAGGAAGGAGGGAAGAAAAGAAAGAAGGAAGGAAGGAAAGAAAGAAGGAAAAAGAAAGAAAGAAAGTGGGGTGCCTGGGTGGCTCATTCGGTTAAGCAGCTGCCTTCAGCTCGGATCATGATCCCAGAGTCCTGGGATCAAGCCCTTCATCAGTTTCCCTGCTCAGTGGAGAGCCTGCTTCTCCCTCTGCCTCTGTCTGCCTTTCTGCCTACTTGTACTCTCTCTCTCTATCTCTCTGTCAAATAAATAAATAAAATCTAGAAAGAGAGAGAGAGAGGAAGGAGGCTAGATCCTATTTCCCCTAGAGCTGAAGTTTTGCAGCACTCTATGATCAGTAGACTAGGTTCTTGCAAAGGTTTATACTGGTCTTCTGGGGGTGGCCCTGCTCCACTGATTCTCAGGTGGACTTGCCCTAGTGGAGATGCACCTGCAGGGTGCAGGGTCGGGGCAAGGCTTGGTGTAAACAGCTCCAGCCTCCACTTGGTGGCACTGTTTTGCTCACTGAAGTTGGTCAGTGTTGATGGGCAGTGGGAGGAAAATGGCATCACGCCACTCTCTCCTCCTCACTGTGGGCAGCTTACACCTGTCACTCTTCTGGAAGCCCTCACAGAAGAACAAACAGTCACCCCTCCTGTGTCTCTGGCTTCTGTCATATCTCTGCCTTCACTCTGTCTGTGTCTGAGCTGTCTGCCTGCCAGGCAGTACAGCACTCCCATGTTTTATCTCCAGCAAGACTGGGTTTCAAAACTCCAAACTTCAGAGACCCCCAGAAGCATGGACTCATGCTGATCCTCTGGGGGAGGGTCGCCTTGCCATGGCCAGGTACTGGTTTGTCCCACAAAATAGTCGTGCCTGAGCACCAGCTGGGAATTTATGGTAAAACATGTAGCAAAAAGCCAGCACCAAGGCTTGCTGCCCTCAGCCAGAGTCCCTGTTCCTATGCTATTGAATGGGACAGCTTAATGGCATCTGCTGGGTCTTTTGTCCCCAGAGAGGCTATGCCACCCCTCCCAAATGCACTTCGAAGAAGGGGAACTGTTTTTACCCATGTGACCTAGGGGATCTCCAGAATCCCTGGTCTCTACCCTCCTTCTGCTCCAGAGTACTGCTAAAACTGCTGGGTGCAACGCTGGCAATGGCATGGACCTCTACAACTTCAGACTTTGCATTCCATTGCTTATAAAAACTTGTGGTAGTTGGCCCCTCCCCTTTTCCCAGTCAGTAGTTTTGGGGAAAAGTTTTTCTTGTGCGATCTCCTGCCCATTTTCCTGTTCTCTCTCTCCCTCTCTCCTTCCCACCTTTTTCTCCTTCCCTACCCCTCCTCTCTCTGATTAGGGCTGTCTCCCTTCCATAGCACTGGCAGCACTTTACTCCCCCAAATCAACACTCTATAATTCATAGCTTCCAGGATGTGGTCTTTTTTTTTTTTTTTAATCTCTAGTTGTGCAGTTTGTTCTCTCAGATTGATTTCTTGGGTGTCCAGGATGATTTGGTATTTATCTAGCTGTGTTTGAGGGACAAGGCAAGCTTAGGATCCCCCCCAACTCCTCTACCTCTTAACCTCCCCTTCTACTTCTTCTTGAGTAGGTTTTTTATTTTTAAAGATTTTTTAGTTATTTGTCAGAGAGAGAGAGTACACACAAGCAGGCAGAGAGAGAGGAGGAAGCAGGCTCCCTGCTGAGCAAGGAGCCTGATATGGGACTCGATCCCAGGACCTGAAGATCATGACCTGAGCCAAAGGCAGCTGCCCAACCAACTGAGCCACCCAGGCGTCCCTTCTTGAGTAGGTTTTGATGGTTTGTGTCTTTTACAGAATTTGTTCATTTTATCTAAGTTGTTGATTTATATATGTTAAAATTTTCATATACTAATTTAGTATCCTTTTAATATCTAGAATTTGTACAGAGTCACTTCTCTCATTCCTGATATTGATAATTTGTGTCTTCTCTGTTTTTCCCTTATTTTTCTTTTCTTTCTTTTTTTAAGCTTTTATTTATTTATTAGAGCATGTATGAGAGCGAGCGCGAGAGAGAGATAGCAGGAGCAGGGGGAGAGGGAGAAGCAGACTCCTTAGTGAGCAGGGAGCCTCATGCAAAGTGGGTCTTGATCCCTAGACCCTGAGGTCTTGATTCCATGGGATCATGACCTGAGCTAAAGGCAGACACACAACCAACTGAGCCACCCAGGTGTCCCTGTTTTTCCCTTATTTTTCTATAACTTCTCAGAATATAAAGGACTCAGAGCTGTGGTCTTTGTCTTGGCATGTGTAGTACACTCAAATTAGTTTCCTTGAGTTTTTAGAGTGTTGATAAATGAAGTCTTGACCCTTTGATGTTGAATCAAATATTGAGAGTGAGGAGAGAGACAGTTTCATGAGACACTCACAAAGGTCTAGAACAATGTAAGAACTGTTGCTCTGACCTAAACAGACATACCAATCAATGGAACAGAATAGGGAGAGCCCAGAAAGAAACTCATGCATTTATGATCAATTAATTTATGACAAAAGAACCAGGGATATATGATGGGGAAAGGATAATATCTTCAGTAAATGGTTTTGGGAAAACTGGAGAGCCATGTGCAACAGAAATAAAACTGGACCCCTATCTTACAACATATATAAAAATCAACTCAAAATGGACTAAAGACTTGAATATAAGACCTTTAACTTGAGTATAAGTCCTAGAAGAAAATTAGGGGGTAAGTGCCTTGACATCAGTCTTTGCAATGATTTTTTGGATTTGACACCAAAAGCAAAGACAACACAAGCAAAAATAAACAAGTATGACTGCATCAAACTAAAAGGCTTCTGCACAGCAAAGGAAACCATCAACAAAATGAATAAGCAACTATAGAATGAGAGAAAATATTTACAAATCATATATCTAATAAGGGGTTAATACACAAAATATATAAAGAACTCATACAACTGAGTAGCAAAAAAAATCTGATTAAAAATTGGTCAGGGTGCCAGAGTGACTCAGTTAAAGCTAGTGTCTTGATCTCAGGGTTATGAATTCAAGCCCCACATTGGGCTCCATGCTGGGCATGGAGCCTACTTTAAAAAAAAAAAAAGCAGAGGAACTGAAGAGACACTCATCCAAAGAGGACATACAATTGGCTAGCAGATACATGAGAAGGTCCTCAATTTCACTAATCATCAGCAAAGTGCAAATGGGAACCACAATGAAACATCATCTCAGATGTGTTAGAATGGCTGTAATCAACTGCAGACAAAGGACTGATATCCAAGATCTATAAAGAACTCCTCAAACTCAACACTCAAAAAAACAGAAAATCATGTCAAAAAATGGGCAGAAGACATGAACAGACACTTCTGCAAAGAAGACATACAAATGGCTAACAGACACATGAAAAAATGTTCACCATCATTAGTCACCAGGGAGATTCAAATAAAAACCACATTGAGATACCACCTTACACCAGTTAGAATGGCCAAAATTAACAAGACAACAAACAGCAAAATTTGGAGAGGATGTGGAGAAAGGGGAACCCTCTTACACTGTTGGTGGGAATGCAAGTTGGTGCAGCCACTTTGGAAAACAGTGTGGAGATTTCTTAAGAAATTAAAAATAGAGCTACCCTATGACCCTGCAAATGCACTACTGGGTATTTATCCCAAAGATACAGATGCAGTGAAAAGAAGGGTCATCTGTACCCCAATGTTCACAGCAGCAAGGGACACAATCACCAAACTGTGATAAGAGCCAAGATGCCCTTCAACAGACGAATGGATAAAGAAGATATGGTGCATATATACAATGGAGTATTATGCCTCCATCAGAAAGGATGAATACCATGCTTAGCAAAATAAGTCAATCAGAGAAAGACAATTATCATATGATCTCCCTGATATGAGGAAGTTGGGAGGCAACATGGGGGGTTTGGGGGTTAGGAAAGGAATAAATGAAACAAGATGGGATCAGGAGGGAGACAAACCATAAGAGACTCTTAATCTCACAAAACAAACGGAGGGTTGTTGGGGGGAAGGGGATAGGGTGAGGGTGGTTGGATTATAGATATTGGGGAAGGTATGTGCTATGGTGAGTGCTGTGAAGTGTGTAAACCTGGCGATTCACAGACCTGTACCCTTGGGGCTAATAATACATTATATGTTAATAAAAAATAAAAATTTTTAAAAAGTAAGGATGAATACCCAACTTTTATATCAACATGGATGGGACTGGAGGAGATTATGCTAAGTAAAATAAGTCAAGCAGAGAAAGTCAATTATCATATGGTTTCACTTACTTGTAGAGCATAAGGAGTAACATGAGAAATGAGTTGGTGGAAATCAGAGGGGGAGATGAACCACGAGAGACTGTGGACTCTGAGAAACAAACTGAGGGTTTTGGAAGGGAGGGGGGTTGGGGGATAGGTGAGCCTGGTGGTGAGTATTAAGGAGGGCACGTATTGCATGGAGCACTGGGTGTGGTGCATAAAAAATGAATCTTGGAACACTGAAAAAATAAAACAAACAAATAAATAGAAAAGAAAGACATTGTGTCAAAAAAAAAAAAAAACACCCAGATTGACAATCTCTATCTTAATTGGACTTCTAATTATTTTTTAATTGTTTAGTCCAACTATATGTAATGCAATTATATATATGGTTGAATTTGTGGTTTGTTTTCCATTTATTTTATTTATTTTCTCCTTTACAGCTTTGTTTTGATTATTCAAATGCTTATTTTCAGTATTCTTTTTATATACTCTATTACTTTTTAGCTGTATCACTGGGGGGTTTTTTGTTTATAAATTAGTACTGTAGAAATTGTACAACCACCCTGAAATTACCACAATCTGCCATGAATTAACATCATATCACTCTTTGTAGAATGAATAAAAATCTTAAAATATTATTTAAAAAAAAGAATGGCTGTCACCAAAAAGACAAGAGATAAAAAATGCTTGTGAGAAAAAGGAGCACTTGTTCCCTGCTGGTCGGCATGTAAATTGATGCAGCCACTATGGAAAACAGTATAGAGGTTCCTCAAAAAATTAAATATATAGCTACCATATAATCCAGTAGTCCTACTTCTGGGTATATAGCTGAAGGAAACAAAATCACTATATGTGAATGAATATATACGAATGAATAAAGAAGATGTGATACACACACACACACACACACACACACACACACACACACACACACATACATACAATGGAATGTTATTGAGGTGTAAAAAAGAAGGAAATCTTGCTTTTTGCAACAACATAGATAAATCTTGAGGGCATTATGTTGAGTGAAAAGAAAAACAGTGGAAGACAAATACTGTATTATCTCATTTATACGTGTAATCTAAAAAAAAATTCCTAAACTCACAGAAACAGAAAATAGATTGGTGGCTGTCAGTGGCAGGGGGTGAAGGGTGGAGGAAAGCAGGGGAAGGTGGTTAAAAGGTACCAACTTTCAGTTAGAAGATTAGTAAGTTCTGGGGATCTAATATACAGCATAGTGACTATAATTAACAATACTATATATTGTATATTTGAGAGCTGCTGAGAGAGTAGATTTAATTTAAAAGTTTTCATCACAAAAAAAATTGTAACTTTGAGGAGATGGATGTTAAACTTACTTGGTAATCATTTTTCAATATATACATAAATCATTATGTTGTGCACCTTAAACTAATACAATGTTATATGTCCATTATATCTCAGTAAAACCGGAAGGGGGTTGGGGTGGCAGTTGCCGGTATCTCCAAATATACACCCAGACCTTGGTGCTTTATTTCTTGAGGATTATTATTTTTTTTTAAGATTAGTTATTTATTTATTTGACAGAGAGAGATCACAAGTAGACGGAGAGGCAGGCAGAGAGAGAGAGAGGAGGAAGCAGGCTCCCCACCGAGCAAAGAGCCCGACGCGGGACTCGATCCCAGGACCCCGAGATCACGACCAGAGCCGAAGGCAGCGGCCCAACCCACTGAGCCACCCAGGCGCCCCGAGGATTATTTTTGATACTTCATATATAGATTGCTGGACCCTGCCCCTAGATATTCTGACGCATTAAGTCTGGAATGAGGTCAGGAAATCTGTATTTTTACAGGCTTCGCAGTGATTCTGATGTAAGGCTAGGATTGAGAGCCACTGGAACAGATGACCTTTTAAAGTTAGTCATTAAGGGGACACCTGGGTGGCTCAGTGGGTTCAGGGTCTGCCTTCGGGTCAGGTTACGGTATCAAGTACCGTATTGTGCTCCTTGCTCAGCAGGGAGTCTGCTTCTCCCTCTGCCTGCCACTTCCCCTGTTTGTGTTTGTGCTCCCTCTCTCTGACAAATAAATTAATAAAATATTTAATAAAAAAGAAAGTCACTAAGAGGGCCCTGGACCAAGAGCATTGGGTGGGCAAGTGCTGCCCTCTAGTGTCGCTGGCTTCTTGCTACACTTAATGCATCCTGCAACCTGCTGCATGAGCCCTGGTGGTCTTGCTGCCTGACACAGCTATTGGGTTTCCTGTCCAACTCCTGCAAATTTTAACTCTTAGGCATTAATAAAAAACACTCATGTATAAAAAGGTTGCTGCTAAATATCAGACTGTGCTTCTCTATCCCCAGAGCCTCAACACATCTTAGATGTTCAGCAATATTTTCTGATACTGAGACACAGCAGTCAGAGTCAACAACTCTGAACAGAGTCAAAAACACAGAGTCAACAACTCTGAACAGTTTCCTGAAGAAATTCTACTATTACAGTAATTGTGGCACTGTGGCACAATCATGGAAGCAGATTCTAGCTTTGGCAAGTTTTCTGGAAACAAATGAATGTGAATTTATGGTTGTGTAGCCCTCCAGAGTCCATAGAGGCTTTTCAGGTACTTCATCTCCCTTGTTTGCTCTTCACGATAAACTGTGAAGCAGGAAGGGCAAATGTGAAGATCTATGCCCACATCCTTGATGTGTTCATCACATGAATGTGCCTTTGTTTGGGAAGACTCTGATCCCACCATCCTAACTACTCAAGCACCCTTCATCAATGAGTACCAGATCAATAAACAAACCTGTACTAAAGGCCTACTCCGCAAAAAACACATAAGATTGTCTTTGGCTCTACCTCCTGAGTTTGGAGACAGGAACAAGGGTGAGTGAGTTGCTGCAGAGGGGTTCGCAGCAGACGGTTTTAATGGCTTAGTAGTGGGCTATCTGTAAGGTAAATAGTGCACTGGTTGGAGCAGGTGCAAGGTTTGCACAATCTGGTGGTTTTGTCATGGGCAGGAGGTTAGGAGGAGACTGAGAACTGTTTCAGCAGTGAAAAGGCAGCAGGAGCTGCAGGAAGCAGAGCTGGTTGGGTAGGAAATACAAAATTCCGTTCACCTTCTCTTCATCCCATTGGTGAGAGAGGGAGTGTCCTAGGGTTCTGGAGGTGGTTGAACTCATGACACCTGACACTGGACCTCTGAGACTGACAACAATTTATTAATCATATATATTCACAGCCCAGGGTAAGAAGACACCAGTCACGATGCAGGGCCACGTTAGGTCATGCTAACGGAAGACAGAACTGTTGAAGTAGCCTAGAAGGCAGAAGCAGCTGCAGGAAGCAGGAGAGTTTGGGTAGAAATAATAAAAGTTGAAGACTGAAGCTACATTGTAGGTGTCTTGACCTGCTACTGAAAAGGTGATGCAAGCTCTTTGTTAACTTGACATTCAGTGCTCTTTGGTTGAAAAAGTCTTCTCATTTAAAGATGTTAAAATAGCTCAAATTCATCCCATCATCAGGGTGAGACTCTTCTTAAATTATTTTAAATGTAAGGATGCCTTTTGTTTGTGTTTTGTCCTATATAAAAAAGGACACTTAAGAAAAACATTCACTGATCCATTTTTTATTAAATCATTTTCAGAGTATTCTTCCTCATAGCTAATAAAGAAAATCCTTCATAATAATGATTGGTAGGGATTTTTTTGCCTTTTGTTTCTGAAATTGTGGTATATATACTTAACATAAAATTTACTGTTTTAATTATTTTTAATGTATAGTTCAGTGTCATTTAATACATTTACAGTGTTGTGCAGTCATCTCCACTATCCATTTTCAGAACTCTTTCAACATCCCAAATAGAAACCCACTGAATAATAACTCCTTAATCCCTTCCTCCCCAAATTCTAATAAGATTGAGTCTTGATTCATGTGAATTAGTTTTATCTTTGTAACTAGGTTCGTTAAGTGTCTTGAGAGAGGGCGGGTAACAACACAAATGTGTTTGTGCTTTTGATACTGCCTAGTTTAAGGATGAACTCAGATTGAATGCTCACCACACCTATCTGGTGTTAGATTGGATGCTGGAGGAAGGACCAAGTAGCACTTTCAGAGATTTTCGGCCCAAGAATTTGGGGGATATGAGACCTCTCTTATCAGGGCAAGAACTTAAAGAATTTCTGGAGTCCTAGGGTGTTGGAGGCATCTCACAATGTCGACAGGGGCCATGAAGTTAACATTAATATGTGAATCTGTGGACAAAAGAGTGGTGGGTAACTGAGGTTGGACAGGAAAAAGCTTGCCCTTCCTAAAGGTATTCAAATTCAGACTTCATAAAACATTTAGCCAAACATCCCAAACATGTTGAATTGAACCAAAGAACCACAAGTTTGTATTCCTTAATCAAAAGTGTTGCCAGTGACTCATCTCCAGAATAGGCAGGATGCTAAAAGATCTGTAGAGCTATTCTGGAAAATCAAGCTCCAGAAGAGAGCTTCATTTATGTGCCTCATGGAAGGCAGTATTTACAGTCTTTTCCCACCCATCCCAAGCTTGACCATAGACTGGGAGGAATCCTTCTTTAATTCTAGAAAGTTATTTTAAGAGACAAGAGCTATATCGTTTCCTTGACATATCAGACATGATCTTCTTCTTGAACCTCTTTTTTAAATATTTTTTTTTATTTTTTTATAAACATATAATGTATTATTAGCCCCAGGGGTACAGGTCTGTGAATCGTACAGGTCTGTGAAGGTTTACATACTTCACAGCACTCACCATAGCACATATCCTCCCCAATGTCCATAACCCCACTCTTCTTGAACCTCTTAATACTGACCACCAGTTGCTTGTAACATCAAAATCCTCAGTTTCTTTTTTTTTTAAAAGATTTTTATTTATTTATTTGAGAGAGAGAGAGAGAGAGAGCATGAGAAGGGGGAGGGTCAGAGGGAGAAGCAGACTCCCTGCCAAGCAGGGAGCCTGATTCAGGATTCGATCCCAGGACTCCAGGATCATGACCTAAGCTGAAAGCAGTTGTTTAACCAACTGAGCCACCCAGGTACCCCAAATCCTCATTTTCTAATAGTTAACAAGACAATGTATGTCCTAGCCTCTTGTGTGTTTTTTAGTTATCTTCCCAGTATAGGTGATGTAGTTCATGGGGTTCCTCTGACCTAGCCACTCTCTATTATAGGGCATGCTGTGTACATGAAAACTAACTTATATAAGGATAGATGCCAGACTGTTGTCTTAAGAAGAGACCTAAGCCATCGGGTTATAGGGAATAAATGAAATGATATATGCTGCCTGTGACCTTGGCACCTCTAGGGCCCAAGCTCTGCAACTCATACAGGCAACCAGATACTTCATCTGAACACTGCATCACATGAGCTTCTCCCAGACAAATAAAGGTCTGTGATGCTCTGCACGCCTTTTGAAATAGGAGAGCTTTGTGATGTAGTCTAGTGATCTGGTTCCATCTTCTGTGAGGCAGAGATGACAAGGTCTAGAATTTGGAGGCATTAGGTTCCAAGTCCCTGAAAGCATAGGAAGAGAGATGGCTAGTGAGGATTAGATTATGTTGACCCCTACCTTTCTTCTGTGGGATGTTGGATATCCCTTATACACTTATGGCTCCATCATTATTATTGCATTAATTATTTGGCAAGTGAAAAAGAGCCACCAAGAATTAAGGTTGGGACCTAACAGGAGCTGTTGCCGGGTAGGGAAACACAATGACCATAACTAAACTGATTAAGCTTCAAACAAGATTTTATCCTCTTACTTTCTCCTGTTACCCTGACCCCTACATTTTTATGGGGGTTTCCTCATGGATCCCTTAATAGATCCAAATTTGGGTTGATTCTTCTGGTTGGGAGACATTCAGGACCTTGGGTAGCTAAAATTCTTTGGCTGCTAGACCTCTTATCCTTTAATCTGTTCATATTTTCTACTGTCTCATTCTGATATCCTCACAGAATTTGTTCAGGGAGTAGGGGTAGAGGTATATAATATAGTAGAGCCTTAAAATGAATGAGTAGTAAGAGAAGGGAAATGATGGGTGAAAAAGATAGAGTAGGGAAAAGAATGGTAGGAGAGTATATGAAATTGGAATATAGAAAAAGTTTGGGAAATATTTACAGATTGTCTCATTAGAGACAAAAAGTAAAAGGTGCCCCAGCTTAATACTCTAACTTTCTTGTTTTCAAGCATCACCGGAGAGTCAAACAAAGGGCTAAAGATAGAACATCAAGAGGTAAAGTCCTAGTTTCTCCTTGGACTCCCCTCGCTATGGGCAAGATTCCCTGATTCCTGTACTCTATGACCCCTGGAACAAGTAGCCAGGTGCTCTAACCACTGAAGGCTCCTATTGCCTCAGCTGACAAATTCTCCCAGAAGACTTTCTTGGGTGGGAAATCAGAGCCTAGGAATGTCCCAAAATTCTCTACCTTACACCTGCCCCTGGGAATGAAGAATGAGGAAGTAGGACAGAAGCCTTTTTTTTTTTTTAAATAGTTTTACCACCCTGTGGAAGTCACTTCATGTCTCAGTCCATGGTCCAGGAAATGGGCGTCTCATGATCCTGCCTCACTCACAGTGTGGTTGTGATGATCAAATGAAATTGGGTCCAGGATAGCATGTTGCAATGGGTTAAGTTGTACACAGACATGCCTTAGAGCATTGACTTGGGGTTTTCAACCTCCTTTTACTCAAGGCCTTCAGCTTCCTATAGGATATCCCTGCATCCTCTCATTTCTTGTAACACTGTTGTGTTTTTTCAGCTAGGAGACATTCCCGAGAAAAAGCTGAGAAGCCATGGGAGCTGCTCTCTGTCATGAAAAGGTGATCACTTCTTCTTTGTAGTCTCCAAACTCTCAGCCTGGCCTGTGATGATTTCTCTGCTTGGCCTGGGGCAGGGAGGAGAAGAGGGATAATGTCTGGGAGGGAGTCAGACACAGTGGATGGTGAAGACTGGTTGAGAGGGTTGCCAGGGCAGAGGGGGATCAGGTGTCTCAGGTAGGAGGAGTCTCCCAGTTCTGCTCTGGGCTAGGTTCACAGTGGTCCTGAAATTCAGGATTTCACTACTATGTAATTCACTGAAGATGCTACATGAGTTTGCACTCAGCCACAGACAAGTTATCCAGTCAAGAGAACAGATAAATGCATGCACAAATAAATGACCAGGCCATATTCCCTTTACAGTTACAGCTATTCAAGGGCAGACCCCTGGAGCCTGCTGATATTACCTCCATGGTTTTGTCTTCAGGGAGGCCAATTCCTGGGACAGCCCTCAGAAAGGAGCCTGTCATCCTCTTAAAAGCTCTAGGAATGGGATTAGCTCTCAAGAGATGCTATGTATAGGAGCTAGGACACTCCATAATCCCCAGAATGCGGAGTTCCCACAAAGACCTCATTTTCCACAGCTTAGGAATATGAATGCCAGGCTATGGCCTTCTTAATCCCAGATGAGTCTGACTCCCCGTTCTCCCTGGTAATGTTCCTGGTGATGCCCCATCAGCTAACCATTGGCTCCCCGCTTCTGCCTTGTTCCTTTTTCCTGGTTCAGCTTCTCAACATAGATCAACAGAGAATGTACCCCACCTCCTAGTCTCTCATGGCCCTGCATTCCCATGGATTGTCTGAGACCTTGCCCAACAAGCTCCAGACCCTCAGCCCAGCCCAGCCCAACATAACTTGACAATGGCATATTCCTAGGAGGAAAAGGGGGTGGATAAACACCCTGGGGGTATAGGCCCCAAGGCTCCCAGGACTAGGGGAGGGTGGACCAAATCTCCAGGCCACACATATTCAAAGAGGCAGGTGTTGGGGTGCCTGGGTGGCTCAGAAGGTTAAGCGTCCCACTCTTGATGTCAGCTTGGGTCTTAATCTCAGGGTTCTGAGTTCAAGCCCTGCTCTGAGCTCCATGCTGGGTGTGGAGCCTATTTAAAAAAGCAAACCAAGCCAAACAAACAAAGAGGCAGGTGTCACTCCATCAGTAACTGTTGTCATCTTCCCTTCCCAGCCAGGGCTGGCTTCCTAAGGAGGGAAGTGTGAGGCGGCTCCTGTGTGCAGATCCTTCCTGCCCCATCTGCAATGCTGTGGCTCTAGAGATTCAGCAGTTGCTGGCGGGTGAGAACACCCTGATCTCTCCCCCTTCATCGGGGCCATCGCAGGGCTCCTCTTGCCTAGAGATTTTGTCCATGTCTAGTCTCTCTTTGGAGCAGAGTCAGGGTTCCCTGCACTCCAAAGATCTTTCACTTCCATCTGTAACCCCCATAAAGTTACAATTAACGGATCAGAAATCCTTAACACAGTCAGCTGTCCAGTCAACCAGTGTCAGCCTCCAAGATCACCAGGCTGAACTCCTTCAGCGAAGGAAGGGATTTCAAGTGCCAGATGTGTCCAGGGATGCAGGAGCTCAGTCTTCTTCAAGTGAGGAGCCTAGGATTCCTGTGAATCAGCAGGACAAGAGGAAGAGCCACTCTGAATGTGTGCTGGAAAAACAAGGTCAGCTACCCTTGAATATCTGATTCTCTTTCTTTCTCTGAATTCAGAACTCATGAACCTGAAACACCCCATTGCCTTGAATATGCTTATTTCCCCAATCCTTAAGTACGCGTATATAAATGCATGCATTTCTATACCTGAGGGCTTCCAAGATCTTTGGAAGAGTTCCTCTGACAGCTTATAACACATAGCCTCAGATACTTTCCAAGCCTGGGGGGAAAAAATAATCATTTCTTTCATCATAATGCTACCTCTAAGGCCACTATTGAAAATATGGGGTATCTTCCTGATCCTGGGTTCATGAGAGTTGAGCCATTCCACCCAAACTTTCTGGTTTATAGAAGGATCCACTATGAATCCAGAGCAAATACCATTGCAAGCAAATCCCAAACTCCACAGCTCTGGCTCTACCCTCTACTACATTTCAATTTCTAAGTGGCCTCTATCCATTGCCTGGAGGACCCACTGAGGCCTCAGTGTGCTATCTGCAGCAGAAACATAGCTACCTTTCTGGGTTCTTCTTTTCTGCACAATGAGTCCTCAGTCTCCCCCTAAAGATCTCTCCACAAAAGGGGAGCCCAGTCCCCTTATTCTTCAAGAATTTCTTCATAATCTCTGTACTGTCTAAAATTCCCTTCACCTAAGTTAGCCCCACCTTCTTTCCACATTCCCAAATTTGGGCTTCTCCATCTGACTAACAACAAACCCATTTCAATATCCCATTTCCTCCTCTGGCCAAGTGTGAAGACTTAGAGCAGCACCAGCTGCAAAGGCAGCTACATCTTCAGTGGGGCTTGCCAGCTGTTGCCCAGAAATCTCTGTAGGTGCAGAGAACCATACAAAATAAGCCCTGAGACATGTTTCTGCCTGTCCCCAGGGGCCTACCTGTTAGGAGAAACCCCTTTCAGTCTGCAAGAGGGAGGTGGTGTTTCCCTGGAACATGCCCAGAGCTGCTTGAGTTCTACTTTCAGAAGTTGTTGATTTAGCAAGTTGATTCACTATTGCAAGGGCCTGCCCCAGAAGATCCAGCAGTCCAAACAGTTGCTCCTATCTCCTCCTGACCAGCAGCCCCTGCCCCAGAGCAGCACACTGACCAGTGTGAGTGTCCCCTAGCTTGCAGACCTAGAGGCCAATGGAGATAGTGAGTTGTTTTGATCCACTGTGGCAGCAGGACCAGTCCACAGTTGCTTGCCCAGGCTAAGGCACTGTTGCAGAGGTACGGTGACTACAGGTGTGGGGAAAACTGCTGGGGCCTTATTACTGTTCACATTTGCAGCTGTTGGGACTAGAAATCATTGGGCCTGCAGCATTCCAAGGGCCCTGACAATAGCTTGGTTCCCTTGTGCCCAGAAAGAAAGTCTCTAGATGTAGTGGTAGCTGTCAGCCCCTACATGGATCAGGAAGCCACATCCTCAACACTGATAGGCCTTGACCAGCAGCAACAAGCCCCACTTGATGCTGTCACTGATCATTCTGGTCAGCACCTGCCTGGGTATCTTCCCACGGGGCCACTGAGAAACTGGAGACAAGTTTTGGCCTTACTGTCAGGGCTGCCAGCTTTTTATTATGTGGCTTTCTCCAGGGCCATGACCACAGCAATCACTGGCCAATCTGCATTCACAGAGATGTGCCTGGGGCTTTTGAGGACCCAATATAACCTATGGCTCAATATTATCTAAACATCAATGCATAAGTCCTGGGCCAGGTTTTCAAGATGCCAGTGAGACTTGTTCTGACAATATATAAGCATTCCAGGTTGAAGTATAGGTGAATGGAGATGGTGCCTCTAGAGGGCCAGACATATTGCTGGCCCCTGTTCACTCAAGATAGCCATCTTGACCAAACTAAATTTTAATCTGAAAAATTCCTGTAGATATATTTGGGAAATCTTATAAAGAAAAAGGAGTCCAGGAACAAATTGTGGCTGTCCCAAGGAATATCTTTTCCTAGAAGTCCTTTCAGAGTCTAAACAAGCAAGGAAAAACATTGCTCCAGGATCTCCCCATCCCACAAGGCATCATCCCATGTACTCTAGAATGCTCTGCCTTAAAGAATAGCTTGCAGATAAACTAAGGCAGTGCAGGAGAACCAAAAGCAAGCTAGTCCCACCGGGCTTCCAAGATCTCACAACCCACTGAGGACACAACAGGGTCCCAGATGCTTTGTATTCACCTGGAGGCCATGTGAACAAGCTCAGCCTGGAGGAGCCCTGGAACACTTATCCCTGCAAAGGTGAGCACAACTCCCTACCCCAGCAGAGAAAACAAAGGATCCAGGAAGACTTAAAGCAACAGAGAATCACAGACAAGGGGGGTTCAGTTTTGAAGCTCTCCCTAGCCAGAGAGAGCATCTACTCTGCTGAGGCCAGGAGGGACACTTATAAATAGAACTCTTAGTGCCCCTGACTTCCCAAATGTATCTCTAGGATCTTTCTAGGTAGGATTTTAGTTAGGTCAAGATGGTTTCCTTGAGTGAGTTGGAACTAGTAAGGATCTGACTGGATCTGCAGAGCCACTATTTCTATCCTCTCAGCTGACTGATCCCTGTCAGCACCTTCACAAGTTTCTCCTTCACTTTGAGTTCCTAGAGTATCCCCTAGGATTCCTTGGGTCAAAAGACCAGATGAGAATGGTCTGTAAGGCTGTTAAAGCAAGCTGAATGACCTCATCCAAATAAGGATTCCTCAGAATGCCAAAACTAGAGTTCCAGAGCTTAATGGGCCAGACCTTACATGACCAATTTACTGGGTAATTATTTGCTGGACCAAATTGTAAGTCCAGCATTTAAAGTGACCACATTTTTGAGATCCAAACTTTGCAGGGCCAAAATTTATAGGGCCACACTTTCTAGGGTCAAAAGCTACAGGGTCTAGTAAAAGCAGCCCATATTCACAAGATCCCATTCTTCCAGAACCTGCAGAAGCTGGCTTGGGAAATAAGGTGAAGCACTTTTCACACTGGATTAATCCTGAGATGAAAGGTCAAGGGCATAAAGAATCCATTCTCCTCTCTAAGGATGAAACAGTGCCCAAACCCATGACAAAAATGGTTGAGAAGGCTCCACCCCCGACCGGACACCCTGTGAGAGGAGCCAAGTTGGAGAAGAAAACAGAGGAGGAGGGCATGACCTTCTTTGATGCCCCCCAGTCTCTGGACAATGAACTCAAGGAACAATCCCTTCAGCCCAGACACTCCTGGTTCCTATGCCTTTCCCGAGATGGCTCCAAGCATTGTCCTCAGCTGACTTGTGCCACTCAACTAGAAAATCCACCCCACATCTCAGCTCTCACCTCAGCAGAAGGCACTGGTCTACACAAAGAGAATACCCAGTCCGGGAAAAAGGAGTTCATAGGTTCCCAATCCTCTGCATGCCCATGAAGAAGGCTGTCATCATTTCTGTTAATGTGCAGGTGAGGCAGGACCCTCTCCAAATATACTCTATACCTCTAAGCAAAGAACCATCTGTTTCTGCTTCCTTATTTCTAAGGTTGTATGTGATATATAGAGTAAAGAAGGTATATAATACTTTACAGAATAGGAGCTTAAATACATATTTCAAATAGATCAGCATTTTCCATACAACTCTTTCAGTCCCAATCTGAATTATGGATTGGGGGACTTGAGCAAAGAAGGAAGACCCTTGTCCAAGGTGCATGGAAGGTGCATCAGGCTTGATTTCTGTCATGTCTTCCTGTGGCATCTATGGGCCCTAGAGGAGCAATGTGGACATGAGAATAGTATAAGAAGTAGCAGCCAGGAATCTAGTGCATTTTTGGCCCATAGGCACAATTCACCAATAACTTTTTTATATGCCCAGAGTCTGAAGGGAGGTTTTTTACAGGAGTGTCACAGTGCTCATCCTTGTTAAACACAAAAGCATACAGGTAATGTGACGTGTGTCAGAAGCAGATGATAGAATCTCCCCTCTCTGAACACTGTTATTACTGATTAGATCTTTAAAAGGATTAATCATCTGGGAGTCTGCTGCAGCTTCTTGCCAGTTTGACCCCCATTGCCTTTCAGCTGCGTGGAATAAATGCCTCCTAGAATGAAGATCAGTTGAAGAGAAGGTTCCCAAAAAGATCACAATAAAAATGACTTTGACCTGAGTCTTAACATTCAATAGTTCAAATATTCAACCACTATGTGCCAGTACTATGCCAGGCACTAGGAGCACAACAATGAACAACAGGCCTTCCTCCATTGAGCTTATGGACTCATGGAGTAGACAGTCAAATAAAAAGCTACTAAAACACTTTGATAAGGACGGGTTAGAAGAAGTGGGTGAAAATACACAGGAGGGCACTTATACTAATGTGGTAGGGGGAGGGGGTTCATGGAAATTTTCTTAGAAGAGGTGATATGTAGACTGAATTTCAAAGGATAAGAAGTTAGCCAGGAAGGAAGTGGAGAGTCTCTGGGTTTCCCACAGCCTGAGTGTACAAATTGTGCAAATGTATGGTGTCAAACAAATGGACATGCTATGTAAGAGAACAGTAACTTGCTGGAGAAGTGCTTATAATAATCAAAAGCATATTAAAACTTTTGAGGGATCAGAATGAGATTGCCAAACTGGGGAATGGATGGCATTCACTCATGCATTTTTTTCATTTCTTCAACTAATACTGAGCATCTACTATAGGCCACACACTTGTATAAGCACTGAGTATACAGCAATGGACAAAAGAGGAAAAAACAATGTCTTCAATGAGCTTACGTTGATGGTACAATAGGGAGGGAGAGAAAAGAAGCATAAGTAGGGGTTTCTGGGTGGCTCAGTCGGTTAAGCATCTGACTTTGGCTCAGGTCACGATCCCAGAGTCCTGGGATAGAGCCCCACATTGGGCTCCCTGCTACGCAGGAGGCCTGCTTCTTCCTCTTCCTCTCACTCTGTTGCTCCCCCTGCTTGTGCTCTCTCTCTCTGTCAAATAAATAGTTTTTAAAAGAAGCATAAGTAAAAAAATGCAATAGGTAGAAGGTGACCAAATATGTAAGAGGTAAGAAGTTTGGGGAAGGATTTCAGGGCAAGTCTCACGAAAAAATGTGGGCATGGGTGTACCTGTGTGGCCTTTGGCTTGGGTCATGATCCCAGGGTCGTGGGATCGAGCCCCTAGATGCATTGGACTCCCTGCTCAGTGGAGAGTCTTTTTCTCCCTATCTTCCCTACTCATGCTGTCACTATCTCTGCCCTTCTCTCAAATAAATAAATAAAATCTTTTTTTTTTCCCCAAAATGTGGGCATATGGGATGCTTGGGTGGCTCAGTCAGTCAGCTAAGCACTTGCCTTTGGCTCAGGTCATGATCCCAGGATCCTGGGATTGAGTCCCTCATCGGATTCCTTGCTCACAGGGAGCCCGCTTCTCCCTCTGCCTGCTGCTCCCCCTGCTTGCACGCTCACACACTCTCTTTCTCTCTGACAAATAAACACCATTTTTAAAAATGTAGGCATGGACTAGAGAGAGATGAGAGAGTAAATCACATAGATAACTGAGGAAATTTCATGTCAGACATGGATAACAGGAACTTTCATGTCAAACATGAACAGTCTGGAGGCTGGAATATGCCTGAGCTATTCCAAGGAAGAAGCACAGTGAGCCCAAAGCAGAGTTAGGGGGAAAGTAATGGTGGACAAAGTCAGAGCAGTAAAGGGGCCAAATGGGGTAAGGCCTAGAAGGTCATTGCAAAGTCTTTTGATTTTTGAGTAAATGGAAGTTGCTGTTAGAGGATCTGCTTAGATCTCCCTTGTGTTTTAAAAAGTAACTTAGGCTGAGTTGCTAACAGCAGTGTTGGGGATATAGAGCTGGAGAGACGCAAGGAGATTAGTTATGAGATTATTCCAGTAATCTTAGCAGAAGACGCTAGAAGTGTTTAGATGCTGGATTCATTTTGAGGTACAGACAATAGGATACTGATATCCATTTGCTGATACATTGGATGTGGACAGTTAGGAAAAATAAAAAAATCAAGGATAACGCCAATGTTTCTGGCCCAAACTTCTGGCAATATGGAGTTACCATTAACTGATATGAGAAATGCTAGGACTGGAGCAGAGTGATATGTGTGATTGGATGCGGGGAGTGGTAATCAGGACTTCACTTTCTTTCTTTTAATTTTTTTAAATTGTGTTCAATTAGGAGTTCACGTTTACATAGAGATAGATACTGAACATTCAAGTGTATATATATTGATTAGACAATTTGAGCAGATGATCCTGGAATTCATGGAAGTGCCCAGGCTTTAGGCAGACAGACAACTAGATAAATAGATATACATAGATGATGATGATGGTGGTGGTGGTGGTGATGGTGATGATATAGATAGATAGGTAGATAGATGATAGATAGATGTATTTAAAACCATAAACCATGTGACTAGGCTAGAGAGACAGAAAAATTATTACATTGGTATGATGAGTGCTATGATATATGGGGTCCTGCCCCAGAAGGAGGTACTCAGCAGATAAGGAGAACCCTGAGGTCTCAAAAAAGTTGTCACAATAAAAGTGACCTTGAAAGACATCTTACATCCAACAATTAAAATATTTGAGTATGTACTGTGTTACAGAAACTATGGCAAGCATAACAGTCACCAAGACACAGGCCTTGCCTTTATGCAGATCATGATCTCCTGGGTAGATAGTCTCACATGCCCAAATTGGCTAATCAAAATAAATACATGAATGTGCAACATTCATCTCATAAGTGAACTTCTGAATCCCTGTGCCCCTCTACCACAGAATCACACATACCAGACCCAGTAGAAACACAGAAGCTGCCCTGAGTGGAAGATCTGGATCTATGTTTTGGACAGAAGGTGGTACCTCTGCATTCCCACCTTCTGACCTACCACACAGGAGCCAAGAGCTAAAGGAAGTGCAGGAAGTGCTCTAATCTCCCTATAATGTGGTATGGGGGACTATGGGACACTCCTGCTCCACTGATTGGTAAGGAAATCCAGGATGACTCAGTATCCCATCAAACCAAGAGGTGGTGGCAGGACTGTCTTCCACTGACAGGACCTAATGTGTCCACCGCTCACAAGATGCAGAAAAGCCAGGATGGGAAGAAGCATGAATGTGTCCCTCCTCTGAATGATGATTTTGTGCCTAATGGATGGCATCCCAGCCCCTGTTGTGGCCCTCAGGGTGAGGAGGCACAAGGCCCAAGCCTACTGAGCCAACACCCTCCAGGTGTTTTCCTAAAGCATCCCCGCAGATCATAGGAGGTCTTGTGACAGGCACATCCTCACGACCTGGTAGGAGTTAGGCAGAGAGCCAAGTAGGAGGATGCCCAGGAGAAGGAATGTGACTCAGAAGGGTCACAGCAGCATCAGGAGAAAAGCCAAGGTTAATGTGCACACATCCTGGCTTAGGTGGAGCAGGTCCTTCCCATGGTCCCCCTCAGTCTCCTACCTTCCCCCAGTAGATTCCTATCACAGAAGTTTCAAACAGCTGACCATAACAGCTAGACTTTTGTTCCTGCTCATTCCACTGTGGCAGGGAGGTCATAGAATATTCTGAGCACAGGAATAAGTGTGTGAGACTTCATTTCCTTGCTCTTGCTCAGTTCTGTCATGCCAGCCTCTTGCCAGCATTCTATGAACATGAGCTGAAACTCCCTGCCCTACTCAAATTCCTAACCTGTTGGAGATGCTTAGAGGCAAGGACTCAGTTATCTTTGCTTATCCACTCAAAATTCTAGTCTCCCTACTCCGTAGGTCTTTGGGTAAAATATGTCTTGTCCCTAAATTCTCACATCCTCTGAATCTCATCCTCCTTTCCACAGCCTCATCTCTATTTTGGCCTAACTTCCCATCGCCACCTTATACTTGCTCTTCTGTGTCCAGGCTGAATCCCTGGCAGGATGGTAGTAATATATGAACATAGTAGTGAAAAAAAGCAAGTTATAAAAATAATTATATTACAATCTCATTTTTAAAAATAGATTTTATTTTTATTTTTTAACTTTATTTTTTCTGTGTTCCAAGATTCATTGATTATACATCACATCCAGTTTTTATTTTTAGAGTGGTTTTATGTTTGCAGAAATATTGAGCAGCAAGTACAGGGAATTCCCATATATCTCTTTCCACCCTTGACCACATACAGTTTCCCTTCTTTTAACATTTTGCATTTAGTGTGGTAAATTAAAATTGATGAGCCAATATTGATACACTATTATTAACCAAGGTTCATAGTTTACATTAGGTTTCATTCTTTGTGTTATACATGCTATGGGTTTTAACCAATGTATAATGATGTGTATCTACCATTAAGGTATCATACAGAATAGTTTCTGTGCCCTAAGAATTCTGTGTATTCCACCTATTCATTCCTTTTTCCCTTCCTCCAAATCCTTGGCAACCACTGATCCTATTATTTTTTTTATGTTTCTTTTTTTTTAATTTTTTATTTCTTTTCAACGTAACAGTATTCATTGTTTTTGCACCACACCCAGTGCTCCATGCAATCCGTGCCCTCTCCAATACCCACCACCTGGTTTCCTCAACCTCCCACCCCCTGCCCCTTCAAAACCCTCAGATTGTTTTTCAGAGTCCATAGTCTCTCGTGGTTCACCTCCCCTTCCAATTTCCCTCAACTCCCTTCTCCTCTCCATCTCCCCTTGTCCTCCATGCTATTTGTTATGCTCCACAAATAAGTGAAACCATATGATAATTGACTTTCTCTGTTTGACTTATTTCACTCAGCATAATCTCTTCCAGTCCAGTCCATGTTGCTACAAAAGTTGGGTATTCATCCTTTCTGATGGAGGCATAATACTCTGTAGTGTATATGGACCACATCTTCCTTATCCATTCGTCCATTGAAGGGCATCTTGGTTCTTTCCACAGTTTGGTGACCATGGCCATTGCTGCTCCTTTTTAAAAACTGTGGTAAAATATACATATAACATGAAATTTACTATTTTAATCATTTAAAAATTTTTTAAAAGATTTTATTCATTTGAAAGACACCGTGAGAGAGGGAACACAAGCAGGGGGAGTGGGAGAGGGAGAAGCAGGCTTCCCACCAAGCAGAGAGCCCAATATAGGGCTCAATCCCAGGACCCTGAGACGATGACCTGAGCTAAAGGCAGACACCTAATGACTGAGCCACCCAGGCCCCTATTTTAACCATTTTAAAGTGTATAATTCAGTAGCATTAAGTACATTCAGTGTTGTATAACCATCATCACTATTTCTAAAACTTTTTCATCAACCCAAACAGAAACTCTGTATTCATTAAACAATAACCCCCAACTTCCCACCCACCCACCCCAGTGCCTGGTAACTTCTATTTTCTGTCTCTATCAATTTCCTTATTTTAGTTACTTCATATAAGAGAAATCATGCAATATCTGTTCTTGTGTGTCTGGCTTATTTTTTTTAAGATTTTATTTATTTATTTGACAGAGAGAGAGATCACAAGTAGGCAGAGAGGCAGCCAGAGAGAGAGAGAGGGAGGGAAGCAGACTCCCCGCTGAGCAGAGAGCCCGATGCGGGGCTCGATCCCAGGACCCTGAGATCATGACTGGAGCCAAAGGCAGAGGCCCAAACCACTGAGCCAATCAGGCGCCCCTGTGTCTGGTTTATTTGCATCTGACATAATGTGTTCAAGTTTCATCTATATTGTATGTGTATCAGAATTTAATTTCTTTTTATTGCTAAATATTCCACATCGTGTATATGTTATATTTTGCTTATCCATTTACCCATTGATGGGCAACTTGGATTGTTTCCTCTTGTAGCTACTGTGAGAAAAGCTGCTAGGAACATTTGTGTCCCAGCTTTCTATTTCTTTGGATAGAAGTGGAAGTGGAATTGTTGAATCATATGGTACTTCTGTGTTTAACTTTTAGAGAAACTGCTACCAAATTGTTTTCTACAACAGCATTTTGCATTTCCACCAACAATGAATGAGAGATCTTATTGGTCCACATCCTTAGCAGCATTCACTGTTAGTGTTCTGGATTTTGGCCATTCTAATAGGTGTGTAGTGGTATCTCATAGTGGTTTTAATTTTCAATTCTCTAATGACATATAATATGGAATATCTTTCTGCATCTTTTTTTTGGTGAAGGGCTCAGGTCTTTGGACCATTTTTAAAATTCTTATTGTTGAGTTTTAATAATTTTTTTGTATATTTTGGATATCAGTCCTTTATCAGTTATGTCTTTTGCACAAATTTTCTCCAAGTGTGGCTTGCTTTTTCATTCTCTTAGTGTCTTTTGGAAAGAAGTTTTTAGTTTTAATGAAGTCCAGGTTAATTTTTTTCGTGGATTTTGCTCTTGATGATGCATCTAAGAAGTCATCATCAAGGTCATATGGATTTTCTCATAATCTCATTCTTGAAAGAAAAAAATATATGTTTCCATTTTTCATCTTTTGTTAATCTGTATTTTCTGATTTTTACATTGCAAATTAATTACAAACTTTATTATATAATTTTAAAATCCCAGATTTGACAACAAGGTAGCTTCTTTTAGTTTTACATATAGCGCTCTGTGACCCAGAAGACAAAGTTTTACCACTTTGGGTTTCAGTTTCCCTATCTATCAGTGAGTACTGAAACAGAGATATTACAGAGTTCCCTTTTTGTCATAACATCTAGCATACTCATACTTTTTTTTTCAAGTGGCTTAAAACATCCATGGACTTAATTGGAGCATGCAGCCTGGATTCTCTCTAGAATCCAGTCATGGGGCAGGGGAGGACTGTGTGTATATGTGTAAACATTTTTTAGGCTCTTCACCTAGGATTTTATTGAAGTAAGAAGGTGGGTCTATAGTTTCCAGACACTGTCCACATGCCTCATGAGCACCAGCTGTGCTCTATGGTTAGGTGGGAAAGCAGGTCCCTATGAGAGGAATAGGCACACCACACCAGGGAGGAGAATGTGAAACTGACATATAATCTGGAACATAAATTGGTACAGCCACTGTGGAAAACAGTATGGAAGATCCTCACAAATTAAAAATAGAAATACTATAAGATCCAATAATTCCACTATTGGGTATTTACCCAAAGAAAATGAAAACATTAATTCAAAAAGAAATATGCACCCCTTTATTTACTGCAGCATTATTTCCAATAGCCAAGATATGGAAGCAACCTAAATGTCTATCAATAGATGAATGGATAAGGAAGATGCAACACACACACACACACACACACACACACACACACACCCCTTATGTATATAATGGAATATTTTACAGCCATAAAAATGATGAGATCATGCTATTTGAGACAATGAATGGACCTAGAGGGCATAATGCTATGTGAAATAATTATTGCCAAATATTCCACTTTGTGTATATGTTATATTTTGCTTGTCTGAATGCCATATGATTTCACTAATATATGGAATCGAAAAAATGAATAAACAAAAAAGCAGAATCAGATCTATAAATACAGAGAACAAACTCATGGTTTCCTGAGGGGAACAGGTGGGGTTGTTGGGCAAAATGGGTAAAAGGAGAGGGAGATACAGCTTAAAGAATACAGTCAGTGATATTGTAATAGTGATGTATATGGACAGATGGTACCTATACTTGCAAACATTGCATAAACTTGAATCACTATACTATACACTGGAAACTAATATAGTATTTTGTGTCAACTATACACAAAAAATTTAATTTAAAAATCTGCTCTGCCTCTCTCCCTTGCACTCTCACACACACACGCTCTCAAATAAAGAAATCCTAAAAAAAAAAAAAAAAAAAAAAATCCTTAAAAAAAAAAAAACCTGGGTGGCTCAGTGGGTTAAGCCTCTGCCTTCAGCTCTTGGGATGGGATGGAGCCCCGCATCAGGCTCTCTGCTCAGCAGGGAGCCTGCTTCCCCTCCCCCTCTCTTCCTGCCCTCTCTGCCTACTTGTGGTCTCTCTCTCTGTCAAATAAATAAAATCTTTAAAAAAAAAAAAAAGGCAGGGTGGAGCACCTAGGTGATGCAGTCAGTTAAGCATCTGACTGGTTTCAACTCAGGTTATGATCTCAGGGCATGAGATCGAATTCCCAGTCAGGCTCCCTGCTCAGTGTAAAGTGTGCTTGAGACTCTCCCTCTGCCCCTCCATGCTGTGCACTCTCCTGTGTGTGTTCTCTCTCTCGCTCGCTTTCTCTTTAAAGAAATTAAATTTCTTTAAATTAATCTGTTTCTCTAAAATAAATAAATCTTTAAAAAGTGGGGGAGGGGCACCTGGGTGGCTCAGTCTGTTGAGCCACTAAGTTTTGGCTTTGACTCAGGTCATGATCTCAAGGTCCTAGCATTGAGCCCCATGATGGGCTCCTCACTCATCTTACAGTCTGCTTGGGATTCTCTCTCCCTCTTCCTCTGCCCCTCCCCCCCACTTGGTCTCTCTCTCTCTCTCTCTCTCTCTCTCTCTCAAAAAGACAAAAACAAAAAGCTGACAAACAATCCTTCATTGTGGACCTTCCTCATTATCAATATTATTTCCAAGGCCACACTTTTTCTCAGAAGCCTTTTGTGGTAAGCCTTTCAGATTTTTATTTCATTTCACTTTTTTTTTTTTGATAGAGTGAGTGAATAAGCAAGCACAAGTGGAGGGCAGAAGGAGAGGGGGAGAGAGAGAATTATTTTTATATAGGTATGTTCATAGCAGCTTTATTTACAATAGCAAAAAATGAAAACCTTAGTGTTATATTCACACTATGGATTACTATTCAGCAATAACAAAAACACACTAGAGAAGAAAAACTAAGGTGAAAAAAATCATAAATTATTATTACTTATAGGCTAGGCACTGGCTGAAAAAGGATACAAGGGAACATTCTGGGGTGTTGGAAATGTTCTATACTGTAATATCCTTTTGTCAAAAGTATACAGTTAAAAATTATACACTTTAGTGTATGTAAATATTACCTAAAAGAACGATATATTAATGATGATGACGATGATGATGATAGAATGAAAGTGGTAGAGAATAGGTGAAAGTATAAATGATATAAAAATGGCAGAATATTGGGGTACCTGGGCGGTGTGGTTGGTTAAGCGTATGACTCATCTCAGGTCATGGTCTGAGATGGTTTCATCTTGGTCATGGTCTGAGATGGTTTCATCTCAGATCATGGTCTTGGGGTCCTGGGATTGAGGACCCCCCCACATCGTGCCCTCAGCGTAGTGTCTGCTTGGGATTCCCTCTCCCTCTGCCCCTCCCACTCTCTTTCTCTCTCACTCTTTCTCTCTTGAGAATCTTTTTTTTTTAAAGATTTTATTTATTTTATTTGACAGAGATCACAAGTAGGCAGAGAGGCAGACAGAGAGAGAGGGAAGAGGAAGCAGGCTCCCTGCCGAGCAGAGAGCCCGATTTGGGGCTCAATCCCAGGACCCTGGGATCATGACCTGAGCCAAAGGCAGAGGCTTTAACCCACTGAGCCACCCAGGCGCCCCTCTCTTGAGAATCTTAAGCAGTCTTTACACCCAGCACAGAGCCCGATGTGGGGTTTAATCTCACGACCATGAGATCATGACCTGAGCTGAAATCAGGAGTCAGATACTTAACCAACTGAGCCACAAAGGTGTCCCATCATTTTTTTTATTGTGACCTATAGCAAGAAATATAGCTGTAATACACAGTTATAAACATGTATTCATAGATCTAGAACTGAACCCAAAGTTTTGTGAAATAATCCTACTTTTACTACATGTGATGTTCCCTGATATTTTCTATCCTTTTTATCTATTCCATTAAAACAATCCTGATAGTGACTCTCTCAGATGATTTTGTGACTTCCCAATGAGTCTGGACCTACAATTTGAGAAACACAGCCTTAGGATAATTTTACATTTTTGATTACAGAACTACATTTTTATCTTGATTTAAAGATGGTTACCTCTAAAAGACAAGGACAACATTGTAGAGTATAAGGTAAGCTTTCCCCTTGACTTCTGCAGTGCAAGAACAGAATTCTCAAGCTTGTCTTAAGAGTCTGTGTGGTTGGAAGGTCTAACAGAGATGGACAGCTACTAATGTATCTTTGACTGAAAAAAAAAACCTGTACTCTATGAAAGGCTGATCCTTTTAGACCTGTGAATATATAAAAAAGAATATTTATTGGAGCACTGTTTTTAGTGATTTAAATATGGAAATAGGGGCACCTGGGTGGCTCAGTTGGTTAAGCATCTGCCTTTGGCTCAGGTTGTGATCCCAGGATCCTGGGATCAAGCCCCATGTTGGGCTCCCTGCTCAGCGGGGAGCCTGCTTCTCCCTCTCCTCCCTGCCCCTGCTCTCTTGCTCTCTCTCTCCAGTAAATAAAATCTTTTTTTAAAATGTGGAAACAATCTCAACAGGAATACAAAGTCTAGAGCAATGATTCTTAAATGGTAGAACTGGATGGATCCTGGGCAGGTGGGGGGGGGGTCTATAAGAATCTCCAAGAAGAGGGAGAGAAATTAGTGGATTGAAAAAGCATATTAATTAGAATATACATATTTATATTTGTAAGACAAATATTAAAACACACTATCCCCCCCCTTTTTTTGGTAATATAAACCAAAAAGGAGCAGAGGTTTATAGTATCTTCTTTGTTCTTGGGAAGACACAAAGTACCAGCTTTTTAAATAGTTTGGGGAAGCCCCCTCCAAAAAGCTATATCAGAAGTTTTAGGGAGCAGTCATAAAATGTTTATATCTTAAAAACTGGAAACACTTGTTCAAAGACCTAGAATAAACATACTTGAAATTTTAATTTCAAGAATTATTCCTGGGACACCTGGGTGGCTCAGTTGGTTAAGCCGCTGCCTTTGGCTCAGGTCATGATCCCAGAGTCCTGGGATCAAGTCCCACATCAGGCTCCTTGCTCAGTGGGGAGCCTGCTTCTCTCTCTGCCTCTGCCTGCCACTCTGCCTGCTTGTGCTCTCCCTCTCTCTCTCTCTGACAAATAAATAAATAAATAAATAAAATCTTTTTTTTTTTTTTTTACAGAATTATTCCTTGGAGGAAAATCAGTGGTAACCATTTAATTCTTATGGGCTTTTTCAGGGGCACCTGGGTGGCTCAGTGGGTTAAAGCCTCTGCCTTCAGCTCAGGTCATGATCCCAGGGTCCTGGGATCAAGCCCTGCATCCAGCTCTCTGCTCGGCGGGGAGCCTGCTTCTCCCTCTCTCTGTCTGCCTCTCTGCCTGCTTGTGATCTCTGTCTGTCAAATAAATAAATAAAATCTTTTTTTAAAAAAAAGCTCTTATAGGCTTTTTCAGACAACATAGTAAGAGTTATTGAACAAAGGCCAACCAATTAGGAGAGTTACACTTTAAGTGAACTTACTCATTAATATTGTATCAGCAAATTAACCACAGGCACCTCTTAATACACTGTAGTCCTGCTACCACTATTATTCTCTATAAGGATAACAAGAATCACTATTAAGTTATCTCAATTGTTAATCATGTCATTATAGTGGCTTTGGGAGACTGTCTCTGAAGGAATTTTAATGAACTAAAGTGGACATCTACCAGTAAAAGAAATACTAATTTAAAAAAAACCCACATATCCTTCCCAGAAAAAACACCCAAATACCCCAATGCTTTCCAACCCTGACCACAGACTCTAAGAGGACTTCTGCTCCTTTTACCTGAGATGGCTCCTTTCTTAACAACCTTTTTCCCTCTCTAAAGGCAGAAAATATAAAATAGAACCTTGAAAAGAAAACAGGAAAATCCAAACAAGATCCCAAGTCATTTTGAATTGATATGGCTTTGACTTTGAGAGTAAACTGTGAGTTCTCACAAGAGAACTAGGCTTAGTGAATGAGGCTAAAGGTTTTAATAGTTAATGGAAGAGAGGTTCAAACCTATAAACAAAAGATAACTTGGTCTCTTCATCAGATGGTGTTGGGAAAATTGGACAGCTACATGCAAAATAATAAAACTGGACCACTTTCTTATAAATTCAAAATAGATTAAAGACTTGAAAATGAGAGCTGAAACCATAAAAATCCTACAAGAGAACACAGGGAGTAATTTCTATGCTATCTTTCTAGATATGCCTCCTGAGGCAAGGAAAACAAAAGCAAAAATGAACTATTGTTCTACACCAAAATAAAAAGCTTCTTCACAGTAAAGGAAACAACCAAAACTAAAAGACACTCTACTGAATATAGAAGATATTTGCAAATGACATATTCAATAAAGGGCTAGTATTTAAAATATATAGTGAATTTATACAACTTAACACCAAAAAATAATAATAATCCAATTTAAAAACAGGCAGAAGACATGAACAGACATTTCTCCAAAGAAAACACACAGATGGCCAACAGACACATGAAAAGATGTTCAACATCATTCATCATTGAGGAAATGCCAATCAAAACCACCATAAAGGGGGCCTGGGTGGCTCAGTGGGTTAAGCCTCTGCCTTTGGCTCAGGTCATGATCCCGGGGTCCTGGGATCGAGCCCTGCATCAGGCTCTCTGCTCAGTGGGGAGCCTGCTTCCTCCTCTCTCTCTCTCTCTCTCTCTCTCGATGCCTGCCTCTCTGCCTACTTGTGATCTCTGTCAAATTAATAAATAAAAAAATATTTTAAAAAAAACACAATAAAGTATCACCTCACACCTGTCAGAATGGCTAAAATAAAAAACACAAGAAACAAGTGCTGGCAAAGAATGAGAGTTTTGTAAGTGAGCCCTCTTGCACTATTGGTGGGAAGGTAAACTGGTACAGTCACTAGAGAAAACAGCAAGGAGATTCTTCAAAAAGATAAAAATAGATCTATCCTATGAAATCACACTACTGGGTTTTTACCCAAAGAATACAAAAACCAATTCAAAGGGATACATGCACCACTATATTTACAGCTGCATTATTTACAAGAACCAAATTACAGAAGCAACCTAAATGTCCATCAACTGATGAATGGATAAAAAAGATGTCATAAACATATACATATACATACAATACACATACATATATATACATACATACACAATGGAATATTATTCAGCCATAAAAAGAGTGAAATCTTGCCATTTGCAACAACATGGATGGATTTAGAGAATATAATCCTGAGGGAAATAAACCAGTCAGAAATAGACAAATAACATTGGTTTCATTTATATCTAGAATTTAAGAAACAAAACAAATGAACAAAGGAAAAGCAAAAGAGACAAACCAAAAACCAGAATCTTAAGTGTATAGAACAAACAGTTACCAGAGGGGAGGTGGGTGGGGGAATGGATGAAATAGGTGAAGGGGATTAAGAGTATACTTATCTTGATAAGCACTGAGTAATATATGGAATTATTGAATCACTATACTGTACACCTGAAATGAATATACAACGTAAATTATGTTAACCACACTGGGATTAAAATTTTAAAAGTAAAACTTGAAAAAAATTTAAAATGGATAAAAAAGACACCTTGATTAAAAGTGAGTGTTCTCAAATATCCAACATGTGCACATGAAATATTTGAGAAATTAACAAAATCAGCTTGAATTTGTAAAAACAAATGTCTGGAGAGTTCCAGCTAATGTAATAAGATACAAAAAGGAAATGAAAGGTATACAGACTGGAAAGGAAGAAATCAAACTATCTTTGCTCAAAGATGACATGAATGTGTATGTAGAAAAACCAAAAGAACTGACAAAACTGTAATAATTATAGCAAGGTTGTAGGATATAAGGTTAATATACAAAAGTCCATTGCCTTCCTAGGTACCAGTTATATAAGGAAGACTACAAAATTCTAATGAACAATATTTTTTAAAAAAACTAAATAGATATTCCATTTTTAAAGAAAAGGAAGGCTCAACATTATCAAGATAATCAGTTCTTCCCAGATGATCTAAAGATTCAATGCAATTCCAATCAAAATCCCAGCAAGTTATTTTATAGATATCAATACAACTGATTCTAGCATCAAGGAGGGCACCTGAGGGAACAAGTACTGGGTGTCATATATAACTGATGAATTACTAAATTCTACCTCTGAAACTAGTAATATACTACATGTTAATTAAATTTAATTTAAAATTTTTTTAAAATCCCCCCAAAAACCTGATTTTAAAGTTTATATAGTATATTATAAAGTTTATATAAAGTTTATATAGTATATATATAAAGTTTATATATAAAGTTTATGAAGGAGAAGAGTAAAAGAGAGACAAAAATGTATAAAGGTATAAGACCATCTAGTTGTTTGAACCAGAGGAAATGAAAGCAGATGACAGCCTGAATCTTTCCTTGGTACTGTGGCAGCCAAGAAGTCTGTCTAGATGTCTTTCTAAGGTACTAAGATATACATGGCAACTTGGGTTGTGTGTTTATGTGTGTACAAAATATGTCTATTCTCTGCAGAGAATTTGCTTATTTATAAGTGCAAAGTGGGAGGAGGGGTGCTGCTTTGCATCAGGAGACAGGAAAGAGGGAATTGGAAGGCAGTTTAGGAGCCTCTCTCTGTAAGGCTAAATAACTGAGAAAGTAAATAATAGCAATCTCCTGAAAAGTGACAGGGCTTCGTTAGGCAAAAACAAACCAAAAGAAACCTCTGAAAGGGGAGACAGTTGGAAACAGCCAAAGAGGGCTCAAAAGGTGGAAAAGAAAGCCCTAACTTTTCATTAAGATCAGAAGAGGGGTAAACAAATCTAGATGATTCTTGCTGCCTTCCAGAGAGCATGTATTTTTTATATCTTTGTTGAATGAATGCTGTATCAATGAATGGGCAATAGAAAATGTGTGAGGTTATGGTATCAGTACCTTTCTTCCCCTCAAAATGGACCACAGAGACTGAACAGACAAATCTTCAAAATTCAATTCTAGAAAATACAGTTACAAGGTTCATTACATCTACTTTGCTTCCCCAGAGATAGAGCCTGAATAACAATTCAGGGCTAGCAGGGATGAGAATAGGCAATTATATAGTAGCTATAAGTGATTTCTCTGACTACAGAGGAGAGCTACAAAAATGTGGTATTTAGCCAGTTTCTAAAACTGCAATGATAAAAGAGAGACCAAAGTCAAAAGTTTGCTGCAATTATTCTGTGTCCTGGCGCACTGTGACCTGGCCCACAGGAGGGCAGCTGGCCTAAAGGCATGTGTAGGGAGCTTCAAAATGCATCCCTTCTGCCCTGGGTTTGAGCTGGAGAAATTGAGCACAAGCAGCATCTGCACATAACAGTGAAAATTTTCAGAGTGGTTGATAATTGGCTTCTGGAAGCATGTGCCTGAATGATTGTGTTGTGAGAGCCTCAGGGAAAGCCATATACCTAACATAGAAAGTGGAAAACCAACAGAACTCGGGTCTGTAAAAAAAAAAAAAAATGTAGAATGCACATAACAACTACCCAGAACTCACACATAACTGCACATCTGGCTGTTATTAACACCGATGAAGCTTTAAATATAACCAAAACAACAACAAAAATTCTCTTTATGCAACTAATGAATTGTTGAACACTGCAACAAAAACTTACAATGTACATTTTAAATGCTGGCTAACTGTACATAATTTTTTTTATTTTTTTTTAAATTTTTTAAAAGATTGTATTTATTTATTTGACAGAGAGAGAGATCACAAGTAGGCAGAGAGGCAGGCTGAGAGAGAGAGAGAGAGAAGCAGGCTCCCTGCTGAGCAGAGAGCCCGATGCGGGGCTCGATCCCAGGACCCTGGGATCATGACCTGAGCTGAAGGCAGAGGCTTTAACCCACTGAGCCACCCAGGCGCTCCATCTGTACATAATTTTTTAAATGTGAATTTATATGGGGAAAGAAAAGTCTCTTTACCCTTCCATGAGACTCCTGCTCTTTGAGGAAATCCAAGTCCTAAGTGATTTGCCTGTTCTCCAGTCACTGGCTGTTGCTTTAGGAATGGAGCACTTCCCCACAGTGCTTTTGGAGCCTATTCTTAGCCAGAGAGACTTGGCATGCTATTTTTAGTTTCCATCTCTGTAGATTCAGTGTCCTTCCATTCACCCTCGTTTATCCAGTACAGCAACACTAGCTTCAGCCAACCCAGAAAATATGGCCACCCTAAATTAACTGAGTTATTTTGGGGTTTCCAAGAATGGAAACTGAGTCTTCCTGGACTCAGCTCAAGAGAATGAGGCATCTGTGAGGTCGTACTGGTGCTTAATATTTACTGAAAGCCCACAAATCTCTAATATATATGGAGACAAAATTATGACATGATCTTTAGCCTCTGGGGCCCTTGTGTGCATCTTCATGAAAAGCTACAGTGCTGGCTTCCCACAGAAGCAGAACAATAGTTAAGGAATATCCCATATCAATGACTGGTATGACTGCATTTAGCAGGCAGAACTCTCTAGCAAGATGCAGAGGCACTCCCTGTTCTCTGCTCTGGACCCATGTAATAGATTTAGTCCTATTTAATGCACTCATTATACCGTTTGTCACCATTTACTTATTTGCTGATACTACAAACATTTGCAGAGCGCAACCTTGTATGTATCAAGCACACATCAGCCTCATAATAAATGTGGTAAAATGAACAAATGGAACCTCGCTCAGCCTGTAGAATGCAGTATGAGTATGTGTGTGTAGGGTGTATAAGTGGAAGACTTTTTGAGAAGATGCTGCTTAAACTTAATCTTGAAAGATAAGTAAGAGTTTCTGCAATGGATATAGAACAGTCAATCCAGAAAGAAGTAAAAGCACACAGAAAGGCAGGCACACAGATCTACAGAGACTGCCCCCCTACCCCTGCATTGTGGCTCAGGTAGTATGAAACGAGACTGGGTGCTGGGAAGAAATATATTGGCAAGGAAACATGCTTTCACATAGAATTATCATTAGCTCAAAGAATTGATCGGAAATAATACGGTTAAAGTAATAAGAAGGAAATATGTCCTTGGATTTCAGAAATTAAAAATAAACTAACCTAGAGAACTGGATTTCCTGTGGCTAGTGGGGTAGACAGTCTCTCAAATGGCTCCTGTTCAGCCCTGCTTCCTGATATTCATGGCATTATATAAACCCCTCCTGAGTACCATGCTTCTGGCCAACAGAAGGGTTGGCAACATTGAGGGGTATCATCTTTCATGATTAGGTGACAAAATATTACTTATATCTTGCTAGCCAAACTCTTTCTATTGCCTTCTTAATGTGCACACTTTTATGAATTAAGCTGTCATACTGGAAAGGCCCACCCCATTGAGGATGACCTATGGCAAACAACTAATGAGGAACTAAAGCTCTCAGTCCAAAAGAGCCTGATGAACTGAATTCTGCCAACAACTATGGAGTGAGCTTGGAAACAGATTCCCAGTTGAAACTTTGGATGAGACTGCAGACTGCTGGCTGACGCCTTGATTTTGACCTTATGAGACACCATAAGGTAGAAGATCCAGCTAAGCTATGTCTGGATTCCTGACCCATAGACACCATGAGATAATAAATATGTGTTGGTGTGCCTAAATTTTACAGTAATTTGTTATGCAGCAATAGTAATACAGACAGGAAGTGGGGTAACTCTGTTAAAGTTTCAGGGCTTTCAATGTATGTACTACAGTCTGGCAAAGGCCTTGGGATGTGATATTCCTGTGCCTCACCAATTCTCTGGTGAAGTGTGTGTTTAAATCCTTTCCTGTTTTTAAAATGGCATTGTTTGGAGAAAAAAAATGTGTTGTTTGCTTTCATATTGTTGAATCTTGGGAGTTCTTTATATATTCTGGGTATGAGTCGTTTTCCAGATAGATGACATCCAAACATTTTCTCTCACTATATGACTTGTATTCTCTTAACATTGTCTTTCAGAGGCAGAAGTTTTAAAATTTTGATGAAATACAGTTTACCCACTTTGTCTTGTATGAATCATACTTTTGGAATTATATCTGAGAAATCTTTGCCTAACTCATGATCATAGGTTTTCTTCTATGTTTTCTATAAATTTTATAGTTTTAGGCTTTACATTTGATCTGTTATCCATTTTGAATAAGTTTTTGTATAAATTATGAAGTAGGAGCTGAAATTCATTTTCTTGGATATTGATAACCAGTTATTCCAGCACCATTTGTTGAAAAGACTTTCTCCTTTGTTGAAAATTTGCTGTCCATACATGAGTGGGTCTATTCTATTCTCTATTCTTTTTTTTAAGATTTTATTTATTTATTTGACAGACAGAGATCACAAGTAGGCAGAGAGGCAGGCAGAGAGAGGGAGAAGCAGGCTCCCCGTTGAGCAGAGAGCCCGATGTAGGGCTCGATCCCAGGACCCTGAGACCATGACCTGAGCAGAAGGCAGAGGCTTAACCCCCCGAGCCACCCAGGCACCCTATTCTCTATTCTATTCCATTGATCAATTTGTCTATATTTATACTAATAACACATTGTCCTAATTTCTGTCACTTTATAAGTCTTCAAGTAATTTATCAAGTAATCCTCAAACTTAACTCTTCTGCAAAATTGTTTTGGCTATTGTGGGTTCTGTGTATTCTCACAAGAATATTTATTTATTTATTTATTTATTTATTTATTTATTTACTATTTTGGTGCAAAAAGTGGTTTTATTAAGGCACAGGGACAGGACCTGTGGCAGAAAGAGCTGCCCTGGGGTCATGAGGAGTGGCCCATTATACACTTTCAAGTTGGGAGGAGGTTAGAGATAGCTGCTAAGTCCCTAAGGAATTTTTTTCAGTGTTCCAAGATTCATTATTTATGCACCACACCCAGTGCTCTATGCAATACATGCCCTCCTTAATACCCAGCACCAGGCTCACCCATTTCCCCACCCCCATCCCCTCCAAAACCCTCAGTTTGTTTCTCAGAGTCCACAGTCTCTCACAGTTCATCTCCCCTCTGATTTCCCCCAATTAACTTTTCTTTCCTTCTCCTAATGTCCTCCATGTTACTCCTTATGTTTCACAAGTAAATGAAACCAGTGATAATTGACTTCCTCTGCTTGACTTATTTCACTCAGCATAATCTCCTCCAGTCCAATGTTGATATAAAACTCCAATGTTGATATAAAAGCTGGGTATTCATCCTTTCTGATGCCAAAGTAATATTCCATTGTATATATGGACCACATCTTTATCCATTCATCTGCTGAAGGGCATCTTGGCTCTTTCCACAGTTTGGCGACCGTGGCCATTGCTGCTATGAACACTGGGGTACATATGGCCCTTCTTTTCACTACATTTGTATCTTTGGGGTGAATAACCAGTAGTACAATTGCTGGGTCATAGGGTAGCTCTATTTTCAATTTTTTAGGAATCTCCACACTGTTTTCCAAAGTGGCTACACCAACTTGCATTCCCACCAACAGTGTAAGAGGGTTCCCCTTTCTTCACAACCTCTCCAATACTTATTGTTTACAGTCTTGTTATTTTTGTCCATTCTAACTGGTGTAAGGTGGTATCTCAATGTGATTTTGATTTTAATCTCCCTGATGGCTAATGATGATGAACAGTTTTTCATGTGTCTGTTAGCCATTTGTATGTCTTCTTTGGAGAATTATCTGTTCATGTCTTCTGCCCATTTTTTGACGTGATTATCTGTTTTTTGAATGTTGAGTTTGAGGAGTTCTTTATAGATCTTGGATATCAGCCCTTAGTCTGTAGTATCATTTGTGAATATCTTCTCCCATTCCATGGGTTGCCTCTTTCTTTTGTTGACTGTTTCCTTTGCTGTGCAGATGCTTTTGATCTGGATGAAGTCCCAAAAGTTCATTTTCGCTTTTGTTTCCTTTGCCTTTGGAGACATGTCTTGAAAGAAGTTGCTGTGGCCAATGTTGAAGAGGTATTATGGGCATGTATTGCATGGAGCACTGGATATGGTGCATAAACAATGCATCTTGGAACACTGAAAAAATAAAATTTTAACATCAACAAAAATCCATTAAATGCACTGGCCCTCCATCAAGGGACCTCAACCCTGCTACTCCAATATTTTGTCACGAGTCCTCTCCAATCTACCCATCTCCATCTCTGCTAGAGATAGACTGCATTCTTACTGCCAAATTCACTCCATGGCCCATTGCTCTGTGTTCTGCATTTATTCATAAGTTTCTCTTCCACCTGGAATATGCTCCATCCCCCACAGCCTGCACTTTTAGACCCAATTCCTATGTCACTCTACCCAGGAGCCCTCTTGACCACCCTGATCCTCACTATGGTTTCTCTCCTCTGAAATGGAATATTCATAACCTGGACTTTGCAAGTGAGTATGTAATTCTATTTGTTCTAGATTATTAGCTCATGCTTTGTGTGAATTAGTCTCTTTTTTTAAATTTTTTTTTATTTCTTTTTGGTGTAACAGTATTCATTGTTTTTGCACCACACCCAGTGCTCCATGCAATACGTGCCCTCCCTAATACCCACCACCTTGTTCCCTCAACCTCCAACCCCCCCACCCCTTCGAGACCCTCAGGTTGTTTTTCAGAGTCCATAGTCTCTCATGGCTCACCTCCCCTTCCAATTTCCCTCAACTCTCTTCTCTCCATCTCCCCATGTCCTCCATGTTATTTGTTATGCTCCACAAATAAGTGAAACCATATGATAATTGACTCA